>NC_074674.1:6376048-6976048 GCF_029448725.1 Salvelinus fontinalis
GCCTGCTATCTGGTGGGAGATGTAGCAATTTTAATATAGGCCTGCTATCTGGTGGGAGATGTAGCAATTTAATATAGGCCTGCTATCTGGTGGGAGATGTAGCAATTTAATATAGGCTTGCTATCTGGTGGGAGATGTAGTAATTTAATATAGGCCTGCTATCTGGTGGGAGATGTAGCAATTTAATATAGGCCTGCTATCTGGTGGGAGATGTAGCAATGTAATATAGGCCTGCTATCTGGTGGGAGATGTAGCAATTTAATATAGGCCTGCTATCTGGTGGGAGATGTAGCAATTTAATATAGGCCTGCTATCTGGTGGGAGATGTAGCAATTTAATATAGGCCTGCTATCTGGTGGGAGATGTAGCAATGTAATATAGGCCTGCTAAATGGTGGGAGATGTAGCAATTTAATATAGGCCTGCTATCTGGTGGGAGATGTAACAATTTAATATAGGCCTGCTATCTAGTGGGAGATGTAGTAATTTAATATAGGCCTGCTATCTAGTGGGAGATGTAGCAATTTAATATAGGCCTGCTATCTGGTGGGAGATGTAGCAATTTAATATAGGCCTGCTATCTAGTGGGAGATGTAGCAATGTAATATAGGCCTGCTATCTGGTGGGCGATGTAGCAATTTAATTTTGGCCTGCCATCTAGTGGGAGATGTAGCAATTTAATATAGGCCTGCTATCTGGTGGGAGATGTAGCTGTTTAATATAGGCCTGCTATCTAGTGGGAGATGTAGCAATGTAATATAGGCCTGCTATCTGGTGGGAGATGTAGCAATTTAATATAGGCCTGCTATCTGGTGGGAGATGTAACAATTTAATATAGGCCTGCTATCTAGTGGGAGATGTAGTAATTTAATATAGGCCTGCTATCTGGTGGGAGATGTAACAATTTAATATAGGCCTGCTATCTGGTGGGAGATGTAGCAATTTAATATAGGCCTGCTATCTGGTGGGAGATGTAGCAATTTAATATAGGCCTGCTATCTGGTGGGAGATGTAGCAATTTAATATAGGCCTGCTATCTGGTGGGAGATGTAGCAATGTAATATAGGCCTGCTATCTGGTGGGAGATGTAGCAATTTAATATAGGCCTGCTATCTGGTGGGAGATGTAGCAATTTTAATATAGGCCTGCTATCTGGTGGGAGATGTAGCAATTTAATATAGGCCTGCTATCTGGTGGGAGATGTAGCAATTTAATATAGGCTTGCTATCTGGTGGGAGATGTAGTAATTTAATATAGGCCTGCTATCTGGTGGGAGATGTAGCAATTTAATATAGGCCTGCTATCTGGTGGGAGATGTAGCAATTTAATATAGGCCTGCTATCTGGTGGGAGATGTAGCAATGTAATATAGGCCTGCTAAATGGTGGGAGATGTAGCAATTTAATATAGGCCTGCTATCTGGTGGGAGATGTAGCAATTTAATATAGGCCTGCTATCTGGTGGGAGATGTAGTAATTTAACATAGGCCTGCTATCTGGTGGGAGATGTAGCAATGTAATATAGGCCTGCTAAATGGTGGGAGATGTAGCAATTTAATATAGGCCTGCTATCTAGTGGGAGATGTAGCAATTTAATATAGGCCTGCTATCTGGTGGGAGATGTAGTAATTTAACATAGGCCTGCTATCTGGTGGGAGATGTAGCAATTTAATATAGGCCTGCTATCTAGTGGGAGATGTAGCAATGTAATATAGGCCTGCTATCTGGTGGGCGATGTAGCAATTTAATTTTGGCCTGCCATCTAGTGGGAGATGTAGCAATTTAATATAGGCCTGCTATCTGGTGGGAGATGTAGCTGTTTAATATAGGCCTGCTATCTAGTGGGAGATGTAGCAATGTAATATAGGCCTGCTATCTGGTGGGAGATGTAGCAATTTAATATAGGCCTGCTATCTGGTGGGAGATGTAACAATTTAATATAGGCCTGCTATCTAGTGGGAGATGTAGTAATTTAATATAGGCCTGCTATCTGGTGGGAGATGTAACAATTTAATATAGGCCTGCTATCTGGTGGGAGATGTAGCAATTTAACATAGGCCTGCTATCTGGTGGGAGATGTAGCAATTTAATATAGGCCTGCTATCTGGTGGGAGATGTAGCAATTTAATATAGGCCTGCTATCTGGTGGGAGATGTAGCAATGTAATATAGGCCTGCTATCTGGTGGGAGATGTAGCAATTTAATATAGGCCTGCTATCTGGTGGGAGATGTAGCAATTTTAATATAGGCCTGCTATCTGGTGGGAGATGTAGCAATTTAATATAGGCCTGCTATCTGGTGGGAGATGTAGCAATTTAATATAGGCTTGCTATCTGGTGGGAGATGTAGTAATTTAATATAGGCCTGCTATCTGGTGGGAGATGTAGCAATTTAATATAGGCCTGCTATCTGGTGGGAGATGTAGCAATGTAATATAGGCCTGCTATCTGGTGTGAGATGTAGCAATTTAATATAGGCCTGCTATCTGGTGGGAGATGTAGCAATTTAATATAGGCCTGCTATCTGGTGGGAGATGTAGCAATTTAATATAGGCCTGCTATCTGGTGGGAGACGTAGCAATGTAATATAGGCCTGCTATCTGGTGTGAGATGTAGCAATTTAATATAGGCCTGCTATCTGGTGGGAGATGTAGCAATTTAATATAGGCCTGCTATCTGGTGGGAGATGTAGCAATTTAATATAGGTCTGCTATCTGGTGAGAGATTTAGCAATGTAATATAGGCCTGCTAAATGGTGGGAGATGTAGCAATTTAATATAGGCCTGCTATCTGGTGGGAGATGTAGCAAATTTAATATAGGCCTGCTATCTGGTGGGAGATGTAGCAATTTAATATATGCCTGCTATCTGGTGGGAGATGTAGCAATTTAATATAGGCCTGCTATCTGTTGGGAGATGTAACAATTTAATATAGGCCTGCTATCTGGTGGGAGATGTAGCAATTTAATATAGGCCTGCTATCTGGTGGGAGATGTAGCAATTTAATATAGGCCTGCTATCTGGTGGGGGATGTAGCAATTTAATATAGGCCTGCTATCTGGTGGGAGATGTAGCAATGTAATATAGGCCTGCTAAATGGTGGGAGATGTAGCAATTTAATATAGGCCTGCTATCTGGTGGGAGATGTAACAATTTAATATAGGCCTGCTATCTAGTGGGAGATGTAGTAATTTAATATAGGCCTGCTATCTAGTGGGAGATGTAGCAATTTAATATAGGCCTGCTATCTGGTGGGAGATGTAGTAATTTAACATAGGCCTGCTATCTGGTGGGAGATGTAGCAATTTAATATAGGCCTGCTATCTAGTGGGAGATGTAGCAATGTAATATAGGCCTGCTATCTGGTGGGCGATGTAGCAATTTAATTTTGGCCTGCCATCTAGTGGGAGATGTAGCAATTTAATATAGGCCTGCTATCTGGTGGGAGATGTAGCTGTTTAATATAGGCCTGCTATCTAGTGGGAGATGTAGCAATGTAATATAGGCCTGCTATCTGGTGGGAGATGTAGCAATTTAATATAGGCCTGCTATCTGGTGGGAGATATAACAATTTAATATAGGCCTGCTATCTAGTGGGAGATGTAGTAATTTAATATAGGCCTGCTATCTGGTGGGAGATGTAACAATTTAATATAGGCCTGCTATCTGGTGGGAGATGTAGCAATTTAATATAGGCCTGCTATCTGGTGGGAGATGTAGCAATTTAATATAGGCCTGCTATCTGGTGGGAGATGTAGCAATTTAATATAGGCCTGCTATCTGGTGGGAGATGTAGCAATGTAATATAGGCCTGCTATCTGGTGGGAGATGTAGCAATTTAATATAGGCCTGCTATCTGGTGGGAGATGTAGCAATTTTAATATAGGCCTGCTATCTGGTGGGAGATGTAGCAGATTAATATAGGCCTGCTATCTGGTGGGAGATGTAGCAATTTAATATAGGCTTGCTATCTGGTGGGAGATGTAGTAATTTAATATAGGCCTGCTATCTGGTGGGAGATGTAGCAATTTAATATAGGCCTGCTATCTGGTGGGAGATGTAGCAATGTAATATAGGCCTGCTATCTGGTGGGAGATGTAGCAATTTAATATAGGCCTGCTATCTGGTGGGAGATGTAGCAATTTAATATAGGCCTGCTATCTGGTGGGAGATGTAGCAATTTAATATAGGTCTGCTATCTGGTGAGAGATGTAGCAATGTAATATAGGCCTGCTAAATGGTGGGAGATGTAGCAATTTAATATAGGCCTGCTATCTGGTGGGAGATGTAGCAATTTTAATATAGGCCTGCTATCTGGTGGGAGATGTAGCAATTTAATATATGCCTGCTATCTGGTGGGAGATGTAGCAATTTAATATAGGCCTGCTATCTGTTGGGAGATGTAACAATTTAATATAGGCCTGCTATCTGGTGGGAGATGTAGCAATTTAATATAGGCCTGCTATCTGGTGAGAGATGTAGCAATTTAATATAGGCCTGCTATCTGGTGGGGGATGTAGCAATTTAATATAGGCCTGCTATCTGGTGGGAGATGTAGCAATGTAATATAGGCCTGCTAAATGGTGGGAGATGTAGCAATTTAATATAGGCCTGCTATCTGGTGGGAGATGTAACAATTTAATATAGGCCTGCTATCTAGTGGGAGATGTAGTAATTTAATATAGGCCTGCTATCTGGTGGGAGATGTAGCAATGTAATATAGGCCTGCTATCTGGTGGGCGATGTAGCAATTTAATTTTGGCCTGCCATCTAGTGGGAGATGTAGCAATTTAATATAGGCCTGCTATCTGGTGGGAGATGTAGCTGTTTAATATAGGCCTGCTATCTAGTGGGAGATGTAGCAATGTAATATAGGCCTGCTATCTGGTGGGAGATGTAGCAATTTAATATAGGCCTGCTATCTGGTGGGAGATGTAACAATTTAATATAGGCCTGCTATCTAGTGGGAGATGTAGTAATTTAATATAGGCCTGCTATCTGGTGGGAGATGTAACAATTTAATATAGGCCTGCTATCTGGTGGGAGATGTAGCAATTTAACATAGGCCTGCTATCTGGTGGGAGATGTAGCAATTTAATATAGGCCTGCTATCTGGTGGGAGATGTAGCAATTTAATATAGGCCTGCTATCTGGTGGGAGATGTAGCAATGTAATATAGGCCTGCTATCTGGTGGGAGATGTAGCAATTTAATATAGGCCTGCTATCTGGTGGGAGATGTAGCAATTTTAATATAGGCCTGCTATCTGGTGGGAGATGTAGCAATTTAATATAGGCCTGCTATCTGGTGGGAGATGTAGCAATTTAATATAGGCTTGCTATCTGGTGGGAGATGTAGTAATTTAATATAGGCCTGCTATCTGGTGGGAGATGTAGCAATTTAATATAGGCCTGCTATCTGGTGGGAGATGTAGCAATGTAATATAGGCCTGCTATCTGGTGTGAGATGTAGCAATTTAATATAGGCCTGCTATCTGGTGGGAGATGTAGCAATTTAATATAGGCCTGCTATCTGGTGGGAGATGTAGCAATTTAATATAGGCCTGCTATCTGGTGGGAGACGTAGCAATGTAATATAGGCCTGCTATCTGGTGTGAGATGTAGCAATTTAATATAGGCCTGCTATCTGGTGGGAGATGTAGCAATTTAATATAGGCCTGCTATCTGGTGGGAGATGTAGCAATTTAATATAGGTCTGCTATCTGGTGAGAGATTTAGCAATGTAATATAGGCCTGCTAAATGGTGGGAGATGTAGCAATTTAATATAGGCCTGCTATCTGGTGGGAGATGTAGCAAATTTAATATAGGCCTGCTATCTGGTGGGAGATGTAGCAATTTAATATATGCCTGCTATCTGGTGGGAGATGTAGCAATTTAATATAGGCCTGCTATCTGTTGGGAGATGTAACAATTTAATATAGGCCTGCTATCTGGTGGGAGATGTAGCAATTTAATATAGGCCTGCTATCTGGTGGGAGATGTAGCAATTTAATATAGGCCTGCTATCTGGTGGGGGATGTAGCAATTTAATATAGGCCTGCTATCTGGTGGGAGATGTAGCAATGTAATATAGGCCTGCTAAATGGTGGGAGATGTAGCAATTTAATATAGGCCTGCTATCTGGTGGGAGATGTAACAATTTAATATAGGCCTGCTATCTAGTGGGAGATGTAGTAATTTAATATAGGCCTGCTATCTAGTGGGAGATGTAGCAATTTAATATAGGCCTGCTATCTGGTGGGAGATGTAGTAATTTAACATAGGCCTGCTATCTGGTGGGAGATGTAGCAATTTAATATAGGCCTGCTATCTAGTGGGAGATGTAGCAATGTAATATAGGCCTGCTATCTGGTGGGCGATGTAGCAATTTAATTTTGGCCTGCCATCTAGTGGGAGATGTAGCAATTTAATATAGGCCTGCTATCTGGTGGGAGATGTAGCTGTTTAATATAGGCCTGCTATCTAGTGGGAGATGTAGCAATGTAATATAGGCCTGCTATCTGGTGGGAGATGTAGCAATTTAATATAGGCCTGCTATCTGGTGGGAGATATAACAATTTAATATAGGCCTGCTATCTAGTGGGAGATGTAGTAATTTAATATAGGCCTGCTATCTGGTGGGAGATGTAACAATTTAATATAGGCCTGCTATCTGGTGGGAGATGTAGCAATTTAATATAGGCCTGCTATCTGGTGGGAGATGTAGCAATTTAATATAGGCCTGCTATCTGGTGGGAGATGTAGCAATTTAATATAGGCCTGCTATCTGGTGGGAGATGTAGCAATGTAATATAGGCCTGCTATCTGGTGGGAGATGTAGCAATTTAATATAGGCCTGCTATCTGGTGGGAGATGTAGCAATTTTAATATAGGCCTGCTATCTGGTGGGAGATGTAGCAGATTAATATAGGCCTGCTATCTGGTGGGAGATGTAGCAATTTAATATAGGCTTGCTATCTGGTGGGAGATGTAGTAATTTAATATAGGCCTGCTATCTGGTGGGAGATGTAGCAATTTAATATAGGCCTGCTATCTGGTGGGAGATGTAGCAATGTAATATAGGCCTGCTATCTGGTGGGAGATGTAGCAATTTAATATAGGCCTGCTATCTGGTGGGAGATGTAGCAATTTAATATAGGCCTGCTATCTGGTGGGAGATGTAGCAATTTAATATAGGTCTGCTATCTGGTGAGAGATGTAGCAATGTAATATAGGCCTGCTAAATGGTGGGAGATGTAGCAATTTAATATAGGCCTGCTATCTGGTGGGAGATGTAGCAATTTTAATATAGGCCTGCTATCTGGTGGGAGATGTAGCAATTTAATATATGCCTGCTATCTGGTGGGAGATGTAGCAATTTAATATAGGCCTGCTATCTGTTGGGAGATGTAACAATTTAATATAGGCCTGCTATCTGGTGGGAGATGTAGCAATTTAATATAGGCCTGCTATCTGGTGAGAGATGTAGCAATTTAATATAGGCCTGCTATCTGGTGGGGGATGTAGCAATTTAATATAGGCCTGCTATCTGGTGGGAGATGTAGCAATGTAATATAGGCCTGCTAAATGGTGGGAGATGTAGCAATTTAATATAGGCCTGCTATCTGGTGGGAGATGTAACAATTTAATATAGGCCTGCTATCTAGTGGGAGATGTAGTAATTTAATATAGGCCTGCTATCTGGTGGGAGATGTAACAATTTAATATAGGCCTGCTATCTGGTGGGAGATGTAGCAATTTAATATAGGCCTGCTATCTGGTGGGAGATGTAGCAATTTAAAATAGGCCTGCTATCTGGTGGGGGATGTAGCAATTTAATATAGGCCTGCTATCTGGTGGGAGATGTAGCAATGTAATATAGGCCTGCTATCTGGTGTGAGATGTAGCAATTTAATATAGGCCTGCTATCTGGTGGGACATGTAGCAATTTAATATAGGCCTGCTATCTGGTGGGAGATGTAGCAATTTAATATAGGTCTGCTATCTGGTGAGAGATGTAGCAATGTAATATAGGCCTGCTATCTGGTGGGAGATGTAGCAATTTAATATAGGCCTGCTATCTGGTTGGAGATGTAACAATTTAATATAGGCCTGCTATCTGGTGAGAGATGTAGCAATGTAATATAGGCCTGCTAAATGGTGGGAGATGTAGCAATTTAATATAGGCCTGCTATCTGGTGGGAGATGTAGCAATTTAATATAGGCCTGCTATCTGGTGGGAGATGTAGCAATGTAATATATGCCTGCTATCTGGTGTGAGATGTAGCAATTTAATATAGGCCTGCTATCTGGTGGGAGATGTAGCAATTTAATATAGGCCTGCTATCTGGTGGGAGATGTAGCAATTTAATATAGGTCTGCTATCTGGTGAGAGATGTAGCAATGTAATATAGGCCTGCTAAATGGTGGGAGATGTAGCAATTTAATATAGGCCTGCTATCTGGTGGGAGATGTAGCAATTTTAATATAGGCCTGCTATCTGGTGGGAGATGTAGCAATTTAATATAGGCCTGCTATCTGGTGGGAGATGTAGCAATTTAATATAGGCCTGCTATCTGGTGGGAGATGTAGTAATTTAACATAGGCCTGCTATCTGGTGGGAGATGTAGCAATGTAATATAGGCCTGCTATCTGGTGGGAGATGTAGCAATTTAATATAGGCCTGCTCTCTAGTGGGAGATGTAGCAATTTAATATAGGCCTGCTATCTGGTGGGCGATGTAGCAATTTAATATAGGCCTGCCATCTAGTGGGAGATGTAGCAATGTAATATAGGCCTGCTATCTGGTGTGAGATGTAGCAATTTAATATAGGCCTGCTATCTGGTGGGAGATGTAGCAATTTAATATAGGCCTGCTATCTGGTGGGAGATGTAGCAATGTAATATAGGCCTGCTATCTGGTGGGAGATGTAGCAATGTAATATAGGCCTGCTATCTGGTGTGAGATGTAGCAATTTAATATAGGCCTGCTATCTGGTGGGAGATGTAGCAATTTAATATAGGCCTGCTATCTGGTGGGAGATGTAGCAATTTAATATAGGTCTGCTATCTGGTGAGAGATGTAGCAATGTAATATAGGCCTGCTAAATGGTGGGAGATGTAGCAATTTAATATAGGCCTGCTATCTGGTGGGAGATGTAGCAATTTTAATATAGGCCTGCTATCTGGTGGGAGATGTAGCAATTTAATATATGCCTGCTATCTGGTGGGAGATGTAGCAATTTAATATAGGCCTGCTATCTGTTGGGAGATGTAACAATTTAATATAGGCCTGCTATCTGGTGGGAGATGTAGCAATTTAATATAGGCCTGCTATCTGGTGGGAGATGTAGCAATTTAATATAGGCCTGCTATCTGGTGGGGGATGTAGCAATTTAATATAGGCCTGCTATCTGGTGGGAGATGTAGCAATGTAATATAGGCCTGCTAAATGGTGGGAGATGTAGCAATTTAATATAGGCCTGCTATCTGGTGGGAGATGTAACAATTTAATATAGGCCTGCTATCTAGTGGGAGATGTAGTAATTTAATATAGGCCTGCTATCTGGTGGGAGATGTAACAATTTAATATAGGCCTGCTATCTGGTGGGAGATGTAGCAATTTAATATAGGCCTGCTATCTGGTGGGAGATGTAGCAATTTAATATAGGCCTGCTATCTGGTGGGAGATGTAGCAATTTAATATAGGCCTGCTATCTGGTGGGAGATGTAGCAATGTAATATAGGCCTGCTATCTGGTGTGAGATGTAGCAATTTAATATAGGCCTGCTATCTGGTGGGACATGTAGCAATTTAATATAGGCCTGCTATCTGGTGGGAGATGTAGCAATTTAATATAGGTCTGCTATCTGGTGAGAGATGTAGCAATGTAATATAGGCCTGCTATCTGGTGGGAGATGTAGCAATTTAATATAGGCCTGCTATCTGGTGGGAGATGTAACAATTTAATATAGGCCTGCTATCTAGTGGGAGATGTAGTAATTTAATATAGGCCTGCTATCTGGTGGGAGATGTAGCAATTTAATATAGGCCTGCTATCTGGTGAGAGATGTAGCAATGTAATATAGGCCTGCTATCTGGTGTGAGATGTAGCAATTTAATATAGGCCTGCTATCTGGTGGGAGATGTAGCAATTTAATATAGGCCTGCTATCTGGTGGGAGATGTAGCAATTTAATATAGGTCTGCTATCTGGTGAGAGATGTAGCAATGTAATATAGGCCTGCTAAATGGTGGGAGATGTAGCAATTTAATATAGGCCTGCAATCTGGTGGGAGATGTAACAATTTTAATATAGGCCTGCTATCTGGTGGGAGATGTAGCAATTTAATATAGGCCTGCTATCTGGTGGGAGATGTAGCAATTTAATATAGGCCTGCTATCTGGTGGGAGATGTAGCAATTTAATATAGGCCTGCTATCTGGTGGGAGATGTAGCAATTTTAATATAGGCCTGCTATCTGGTGGGAGATGTAGCAATGTAATATAGGCCTGCTATCTGGTGTGAGATGTAGCAATTTAATATAGGCCTGCTATCTGGTGGGAGATGTAGCAATTTAATATAGGCCTGCTATCTGGTGGGAGATGTAGCAATTTAATATAGGCCTGCTATCTGGTGGGAGATGTAGCAATTTAATATAGGCCTGCCATCTGGTGGGAGATGTAGCAATTTAATATAGGCCTGCTCTCTAGTGGGAGATGTAGCAATTTAATATAGGCCTGCTATCTGGTGGGAGATGTAGCAATTTAATATAGGCCTGCTATCTGGTGGGAGATGTAACCGTTTAATATAGGCCTGCTATCTGGTGTGAGATGTAGCAATTTAATATAGACCTGATATCTGGTGGGAGATGTAGCAATGTAATATAGGCCTGCTATCTGGTGGGAGATGTAGCAATTTAATATAGGCCTGTTATCTGGTGGGAGATGTAGCAATTTAATATAGGCCTGCTATCTTGTGGGAGATGTAGCAATGTAATGTAGGCCTGGTATCAGGTGGGAGATGTAGCAATTTAATATAGGCCTGCTATCTGGTGGGAGATGTAGCAATTTAATATAGGTCTGCTATCTGGTGAGAGATGTAGCAATGTAATATAGGCCTGCTATCTGGTGGGAGATGTAGCAATTTAATATAGGCCTGCTATCTGGTGGGAGATGTAGCAATTTTAATATAGGCCTGCTATCTGGTGGGAGATGTAGCAATTTAATATAGGCCTGCTATCTGGTGGGAGATGTAGCAATTTAATATAGGCCTTATATCTGGTGGGAGATGTAGCAATGTAATATAGGCCTGCTATCTGGTGGGAGATGTAGCAATTTAATATAGGCCTGCTATCTGGTGGGATATGTAACAATTTAATATAGGCCTGCTATCTAGTGGGAGATGTAGTAATTTAATATAGGCCTGCTATCTGGTGGGAGATGTAACAATTTAATATAGGCCTGCTATCTGGTGGGAGATGTAGCAATTTAATATAGGCTTGCTATCTGGTGGGAGATGTAGCAATTTAATATAGGCCTGCTATCTGGTGGGGGATGTAGCAATTTAATATAGGGTGCTATCTGGTGGGAGATGTAGCAATGTAATATAGGCCTGCTATCTGGTGTGAGATGTAGCAATTTAATATAGGCCTGCTATCTGGTGGGAGATGTAGCAATTTAATATAGGCCTGCTATCTGGTGGGAGATGTAGCAATTTAATATAGGTCTGCTATCTGGTGAGAGATGTAGCAATGTAATATAGGCCTGCTATCTGGTGGGAGATATAGCAATTTAATATAGGCCTGCTATCTGGTGGGAGATGTAACAATTTAATATAGGCCTGCTATCTAGTGGGAGATGTAGTAATTTAATATAGGCCTGCTATCTGGTGGGAGATGTAACAATTTAATATAGGCCTGCTATCTGGTGAGAGATGTAGCAATGTAATATAGGCCTGCTAAATGGTGGGAGATGTAGCAATTTAATATAGGCCTGCTATCTGGTGGGAGATGTAGCAATTTAATATAGGCCTGCTATCTGGTGGGAGATGTAGCAATGTAATATAGGCCTGCTATCTGGTGTGAGATGTAGCAATTTAATATAGGCCTGCTATCTGGTGGGAGATGTAGCAATTTAATATAGGCCTGCTATCTGGTGGGAGATGTAGCAATTTAATATAGGCCTGCTATCTGGTGGGAGATGTAGCAATTTTAATATAGGCCTGCTATCTGGTGGGAGATGTAGCAATTTAATATAGGCCTGCTATCTGGTGGGAGATGTAGCAATTTAATATAGGCCTGCTATCTGGTGGGAGATGTAGTAATTTAACATAGGCCTGCTATCTGGTGGGAGATGTAGCAATTTAATATAGGCCTGCTATCTAGTGGGAGATGTAGCAATGTAATATATGCCTGCTATCTGGTGGGAGATGTAGCAATTTAATATAGGACTGCTCTCTAGTGGGAGATGTAGCAATTTAATATAGGCCTGCTATCTGGTGGGCGATGTAGCAATTTAATATATGCCTGCCATCTAGTGGGAGATGTAGCATTTTAATATAGGCCTGCTATCTGGTGGGAGATGTAGCAATTTAATATAGGCCTGCTATCTGGTGGGAGATGGAGCAATTTAATATAGGCCTGCTATCTGGTGGGAGATGTAGCAATTTAATGTAGGCCTGCTATCTGGTGGGAGATGTAGAAATTTAATATAGGCCTGCTATCTGGTGGGAGATGTAGCAATGTAATATAGGCCTGCTATCTGGTGTGAGATGTAGCAATTTAATATAGGCCTGCTATCTGGTGGGAGATGTAGCAATTTAATATAGGTCTGCTATCTGGTGAGAGATGTAGCAATGTAATATAGGCCTGCTATCTGGTGGGAGATGTAGCAATTTAATATAGGCCTGCTATCTGGTGGGAGATGTAGTAATTTAACATAGGCCTGCTATCTGGTGGGAGATGTAGCAATTTAATATAGGCCTGCTATCTAGTGGGAGATGTAGCAATGTAATATAGGCCTGCTATCTGGTGGGCGATGTAGCAATTTAATTTTGGCCTGCCATCTAGTGGGAGATGTAGCAATTTAATATAGGCCTGCTATCTGGTGGGAGATGTAGCTGTTTAATATAGGCCTGCTATCTAGTGGGAGATGTAGCAATGTAATATAGGCCTGCTATCTGGTGGGAGATGTAGCAATTTAATATAGGCCTGCTATCTGGTGGGAGATGTAACAATTTAATATAGGCCTGCTATCTAGTGGGAGATGTAGTAATTTAATATAGGCCTGCTATCTGGTGGGAGATGTAACAATTTAATATAGGCCTGCTATCTGGTGGGAGATGTAGCTGTTTAATATAGGCCTGCTATCTGGTGGGAGATGTAGCAATTTAATATAGGCCTGCTATCTGGTGGGAGATGTAGCAATTTAATATAGGCCTGCTATCTGGTGGGAGATGTAGCAATGTAATATAGGCCTGCTATCTGGTGGGAGATGTAGCAATTTAATATAGGCCTGCTATCTGGTGGGAGATGTAGCAATTTTAATATAGGCCTGCTATCTGGTGGGAGATGTAGCAATTTAATATAGGCCTGCTATCTGGTGGGAGATGTAGCAATTTAATATAGGCTTGCTATCTGGTGGGAGATGTAGCAATTTAATATAGGCCTGCTATCTGGTGGGGGATGTAGCAATTTAATATAGGGTGCTATCTGGTGGGAGATGTAGCAATGTAATATAGGCCTGCTATCTGGTGTGAGATGTAGCAATTTAATATAGGCCTGCTATCTGGTGGGAGATGTAGCAATTTAATATAGGCCTGCTATCTGGTGGGAGATGTAGCAATTTAATATAGGTCTGCTATCTGGTGAGAGATGTAGCAATGTAATATAGGCCTGCTATCTGGTGGGAGATGTAGTAATTTAATATAGGCCTGCTATCTGGTGGGAGATGTAACAATTTAATATAGGCCTGCTATCTGGTGAGAGATGTAGCAATGTAATATAGGCCTGCTAAATGGTGGGAGATGTAGCAATTTAATATAGGCCTGCTATCTGGTGGGAGATGTAGCAATTTAATATAGGCCTGCTATCTGGTGGGAGATGTAGCAATGTAATATAGGCCTGCTATCTGGTGTGAGATGTAGCAATTTAATATAGGCCTGCTATCTGGTGGGAGATGTAGCAATTTAATATAGGCCTGCTATCTGGTGGGAGATGTAGCAATTTAATATAGGCCTGCTATCTGGTGGGAGATGTAGCAATTTTAATATAGGCCTGCTATCTGGTGGGAGATGTAGCAATTTAATATAGGCCTGCTATCTGGTGGGAGATGTAGCAATTTAATATAGGCCTGCTATCTGGTGGGAGATGTAGTAATTTAACATAGGCCTGCTATCTGGTGGGAGATGTAGCAATTTAATATAGGCCTGCTATCTAGTGGGAGATGTAGCAATGTAATATAGGCCTGCTATCTGGTGGGAGATGTAGCAATTTAATATAGGCCTGCTCTCTAGTGGGAGATGTAGCAATTTAATATAGGCCTGCTATCTGGTGGGCGATGTAGCAATTTAATATATGCCTGCCATCTAGTGGGAGATGTAGCATTTTAATATAGGCCTGCTATCTGGTGGGAGATGTAGCAATTTAATATAGGCCTGCTATCTGGTGGGAGATGGAGCAATTTAATATAGGCCTGCTATCTGGTGGGAGATGTAGCAATTTAATGTAGGCCTGCTATCTGGTGGGAGATGTAGAAATTTAATATAGGCCTGCTATCTGGTGGGAGATGTAGCAATGTAATATAGGCCTGCTATCTGGTGTGAGATGTAGCAATTTAATATAGGCCTGCTATCTGGTGGGAGATGTAGCAATTTAATATAGGTCTGCTATCTGGTGAGAGATGTAGCAATGTAATATAGGCCTGCTATCTGGTGGGAGATGTAGCAATTTAATATAGGCCTGCTATCTGGTGGGAGATGTAGCAATGTAATATAGGCCTGCTATCTGGTGTGAGATGTAGCAATTTAATATAGGCCTGCTATCTGGTGGGAGATGTAGCAATTTAATATAGGCCTGCTATCTGGTGGGAGATGTAGCAATTTAATATAGGCCTGCTATCTGGTGGGAGATGTAGCAATTTTAATATAGGCCTGCTATCTGGTGGGAGATGTAGCAATTTAATATAGGCCTGCTATCTGGTGGGAGATGTAGCAATTTAATATAGGCTTGCTATCTGGTGGGAGATGTAGTAATTTAATATAGGCCTGCTATCTGGTGGGAGATGTAGCAATTTAATATAGGCCTGCTATCTGGTGGGAGATGTAGCAATGTAATATAGGCCTGCTATCTGGTGTGAGATGTAGCAATTTAATATAGGCCTGCTATCTGGTGGGAGATGTAGCAATTTAATATAGGCCTGCTACCTGGTGGGAGATGTAACAATTTAATATAGGTCTGCTATCTGGTGAGAGATGTAGCAATGTAATATAGGCCTGCTAAATGGTGGGAGATGTAGCAATTTAATATAGGCCTGCTATCTGGTGGGAGATGTAGCAATTTTAATATAGGCCTGCTATCTGGTGGGAGATGTAGCAATTTAATATATGCCTGCTATCTGGTGGGAGATGTAGTAATTTAACATAGGCCTGCTATCTGGTGGGAGATGTAGCAATTTAATATAGGCCTGCCATCTAGTGGGAGATGTAGCAATGTAATATAGGCCTGCTATCTGGTGGGAGATGTAGCAATTTAATATAGGCCTGCTCTCTAGTGGGAGATGTAGCAATTTAATATAGGCCTGCTATCTGGTGGGAGATGTAGCAATGTAATATAGGCCTGCTATCTGGTGGGAGATGTAGCAATGTAATATAGGCCTGCTATCTGGTGTGAGATGTAGCAATTTAATATAGGCCTGCTATCTGGTGGGAGATGTAGCAATTTAATATAGGTCTGCTATCTGGTGAGAGATGTAGCAATGTAATATAGGCCTGCTATCTGGTGGGAGATGTAGCAATTTAATATAGGCCTGCTATCTGGTGGGTGATGTAGCAATTTTAATATAGGCCTGCTATCTGGTGGGAGATGTAGCAATTTAATATAGGCCTGCTATCTGGTGGGAGATGTAGCAATTTAATATAGGCCTGCTATCTGGTGGGAGATGTAGTAATTTAACATAGGCCTGCTATCTGGTGGGAGATGTAGCAATTTAATATAGGCCTGCTATCTAGTGGGAGATGTAGCAATGTAATATAGGCCTGCTATCTGGTGGGCGATGTAGCAATTTCATTTTGGCCTGCCATCTAGTGGGAGATGTAGCAATTTAATATAGGCCTGCTATCTGGTGGGAGATGTAGCTTTTTAATATAGGCCTGCTATCTAGTGGGAGATGTAGCAATGTAATATAGGCCTGCTATCTGGTGGGAGATGTAACAATTTAATATAGGCCTGCTATCTAGTGGGAGATGTAGTAATTTAATATAGGCCTGCTATCTGGTGGGAGATGTAACAATTTAATATAGGCCTGCTATCTGGTGGGAGATGTAGCAATTTAATATAGGCCTGCTATCTGGTTGGAGATGTAGCAATTTAATATAGGCCTGCTATCTGGTGGGAGATGTAGCAATTTAATATAGGCCTGCTATCTGGTGGGAGATGTAGCAATGTAATATAGGCCTGCTATCTGGTGGGAGATGTAGCAATTTAATATAGGCCTGCTATCTGGTGGGAGATGTAGCAATTTAATATAGGCCTGCTATCTGGTGGGAGATGTAGCAATTTAATATAGGTCTGCTATCTGGTGAGAGATGTAGCAATGTAATATAGGCCTGCTATCTGGTGGGAGATGTAGCAATGTAATATAGGCCTGCTATCTGGTGGGAGATGTAGCAATGTAATATAGGCCTGCTATCTGGTGAGAGATGTAGCAATGTAATATAGGCCTGCTAAATGGTGGGAGATGTAGCAATTTAATATAGGCCTGCTATCTGGTGGGAGATGTAGCAATTTAATATAGGCCTGCTATCTGGTGAGAGATGTAGCAATGTAATATAGGCCTGCTATCTGGTGGGAGATATAGCAATTTAATATAGGCCTGCTATCTGGTGGGAGATGTAACAATTTAATATAGGCCTGCTATCTAGTGGGAGATGTAGTAATTTAATATAGGCCTGCTATCTGGTGGGAGATGTAACAATTTAATATAGGCCTGCTATCTGGTGAGAGATGTAGCAATGTAATATAGGCCTGCTAAATGGTGGGAGATGTAGCAATTTAATATAGGCCTGCTATCTGGTGGGAGATGTAGCAATTTAATATAGGCCTGCTATCTGGTGGGAGATGTAGCAATGTAATATAGGCCTGCTATCTGGTGTGAGATGTAGCAATTTAATATAGGCCTGCTATCTGGTGGGAGATGTAGCAATTTAATATAGGCCTGCTATCTGGTGGGAGATGTAGCAATTTAATATAGGCCTGCTATCTGGTGGGAGATGTAGCAATTTTAATATAGGCCTGCTATCTGGTGGGAGATGTAGCAATTTAATATAGGCCTGCTATCTGGTGGGAGATGTAGAAATTTAATATAGTTCTGCTATCTGGTGGGAGATGTAGTAATTTAACATAGGCCTGCTATCTGGTGGGAGATGTAGCAATTTAATATAGGCCTGCTATCTAGTGGGAGATGTAGCAATGTAATATAGGCCTGCTATCTGGTGGGAGATGTAGCAATTTAATATAGGCCTGCTCTCTAGTGGGAGATGTAGCAATTTAATATAGGCCTGCTATCTGGTGGGCGATGTAGCAATTTAATATATGCCTGCCATCTAGTGGGAGATGTAGCATTTTAATATAGGCCTGCTATCTGGTGGGAGATGTAGCAATTTAATATAGGCCTGCTATCTGGTGGGAGATGGAGCAATTTAATATAGGCCTGCTATCTGGTGGGAGATGTAGCAATTTAATGTAGGCCTGCTATCTGGTGGGAGATGTAGAAATTTAATATAGGCCTGCTATCTGGTGGGAGATGTAGCAATGTAATATAGGCCTGCTATCTGGTGTGAGATGTAGCAATTTAATATAGGCCTGCTATCTGGTGGGAGATGTAGCAATTTAATATAGGTCTGCTATCTGGTGAGAGATGTAGCAATGTAATATAGGCCTGCTATCTGGTGGGAGATGTAGCAATTTAATATAGGCCTGCTATCTGGTGGGAGATGTAGTAATTTAACATAGGCCTGCTATCTGGTGGGAGATGTAGCAATTTAATATAGGCCTGCTATCTAGTGGGAGATGTAGCAATGTAATATAGGCCTGCTATCTGGTGGGCGATGTAGCAATTTATTTTTGGCCTGCCATCTAGTGGGAGATGTAGCAATTTAATATAGGCCTGCTATCTGGTGGGAGATGTAGCTGTTTAATATAGGCCTGCTATCTAGTGGGAGATGTAGCAATGTAATATAGGCCTGCTAAATGGTGGGAGATGTAGCAATTTAATATAGGCCTGCTATCTGGTGGGAGATGTAACAATTTAATATAGGCCTGCTATCTGGTGAGAGATGTAGCAATGTAATATAGGCCTGCTAAATGGTGGGAGATGTAGCAATTTAATATAGGCCTGCTATCTGGTGGGAGATGTAGCAATTTAATATAGGCCTGCTATCTGGTGGGAGATGTAGCAATGTAATATAGGCCTGCTATCTGGTGTGAGATGTAGCAATTTAATATAGGCCTGCTATCTGGTGGGAGATGTAGCAATTTAATATAGGCCTGCTATCTGGTGGGAGATGTAGCAATTTAATGTAGGCCTGCTATCTGGTGGGAGATGTAGAAATTTAATATAGGCCTGCTATCTGGTGGGAGATGTAGCAATGTAATATAGGCCTGCTATCTGGTGTGAGATGTAGCAATTTAATATAGGCCTGCTATCTGGTGGGAGATGTAGCAATTTAATATAGGTCTGCTATCTGGTGAGAGATGTAGCAATGTAATATAGGCCTGCTATCTGGTGGGAGATGTAGCAATTTAATATAGGCCTGCTATCTGGTGGGAGATGTAGTAATTTAACATAGGCCTGCTATCTGGTGGGAGATGTAGCAATTTAATATAGGCCTGCTATCTAGTGGGAGATGTAGCAATGTAATATAGGCCTGCTATCTGGTGGGCGATGTAGCAATTTAATTTTGGCCTGCCATCTAGTGGGAGATGTAGCAATTTAATATAGGCCTGCTATCTGGTGGGAGATGTAGCTGTTTAATATAGGCCTGCTATCTAGTGGGAGATGTAGCAATGTAATATAGGCCTGCTATCTGGTGGGAGATGTAGCAATTTAATATAGGCCTGCTATCTGGTGGGAGATGTAACAATTTAATATAGGCCTGCTATCTGGTGAGAGATGTAGCAATGTAATATAGGCCTGCTAAATGGTGGGAGATGTAGCAATTTAATATAGGCCTGCTATCTGGTGGGAGATGTAGCAATTTAATATAGGCCTGCTATCTGGTGGGAGATGTAGCAATGTAATATAGGCCTGCTATCTGGTGTGAGATATAGCAATTTAATATAGGCCTGCTATCTGGTGGGAGATGTAGCAATTTAATATAGGCCTGCTATCTGGTGGGAGATGTAGCAATTTAATATAGGCCTGCTATCTGGTGGGAGATGTAGCAATTTTAATATAGGCCTGCTATCTGGTGGGAGATGTAGCAATTTAATATAGGCCTGCTATCTGGTGGGAGATGTAACAATTTAATATAGGCCTGCTATCTGGTGGGCGATGTAGCAATTTAATATATGCCTGCCATCTAGTGGGAGATGTAGCAATGTAATATAGGCCTGCTATCTGGTGGGAGATGTAGCAATTTAATATAGGCCTGCTATCTGGTGGGAGATGGAGCAATTTAATATAGGCCTGCTATCTGGTGGGAGATGTAGCAATTTAATGTAGGCCTGCTATCTGGTGGGAGATGTAGAAATTTAATATAGGCCTGCTATCTGGTGGGAGATGTAGCAATGTAATATAGGCCTGCTATCTGGTGTGAGATGTAGCAATTTAATATAGGCCTGCTATCTGGTGGGAGATGTAGCAATTTAATATAGGTCTGCTATCTGGTGAGAGATGTAGCAATGTAATATAGGCCTGCTATCTGGTGGGAGATGTAGCAATTTAATATAGGCCTGCTATCTGGTGGGAGACGTAGTAATTTAACATAGGCCTGCTATCTGGTGGGAGATGTAGCAATTTAATATAGGCCTGCTATCTAGTGGGAGATGTAGCAATGTAATATAGGCCTGCTATCTGGTGGGCGATGTAGCAATTTAATTTTGGCCTGCCATCTAGTGGGAGATGTAGCAATTTAATATAGGCCTGCTATCTGGTGGGAGATGTAGCTGTTTAATATAGGCCTGCTATCTAGTGGGAGATGTAGCAATGTAATATAGGCCTGCTATCTGGTGGGAGATGTAGCAATTTAATATAGGCCTGCTATCTGGTGGGAGATGTAACAATTTAATATAGGCCTGCTATCTATTGGGAGATGTAGTAATTTAATATAGGCCTGCTATCTGGTGGGAGATGTAACAATTTAATATAGGCCTGCTATCTGGTGGGAGATGTAGCTGTTTAATATAGGCCTGCTATCTGGTGGGAGATGTAGCAATTTAATATAGGCCTGCTATCTGGTGGGAGATGTAGCAATTTAATATAGGCCTGCTATCTGGTGGGAGATGTAGCAATGTAATATAGGCCTGCTATCTGGTGGGAGATGTAGCAATTTAATATAGGCCTGCTATCTGGTGGGAGATGTAGCAATTTTAATATAGGCCTGCTATCTGGTGGGAGATGTAGCAATTTAATATAGGCCTGCTATCTGGTGGGAGATGTAGCAATTTAATATAGGCTTGCTATCTGGTGGGAGATGTAGTAATTTAATATAGGCCTGCTATCTGGTGGGAGATGTAGAAATTTAATATAGGCCTGCTATCTGGTGGGAGATGTAGCAATGTAATATAGGCCTGCTATCTGGTGTGAGATGTAGCAATTTAATATAGGCCTGCTATCTGGTGGGAGATGTAGCAATTTAATATAGGCCTGCTACCTGGTGGGAGATATAACAATTTAATATAGGTCTGCTATCTGGTGAGAGATGTAGCAATGTAATATAGGCCTGCTAAATGGTGGGAGATGTAGCAATTTTAATATAGGCCTGCTATCTGGTGGGAGATGTAGCAATTTAATATATGCCTGCTATCTGGTGGGAGATGTAGTAATTTAACATAGGCCTGCTATCTGGTGGGAGATGTAGCAATTTAATATAGGCCTGCTATCTAGTGGGAGATGTAGCAAAGTAATATAGGCCTGCTATCTGGTGGGAGATGTAGCAATTTAATATAGGCCTGCTCTCTAGTGGGAGATGTAGCAATTTAATATAGGCCTGCTATCTGGTGGGAGATGTAGCAATGTAATATAGGCCTGCTATCTGGTGGGAGATGTAGCAATGTAATATAGGCCTGCTATCTGGTGTGAGATGTAGCAATTTAATATAGACCTGCTATCTGGTGGGAGATGTAGCAATTTAATATAGGTCTGCTATCTGGTGAGAGATGTAGCAATGTAATATAGGCCTGCTATCTGGTGGGAGATGTAGCAATTTAATATAGGCCTGCAATCTGGTGGGAGATGTAGCAATTTTAATATAGGCCTGCTATCTGGTGGGAGATGTAGCAATTTAATATAGGCCTGCTATCTGGTGGGAGATGTAGCAATTTAATATAGGCCTGCTATCTGGTGGGAGATGTAGTAATTTAACATAGGCCTGCTATCTGGTGGGAGATGTAGCAATTTAATATAGGCCTGCTATCTAGTGGGAGATGTAGCAATGTAATATAGGCCTGCTATCTGGTGGGCGATGTAGCAATTTAATTTTGGCCTGCCATCTAGTGGGAGATGTAGCAATTTAATATAGGCCTGCTATCTGGTGGGAGATGTAGCTTTTTAATATAGGCCTGCTATCTAGTGGGAGATGTAGCAATGTAATATAGGCCTGCTATCTGGTGGGAGATGTAACAATTTAATATAGGCCTGCTATCTAGTGGGAGATGTAGTAATTTAATATAGGCCTGCTATCTGGTGGGAGATGTAACAATTTAATATAGGCCTGCAATCTGGTGGGAGATGTAGCAATTTAATATAGGCCTGCTATCTGGTTGGAGATGTAGCAATTTAATATAGGCCTGCTATCTGGTGGGAGATGTAGCAATTTAATATAGGCCTGCTATCTGGTGGGAGATGTAGCAATGTAATATAGGCCTGCAATCTTGTGTGAGATGAAGCAATTTAATATAGGCCTGCTATCTGGTGGGAGATGTAGAAATTTAATATAGGTCTGCTATCTGGTGAGAGATGTAGCAATGTAATATAGGCCTGCTATCTGGTGGGAGATATAGCAATTTAATATAGGCCTGCTATCTGGTGGGAGATGTAGCAATTTAATATAGGCCTGCTATCTGGTGGGAGATGTAGTAATTTAACATAGGCCTGCTATCTGGTGGGAGATGTAGCAATTTAATATAGGCCTGCTATCTAGTGGGAGATGTAGCAATGTAATATAGGCCTGCTATCTGGTGGGCGATGTAGCAATTTAATTTTGGCCTGCCATCTAGTGGGAGATGTAGCAACTTAATATAGGCCTGCTATCTGGTGGGAAATGTAGCTGTTTAATATAGGCCTGCTATCTAGTGGGAGATGTAGCAATGTAATATAGGCCTGCTATCTGGTGGGAGATGTAGCAATTTAATATAGGCCTGCTATCTGGTGGGAGATGTAACAATTTAATATAGGCCTGCTATCTAGTGGGAGATGTAGCAATTTAATATAGGCCTGCTATCTGGTGGGAGATGTAACAATTTAATATAGGCCTGCTATCTGGTGGGAGATGTAGCTGTTTAATATAGGCCTGCTATCTGGTGGGAGATGTAGCAATTTAATATAGGCCTGCTATCTGGTGGGAGATGTAGCAATTTAATATAGGCCTGCTATCTGGTGGGAGATGTAGCAATGTAATATAGGCCTGCTATCTGGTGGGAGATGTAGCAATTTAATATAGGCCTGCTATCTGGTGGGAGATGTAGCAATTTTAATATAGGCCTGCTATCTGGTGGGAGATGTAGCAATTTAATATAGGCCTGCTATCTGGTGGGAGATGTAGCAATTTAATATAGGCTTGCTATCTGGTGGGAGATGTAGTAATTTAATATAGGCCTGCTATCTGGTGGGAGATGTAGCAATTTAATATAGGCCTGCTATCTGGTGGGAGATGTAGCAATGTAATATAGGCCTGCTATCTGGTGTGAGATGTAGCAATTTAATATAGGCCTGCTATCTGGTGGGAGATGTAGCAATTTAATATAGGCCTGCTACCTGGTGGGAGATGTAACAATTTAATATAGGTCTGCTATCTGGTGAGAGATGTAGCAATGTAATATAGGCCTGCTAAATGGTGGGAGATGTAGCAATTTAATATAGGCCTGCTATCTGGTGGGAGATGTAGCAATTTTAATATAGGCCTGCTATCTGGTGGGAGATGTAGCAATTTAATATATGCCTGCTATCTGGTGGGAGATGTAGTAATTTAACATAGGCCTGCTATCTGGTGGGAGATGTAGCAATTTAATATAGGCCTGCCATCTAGTGGGAGATGTAGCAATGTAATATAGGCCTGCTATCTGGTGGGAGATGTAGCAATTTAATATAGGCCTGCTCTCTAGTGGGAGATGTAGCAATTTAATATAGGCCTGCTATCTGGTGGGAGATGTAGCAATGTAATATAGGCCTGCTATCTGGTGGGAGATGTAGCAATGTAATATAGGCCTGCTATCTGGTGGGAGATGTAGCAATTTAATATAGGCCTGCTATCTGGTGGGAGATGTAGCAATTTAATATAGGTCTGCTATCTGGTGAGAGATGTAGCAATGTAATATAGGCCTGCTATCTGGTGGGAGATGTAGCAATTTAATATAGGCCTGCTATCTGGTGGGAGATGTAGCAATTTTAATATAGGCCTGCTATCTGGTGGGAGATGTAGCAATTTAATATAGGCCTGCTATCTGGTGGGAGATGTAGCAATTTAATATAGGCCTGCTATCTGGTGGGAGATGTAGTAATTTAACATAGGCCTGCTATCTGGTGGGAGATGTAGCAATTTAATATAGGCCTGCTATCTAGTGGGAGATGTAGCAATGTAATATAGGCCTGCTATCTGGTGGGCGATGTAGCAATTTCATTTTGGCCTGCCATCTAGTGGGAGATGTAGCAATTTAATATAGGCCTGCTATCTGGTGGGAGATGTAGCTTTTTAATATAGGCCTGCTATCTAGTGGGAGATGTAGCAATGTAATATAGGCCTGCTATCTGGTGGGAGATGTAACAATTTAATATAGGCCTGCTATCTAGTGGGAGATGTAGTAATTTAATATAGGCCTGCTATCTGGTGGGAGATGTAACAATTTAATATAGGCCTGCTATCTGGTGGGAGATGTAGCAATTTAATATAGGCCTGCTATCTGGTTGGAGATGTAGCAATTTAATATAGGCCTGCTATCTGGTGGGAGATGTAGCAATTTAATATAGGCCTGCTATCTGGTGGGAGATGTAGCAATGTAATATAGGCCTGCTATCTGGTGGGAGATGTAGCAATTTAATATAGGCCTGCTATCTGGTGGGAGATGTAGCAATTTAATATAGGCCTGCTATCTGGTGGGAGATGTAGCAATTTAATATAGGTCTGCTATCTGGTGAGAGATGTAGCAATGTAATATAGGCCTGCTATCTGGTGGGAGATGTAGCAATGTAATATAGGCCTGCTATCTGGTGGGAGATGTAGCAATGTAATATAGGCCTGCTATCTGGTGTGAGATGTAGCAATTTAATATAGGCCTGCTATCTGGTGGGAGATGTAGCAATTTAATATAGGTCTGCTATCTGGTGAGAGATGTAGCAATGTAATATAGGCCTGCTATCTGGTGGGAGATGTAGCAATTTAATATAGGCCTGCTATCTGGTGGGAGATGTAGCAATTTAATATAGGCCTGCTATCTGGTGGGCGATGTAGCAATTTAATTTTGGCCTGCCATCTAGTGGGAGATGTAGCAATTTAATATAGGCCTGCTATCTGGTGGGAGATGTAGCTGTTTAATATAGGCCTGCTATCTAGTGGGAGATGTAGCAATGTAATATAGGCCTGCTATCTGGTGGGAGATGTAGCAATTTAATATAGGCCTGCTATCTGGTGGGAGATGTAACAATTTAATATAGGCCTGCTATCTGGTGAGAGATGTAGCAATGTAATATAGGCCTGCTAAATGGTGGGAGATGTAGCAATTTAATATAGGCCTGCTATCTGGTGGGAGATGTAGCAATTTAATATAGGCCTGCTATCTGGTGAGAGATGTAGCAATGTAATATAGGCCTGCTATCTGGTGGGAGATATAGCAATTTAATATAGGCCTGCTATCTGGTGGGAGATGTAACAATTTAATATAGGCCTGCTATCTAGTGGGAGATGTAGTAATTTAATATAGGCCTGCTATCTGGTGGGAGATGTAACAATTTAATATAGGCCTGCTATCTGGTGAGAGATGTAGCAATGTAATATAGGCCTGCTAAATGGTGGGAGATGTAGCAATTTAATATAGGCCTGCTATCTGGTGGGAGATGTAGCAATTTAATATAGGCCTGCTATCTGGTGGGAGATGTAGCAATGTAATATAGGCCTGCTATCTGGTGTGAGATGTAGCAATTTAATATAGGCCTGCTATCTGGTGGGAGATGTAGCAATTTAATATAGGCCTGCTATCTGGTGGGAGATGTAGCAATTTAATATAGGCCTGCTATCTGGTGGGAGATGTAGCAATTTTAATATAGGCCTGCTATCTGGTGGGAGATGTAGCAATTTAATATAGGCCTGCTATCTGGTGGGAGATGTAGCAATTTAATATAGGCCTGCTATCTGGTGGGAGATGTAGTAATTTAACATAGGCCTGCTATCTGGTGGGAGATGTAGCAATTTAATATAGGCCTGCTATCTAGTGGGAGATGTAGCAATGTAATATAGGCCTGCTATCTGGTGGGAGATGTAGCAATTTAATATAGGCCTGCTCTCTAGTGGGAGATGTAGCAATTTAATATAGGCCTGCTATCTGGTGGGCGATGTAGCAATTTAATATATGCCTGCCATCTAGTGGGAGATGTAGCATTTTAATATAGGCCTGCTATCTGGTGGGAGATGTAGCAATTTAATATAGGCCTGCTATCTGGTGGGAGATGGAGCAATTTAATATAGGCCTGCTATCTGGTGGGAGATGTAGCAATTTAATGTAGGCCTGCTATCTGGTGGGAGATGTAGAAATTTAATATAGGCCTGCTATCTGGTGGGAGATGTAGCAATGTAATATAGGCCTGCTATCTGGTGTGAGATGTAGCAATTTAATATAGGCCTGCTATCTGGTGGGAGATGTAGCAATTTAATATAGGTCTGCTATCTGGTGAGAGATGTAGCAATGTAATATAGGCCTGCTATCTGGTGGGAGATGTAGCAATTTAATATAGGCCTGCTATCTGGTGGGAGATGTAGTAATTTAACATAGGCCTGCTATCTGGTGGGAGATGTAGCAATTTAATATAGGCCTGCTATCTAGTGGGAGATGTAGCAATGTAATATAGGCCTGCTATCTGGTGGGCGATGTAGCAATTTATTTTTGGCCTGCCATCTAGTGGGAGATGTAGCAATTTAATATAGGCCTGCTATCTGGTGGGAGATGTAGCTGTTTAATATAGGCCTGCTATCTAGTGGGAGATGTAGCAATGTAATATAGGCCTGCTATCTGGTGGGAGATGTAGCAATTTAATATAGGCCTGCTATCTGGTGGGAGATGTAACAATTTAATATAGGCCTGCTATCTGGTGAGAGATGTAGCAATGTAATATAGGCCTGCTAAATGGTGGGAGATGTAGCAATTTAATATAGGCCTGCTATCTGGTGGGAGATGTAGCAATTTAATATAGGCCTGCTATCTGGTGGGAGATGTAGCAATGTAATATAGGCCTGCTATCTGGTGTGAGATGTAGCAATTTAATATAGGCCTGCTATCTGGTGGGAGATGTAGCAATTTAATATAGGCCTGCTATCTGGTGGGAGATGTAGCAATTTAATGTAGGCCTGCTATCTGGTGGGAGATGTAGAAATTTAATATAGGCCTGCTATCTGGTGGGAGATGTAGCAATGTAATATAGGCCTGCTATCTGGTGTGAGATGTAGCAATTTAATATAGGCCTGCTATCTGGTGGGAGATGTAGCAATTTAATATAGGTCTGCTATCTGGTGAGAGATGTAGCAATGTAATATAGGCCTGCTATCTGGTGGGAGATGTAGCAATTTAATATAGGCCTGCTATCTGGTGGGAGATGTAGTAATTTAACATAGGCCTGCTATCTGGTGGGAGATGTAGCAATTTAATATAGGCCTGCTATCTAGTGGGAGATGTAGCAATGTAATATAGGCCTGCTATCTGGTGGGCGATGTAGCAATTTAATTTTGGCCTGCCATCTAGTGGGAGATGTAGCAATTTAATATAGGCCTGCTATCTGGTGGGAGATGTAGCTGTTTAATATAGGCCTGCTATCTAGTGGGAGATGTAGCAATGTAATATAGGCCTGCTATCTGGTGGGAGATGTAGCAATTTAATATAGGCCTGCTATCTGGTGGGAGATGTAACAATTTAATATAGGCCTGCTATCTGGTGAGAGATGTAGCAATGTAATATAGGCCTGCTAAATGGTGGGAGATGTAGCAATTTAATATAGGCCTGCTATCTGGTGGGAGATGTAGCAATTTAATATAGGCCTGCTATCTGGTGGGAGATGTAGCAATGTAATATAGGCCTGCTATCTGGTGTGAGATGTAGCAATTTAATATAGGCCTGCTATCTGGTGGGAGATGTAGCAATTTAATATAGGCCTGCTATCTGGTGGGAGATGTAGCAATTTAATATAGGCCTGCTATCTGGTGGGAGATGTAGCAATTTTAATATAGGCCTGCTATCTGGTGGGAGATGTAGCAATTTAATATAGGCCTGCTATCTGGTGGGAGATGTAACAATTTAATATAGGCCTGCTATCTGGTGGGCGATGTAGCAATTTAATATATGCCTGCCATCTAGTGGGAGATGTAGCAATGTAATATAGGCCTGCTATCTGGTGGGAGATGTAGCAATTTAATATAGGCCTGCTATCTGGTGGGAGATGGAGCAATTTAATATAGGCCTGCTATCTGGTGGGAGATGTAGCAATTTAATGTAGGCCTGCTATCTGGTGGGAGATGTAGAAATTTAATATAGGCCTGCTATCTGGTGGGAGATGTAGCAATGTAATATAGGCCTGCTATCTGGTGTGAGATGTAGCAATTTAATATAGGCCTGCTATCTGGTGGGAGATGTAGCAATTTAATATAGGTCTGCTATCTGGTGAGAGATGTAGCAATGTAATATAGGCCTGCTATCTGGTGGGAGATGTAGCAATTTAATATAGGCCTGCTATCTGGTGGGAGACGTAGTAATTTAACATAGGCCTGCTATCTGGTGGGAGATGTAGCAATTTAATATAGGCCTGCTATCTAGTGGGAGATGTAGCAATGTAATATAGGCCTGCTATCTGGTGGGCGATGTAGCAATTTAATTTTGGCCTGCCATCTAGTGGGAGATGTAGCAATTTAATATAGGCCTGCTATCTGGTGGGAGATGTAGCTGTTTAATATAGGCCTGCTATCTAGTGGGAGATGTAGCAATGTAATATAGGCCTGCTATCTGGTGGGAGATGTAGCAATTTAATATAGGCCTGCTATCTGGTGGGAGATGTAACAATTTAATATAGGCCTGCTATCTATTGGGAGATGTAGTAATTTAATATAGGCCTGCTATCTGGTGGGAGATGTAACAATTTAATATAGGCCTGCTATCTGGTGGGAGATGTAGCTGTTTAATATAGGCCTGCTATCTGGTGGGAGATGTAGCAATTTAATATAGGCCTGCTATCTGGTGGGAGATGTAGCAATTTAATATAGGCCTGCTATCTGGTGGGAGATGTAGCAATGTAATATAGGCCTGCTATCTGGTGGGAGATGTAGCAATTTAATATAGGCCTGCTATCTGGTGGGAGATGTAGCAATTTTAATATAGGCCTGCTATCTGGTGGGAGATGTAGCAATTTAATATAGGCCTGCTATCTGGTGGGAGATGTAGCAATTTAATATAGGCTTGCTATCTGGTGGGAGATGTAGTAATTTAATATAGGCCTGCTATCTGGTGGGAGATGTAGAAATTTAATATAGGCCTGCTATCTGGTGGGAGATGTAGCAATGTAATATAGGCCTGCTATCTGGTGTGAGATGTAGCAATTTAATATAGGCCTGCTATCTGGTGGGAGATGTAGCAATTTAATATAGGCCTGCTACCTGGTGGGAGATATAACAATTTAATATAGGTCTGCTATCTGGTGAGAGATGTAGCAATGTAATATAGGCCTGCTAAATGGTGGGAGATGTAGCAATTTTAATATAGGCCTGCTATCTGGTGGGAGATGTAGCAATTTAATATATGCCTGCTATCTGGTGGGAGATGTAGTAATTTAACATAGGCCTGCTATCTGGTGGGAGATGTAGCAATTTAATATAGGCCTGCTATCTAGTGGGAGATGTAGCAAAGTAATATAGGCCTGCTATCTGGTGGGAGATGTAGCAATTTAATATAGGCCTGCTCTCTAGTGGGAGATGTAGCAATTTAATATAGGCCTGCTATCTGGTGGGAGATGTAGCAATGTAATATAGGCCTGCTATCTGGTGGGAGATGTAGCAATGTAATATAGGCCTGCTATCTGGTGTGAGATGTAGCAATTTAATATAGACCTGCTATCTGGTGGGAGATGTAGCAATTTAATATAGGTCTGCTATCTGGTGAGAGATGTAGCAATGTAATATAGGCCTGCTATCTGGTGGGAGATGTAGCAATTTAATATAGGCCTGCAATCTGGTGGGAGATGTAGCAATTTTAATATAGGCCTGCTATCTGGTGGGAGATGTAGCAATTTAATATAGGCCTGCTATCTGGTGGGAGATGTAGCAATTTAATATAGGCCTGCTATCTGGTGGGAGATGTAGTAATTTAACATAGGCCTGCTATCTGGTGGGAGATGTAGCAATTTAATATAGGCCTGCTATCTAGTGGGAGATGTAGCAATGTAATATAGGCCTGCTATCTGGTGGGCGATGTAGCAATTTAATTTTGGCCTGCCATCTAGTGGGAGATGTAGCAATTTAATATAGGCCTGCTATCTGGTGGGAGATATAGCTTTTTAATATAGGCCTGCTATCTAGTGGGAGATGTAGCAATGTAATATAGGCCTGCTATCTGGTGGGAGATGTAACAATTTAATATAGGCCTGCTATCTAGTGGGAGATGTAGTAATTTAATATAGGCCTGCTATCTGGTGGGAGATGTAACAATTTAATATAGGCCTGCAATCTGGTGGGAGATGTAGCAATTTAATATAGGCCTGCTATCTGGTTGGAGATGTAGCAATTTAATATAGGCCTGCTATCTGGTGGGAGATGTAGCAATTTAATATAGGCCTGCTATCTGGTGGGAGATGTAGCAATGTAATATAGGCCTGCAATCTGGTGTGAGATGAAGCAATTTAATATAGGCCTGCTATCTGGTGGGAGATGTAGAAATTTAATATAGGTCTGCTATCTGGTGAGAGATGTAGCAATGTAATATAGGCCTGCTATCTGGTGGGAGATATAGCAATTTAATATAGGCCTGCTATCTGGTGGGAGATGTAGCAATTTAATATAGGCCTGCTATCTGGTGGGAGATGTAGTAATTTAACATAGGCCTGCTATCTGGTGGGAGATGTAGCAATTTAATATAGGCCTGCTATCTAGTGGGAGATGTAGCAATGTAATATAGGCCTGCTATCTGGTGGGCGATGTAGCAATTTAATTTTGGCCTGCCATCTAGTGGGAGATGTAGCAACTTAATATAGGCCTGCTATCTGGTGGGAAATGTAGCTGTTTAATATAGGCCTGCTATCTAGTGGGAGATGTAGCAATGTAATATAGGCCTGCTATCTGGTGGGAGATGTAGCAATTTAATATAGGCCTGCTATCTGGTGGGAGATGTAACAATTTAATATAGGCCTGCTATCTAGTGGGAGATGTAGCAATTTAATATAGGCCTGCTATCTGGTGGGAGATGTAACAATTTAATATAGGCCTGCTATCTGGTGGGAGATGTAGCTGTTTAATATAGGCCTGCTATCTGGTGGGAGATGTAGCAATTTAATATAGGCCTGCTATCTGGTGGGAGATGTAGCAATTTAATATAGGCCTGCTATCTGGTGGGAGATGTAGCAATGTAATATAGGCCTGCTATCTGGTGGGAGATGTAGCAATTTAATATAGGCCTGCTATCTGGTGGGAGATGTAGCAATTTTAATATAGGCCTGCTATCTGGTGGGAGATGTAGCAATTTAATATAGGCCTGCTATCTGGTGGGAGATGTAGCAATTTAATATAGGCTTGCTATCTGGTGGGAGATGTAGTAATTTAATATAGGCCTGCTATCTGGTGGGAGATGTAGCAATTTAATATAGGCCTGCTATCTGGTGGGAGATGTAGCAATGTAATATAGGCCTGCTATCTGGTGTGAGATGTAGCAATTTAATATAGGCCTGCTATCTGGTGGGAGATGTAGCAATTTAATATAGGCCTGCTACCTGGTGGGAGATGTAACAATTTAATATAGGTCTGCTATCTGGTGAGAGATGTAGCAATGTAATATAGGCCTGCTAAATGGTGGGAGATGTAGCAATTTAATATAGGCCTGCTATCTGGTGGGAGATGTAGCAATTTTAATATAGGCCTGCTATCTGGTGGGAGATGTAGCAATTTAATATATGCCTGCTATCTGGTGGGAGATGTAGTAATTTAACATAGGCCTGCTATCTGGTGGGAGATGTAGCAATTTAATATAGGCCTGCCATCTAGTGGGAGATGTAGCAATGTAATATAGGCCTGCTATCTGGTGGGAGATGTAGCAATTTAATATAGGCCTGCTCTCTAGTGGGAGATGTAGCAATTTAATATAGGCCTGCTATCTGGTGGGAGATGTAGCAATTTTAATATAGGCCTGCTATCTGGTGGGAGATGTAGCAATTTAATATAGGCCTGCTATCTGGTGGGAGATGTAGCAATTTAATATAGGCCTGCTATCTGGTGGGAGATGTAGTAATTTAACATAGGCCTGCTATCTGGTGGGAGATGTAGCAATTTAATATAGGCCTGCTATCTAGTGGGAGATGTAGCAATGTAATATAGGCCTGCTATCTGGTGGGCGATGTAGCAATTTCATTTTGGCCTGCCATCTAGTGGGAGATGTAGCAATTTAATATAGGCCTGCTATCTGGTGGGAGATGTAGCTTTTTAATATAGGCCTGCTATCTAGTGGGAGATGTAGCAATGTAATATAGGCCTGCTATCTGGTGGGAGATGTAACAATTTAATATAGGCCTGCTATCTAGTGGGAGATGTAGTAATTTAATATAGGCCTGCTATCTGGTGGGAGATGTAACAATTTAATATAGGCCTGCTATCTGGTGGGAGATGTAGCAATTTAATATAGGCCTGCTATCTGGTTGGAGATGTAGCAATTTAATATAGGCCTGCTATCTGGTGGGAGATGTAGCAATTTAATATAGGCCTGCTATCTGGTGGGAGATGTAGCAATGTAATATAGGCCTGCTATCTGGTGGGAGATGTAGCAATTTAATATAGGCCTGCTATCTGGTGGGAGATGTAGCAATTTAATATAGGCCTGCTATCTGGTGGGAGATGTAGCAATTTAATATAGGTCTGCTATCTGGTGAGAGATGTAGCAATGTAATATAGGCCTGCTATCTGGTGGGAGATGTAGCAATGTAATATAGGCCTGCTATCTGGTGGGAGATGTAGCAATGTAATATAGGCCTGCTATCTGGTGTGAGATGTAGCAATTTAATATAGGCCTGCTATCTGGTGGGAGATGTAGCAATTTAATATAGGTCTGCTATCTGGTGAGAGATGTAGCAATGTAATATAGGCCTGCTATCTGGTGGGAGATGTAGCAATTTAATATAGGCCTGCTATCTGGTGGGAGATGTAGCAATTTTAATATAGGCCTGCTATCTGGTGGGAGATGTAGCAATTTAATATAGGCCTGCTATCTGGTGGGAGATGTAGCAATTTAATATAGGCCTGCTATCTGGTGGGAGATGTAGTAATTTAACATAGGCCTGCTATCTGGTGGGAGATGTAGCAATTTAATATAGGCCTGCTATCTAGTGGGAGATGTAGCAATGTAATATAGGCCTGCTATCTGGTGGGCGATGTAGCAATTTCATTTTGGCCTGCCATCTAGTGGGAGATGTAGCAATTTAATATAGGCCTGCTATCTGGTGGGAGATGTAGCTTTTTAATATAGGCCTGCTATCTAGTGGGAGATGTAGCAATGTAATATAGGCCTGCTATCTGGTGGGAGATGTAACAATTTAATATAGGCCTGCTATCTAGTGGGAGATGTAGTAATTTAATATAGGCCTGCTATCTGGTGGGAGATGTAACAATTTAATATAGGCCTGCTATCTGGTGGGAGATGTAGCAATTTAATATAGGCCTGCTATCTGGTTGGAGATGTAGCAATTTAATATAGGCCTGCTATCTGGTGGGAGATGTAGCAATTTAATATAGGCCTGCTATCTGGTGGGAGATGTAGCAATGTAATATAGGCCTGCTATCTGGTGGGAGATGTAGCAATTTAATATAGGCCTGCTATCTGGTGGGAGATGTAGCAATTTAATATAGGCCTGCTATCTGGTGGGAGATGTAGCAATTTAATATAGGTCTGCTATCTGGTGAGAGATGTAGCAATGTAATATAGGCCTGCTATCTGGTGGGAGATGTAGCAATTTAATATAGGCCTGCTATCTGGTGGGAGATGTAGCAATTTTAATATAGGCCTGCTATCTGGTGGGAGATGTAGCAATTTAATATAGGCCTGCTATCTGGTGGGAGATGTAGCAATTTAATATAGGCTTGCTATCTGGTGGGAGATGTATTAATTTAATATAGGCCTGCTATCTGGTGGGAGATGTAGCAATTTAATATAGGCCTGCTATGTAGTGGGAGATGTAGCAATGTAATATAGGCCTGCTATCTGGTGGGCGATGTAGCAATTTAATATAGGCCTGCTATCTGGTGGGAGATGTAGCAATTTAATATAGGCCTGCTATCTGGTGGGAGATGTAGTAATTTAACATAGGCCTGATATCTGGTGGGAGATGTAGCAATTTAATATAGGCCTGCTATCTAGTGGGAGATGTAGCAATGTAATATAGGCCTGCTATCTGGTGGGCGATGTAGCAATTTAATTTTGGCCTGCCATCTAGTGGGAGATGTAGCAATTTAATATAGGCCTGCTATCTGGTGGGAGATGTAGCTTTTTAATATAGGCCTGCTATCTAGTGGGAGATGTAGCAATGTAATATAGGCCTGCTATCTGGTGGGAGATGTAACAATTTAATATAGGCCTGCTATCTAGTGGGAGATGTAGTAATTTAATATAGGCCTGCTATCTGGTGGGAGATGTAACAATTTAATATAGGCCTGCTATCTGGTGGAAGATGTAGCAATTTAATATAGGCCTGCTATCTGGATGGAGATGTAGCAATTTAATATAGGCCTGCTATCTGGTGGGAGATGTAGCAATTTAATATAGGCCTGCTATCTGGTGGGAGATGTAGCAATGTAATATAGGCCTGCTATCTGGTGTGAGATGTAGCAATTTAATATAGGCCTGCTATCTGGTGGGAGATGTAGCAATTTAATATAGGCCTGCTATCTGGTGGGAGATGTAGCAATTTAATATAGGTCTGCTATCTGGTGAGAGATGTAGCAATGTAATATAGGCCTGCTATCTGGTGGGAGATGTAGCAATTTAATATAGGCCTGCTATCTGGTGGGAGATGTAGCAATTTTAATATAGGCCTGCTATCTGGTGGGAGATGTAGCAATTTAATATAGGCCTGCTATCTGGTGGGAGATGTAGCAATTTAATATAGGCTTGCTATCTGGTGGGAGATGTAGTAATTTAATATAGGCCTGCTATCTGGTGGGAGATGTAGCAATTTAAAATAGGCCTGCTATGTAGTGGGAGATGTAGCAATGTAATATAGGCCTGCTATCTGGTGGGCGATGTAGCAATTTAATATAGGCCTGCCATCTAGTGGGAGATGTAGCAATTTAATATAGGCCTGCTATCTGGTGGGAGATGTAGCAATTTAATATAGGCCTGCTATCTGGTGGGAGATGGAGCAATTTAATATAGGCCTGCTATCTGGTGGGAGATGTAGCAATTTAATATAGGCCTGCTATCTGGTGGGAGATGTAGCAATTTAATATAGGCCTGCTATCTGGTGGGAGATGTAGCAATTTAATATAGGCCTGCTATCTGGTGGGAGATGTAGCAATTTAATATAGGCCTGCTATCTGGTGGGAGATGTAGCAATTTAATATAGGCCTGCTATCTGGTGGGAGATGTAGCAATTTAATATAGACCTGCTATCTGGTGGGAGATGTAGCAATTTAATATAGGCCTGCTATCTGGTGGGAGATGTAGCAATGTAATATAGGCCTGCTATCTGGTGGGAGATGTAGCAATGTAATATAGGCCTGCTATCTGGTGGGAGATGTAGCAATTTAATATAGGCCTGCTATTTGGTGGGAGATGTAGCAATTTAATATAGGCCTGCTCTCTAGTGGGAGATGTAGCAATTTAATATAGGCCTGCTATCTGGTGGGAGATGTAACAATTTAATATAGGCCTGCTATCTGGTGGGAGATGTAACAATTTAATATAGGCCTGCTATCTGGTGGGAGATGTAGCAATTTAATATAGACCTGATATCTGGTGGGAGATGTAGCAATGTAATATAGGCCTGCTATCTGGTGGGAGATGTAGCAATTTAATATAGGCCTGTTATCTGGTGGGAGATGTAGCAATTAAATATAGGCCTGCTATCTTGTGGGAGATGTAGCAATGTAATATAGGCCTGCTATCAGGTGGGAGATGTAGCAATTTAATATAGGCCTGCTATCTGGTGGGAGATGTAGCAATTTAATATAGGTCTGCTATCTGGTGAGAGATGTAGCAATGTAATATAGGCCTGCTATCTGGTGGGAGATGTAGCAATTTAATATAGGCCTGCTATCTGGTGGGAGATGTAGCAATTTTAATATAGGCCTGCTATCTGGTGGGAGATGTAGCAATTTAATATAGGCCTGCTATCTGGTGGGAGATGTAGCAATTTAATATAGGCCTGCTATCTGGTGGGCGATGTAGCAATTTAATATAGGCCTGCTATCTGGTGGGAGATGTAGCTGTTTAATATAGGCCTGCTATCTAGTGGGAGATGTAGCAATGTAATATAGGCCTGCTATCTGGTGGGAGATGTAGCAATTTAATATAGGCCTGCTATCTGGTGGGAGATGTAACAATTTAATATAGGCCTGCTATCTGGTGGGAGATGTAGTAATTTAATATAGGCCTGCTATCTGGTGGGAGATGTAGCAATTTAATATAGGCCTGCTATCTGGTGAGAGATGTAGCAATGTAATATAGGCCTGCTATCTGGTGGGAAATGTAGCAATTTAATATAGGCCTGCTATCTGGTGGGAGATGTAGCAATTTTAATATAGGCCTGCTATCTGGTGGGAGATGTAGCAATTTAATATAGGCCTGCTATCTGGTGGGAGATGTAGCAATTTAATATAGGCCTGCTATCTGGTGGGAGATGTAAGCAATTTAATATAGGCCTGCTATCTGGTGGGAGATGTAGCAATTTAATATAGGCCTGCTATCTGGTGGGAGATGTAGCAATTTAATATAGGCCTGCTATCTGGTGGGAGATGTAGCAATTTAATATAGGTCTGCTATCTGGTGGGAGAGGTAGCTGTTTAATATAGGCCTGCTATCTGGTGGGAGATGTAGCAATTTAATATAGGCCTGCTATCTGGTGGGAGATGTAGCAATGTAATATAGGCCTGCTATCTGGTGGGAGATGTAGCTGTTTAATATAGGTCTGCTCTCTGATGGAAGATGTGGTATTTAATATAGGCCTGCTATCTGGTGGGAGATGTAAGCAATTTAATATACGCCTGCTATCTGGTGGGAGATGTAGCAATTTAATATAGGCCTGCTATCTGGTGGGAGATGTAGCAATTTAATATAGGCCTGCTATCTGGTGGGAGATGTAACAATTTAATTTAGGCCTGCTATCTGGTGGGTGATGTAGTAGTTTAATATAGGCCTGCTTCCCTGGTGGGAGATGTAACAATTTAATATAGGCCTGCTATCTGGTGGGAGATGTAGTAATTTAATATAGGCCTGCTATCTGGTGGGAGATGTAGCAATTTAATATAGGCCTGCTATCTAGTGGGAGATGTAGCAATTTAATATAGGCCTGCTATCTGGTGGGCGATGTAGCAATTTAATATAGGCCTGCTATCTGGTGGGAGATGTAGCTGTTTAATATAGGCCTGCTATCTAGTGGGAGATGTAGCAATGTAATATAGGCCTGCTATCTGGTGGGAGATGTAGCAATTTAATATAGGCCTGCTATCTGGTGGGAGATGTAACAATTTAATATAGGCCTGCTATCTGGTGGGAGATGTAGTAATTTAATATAGGCCTGCTATCTGGTGGGAGATGTAGCAATTTAATATAGGTCTGCTATCTGGTGAGAGATGTAGCAATGTAATATAGGCCTGCTATCTGGTGGGAGATGTAGCAATTTAATATAGGCCTGCTATCTGGTGGGAGATGTAGCAATTTTAATATAGGCCTGCTATCTGGTGGGAGATGTAGCAATTTAATATAGGCCTGCTATCTGGTGGGAGATGTAAGCAATTTAATATAGGCCTGCTATCTGGTGGGAGATGTAGCAATTTAATATAGGCCTGCTATCTGGTGGGAGATGTAGCAATTTAATATAGGCCTGCTATGTGGTGGGAGATGTAGCAATTTAATATAGGCCTGCTATCTGGTGGGAGATGTAGCAATTTAATATAGGTCTGCTATCTGGTGGGAGAGGTAGCTGTTTAATATAGGCCTGCTATCTGGTGGGAGATGTAGCAATTTAATATAGGCCTGCTATCTGGTGGGAGATGTAGCAATGTAATATAGGCCTGCTATCTGGTGGGAGATGTAGCTGTTTAATATAGGTCTGCTCTCTGATGGAAGAGGTGGTATTTAATATAGGCCTGCTATCTGGTGGGAGATGTAAGCAATTTAATATAGGCCTGCTATCTGGTGGGAGATGTAGCAATTTAATATAGGCCTGGTATCTGGTGGGAGATGTAGCAATTTAATATAGGCCTGCTATCTGGTGGGAGATGTAACAATTTAATATAGGCCTGCTATCTGGTGGGAGATGTAGCAATTTTAATATAGGCCTGCTATCTGGTGGGAGATGTAGCAATGTAATATAGGCCTGCAATCTGGTGTGAGATGAAGCAATTTAATATAGGCCTGCTATCTGGTGGGAGATGTAGCAATTTAATATAAGTCTGCTATCATTGAGAGATGTAGCAATGTAATATAGGCCTGCTATCTGGTGGGAGATGTAGCAATTTAATATAGGCCTGCTATCTGGTGGGAGATGTAGCAATTTTAATATAGGCCTGCTATCTGGTGGGAGATGTAGCAATTTAATATAGGCCTGCTATCTGGTGGGAGATGTAGCAATTTAATATAGGCCTGCTATCTGGTGGGAGATGTAGTAATTTAATATAGGCCTGCTATCTGGTGGGAGATGTAGCAATTTAATATAGGCCTGCTATCTAGTGGGAGATGTAGCAATTTAATATAGGCCTGCTATCTGGTGGGCGATGTAGCAATTTAATATAGGCCTGCTATCTGGTGGGAGATGTAGCTGTTTAACATAGGCCTGCTATCTAGTGGGAGATGTAGCAATGTAATATAGGCCTGCTATCTGGTGGGAGATGTAGCAATTTAATATAGGCCTGCTATCTGGTGGGAGATGTAACAATTTAATATAGGCCTGCTATCTGGTGGGAGATGTAGTAATTTAATATAGGCCTGCTATCTGGTGGGAGATGTAGCAATTTAATATAGGTCTGCTATCTGGTGAGAGATGTAGCAATGTAATATAGGCCTGCTATCTGGTGGGAGATGTAGTAATTTAATATAGGCCTGCTATCTGGTGGGAGATGTAGTAATTTAATATAGGCCTGCTATCTGGTGGGAGATGTAGCAATTTAATATAGGCCTGCTATCTGGTGGGAGATGTAGCAATTTAATATAGGCCTGCTATCTGGTGGGAGATGTAAGCAATTTAATATAGGCCTGCTATCTGGTGGGAGATGTAGCAATTTAATATAGGCCTGCTATCTGGTGGGAGATGTAGCAATTTAATATAGGCCTGCTATCTGGTGGGAGATGTAGCAATTTAATATATGCCTGCTATCTCGTGGGAGATGTAGCAATTTAATATAGGCCTGCTATCTGGTGGGAGATGTAAGCAATTTAATATAGGCCTGCTATCTGGTGGGAGATGTAGCAATTTAATATAGGCCTGCTATCTGGTGGGAGATGTAAGCAATTTAATATAGGCCTGCTATCTGGTGGGAGATGTAGCAATTTAATATAGGCCTGCTATCTGGTGGGAGATGTAGCATTTTAATATAGGCCTGCTATCTGGTGGGAGATGTAGCAATTTAATATAGGCCTGCTATCTGGTGGGAGATGTAGCAATTTAATATAGGCCTGCTATCTGGTGGGAGATGTAGCAATTTAATATAGGCCTGCTATCTGGTGGGAGATGTAGCAATTTAATATAGGCCTGCTATCTGGTGGGAGATGTAGCAATTTAATATAGGCCTGCTATCTGGTGGGAGATGTAGCAATTTAATATAGGTCTGCTATCTGGTGGGAGAGGTAGCTGTTTAATATAGGCCTGCTATCTGGTGGGAGATGTAGCAATTTAATATAGGCCTGCTATCTGGTGGGAGATGTAGCAATGTAATATAGGCCTGCTATCTGTTGGGAGATGTAGCTGTTTAATATAGGTCTGCTATCTGGTGGGAGATGTAGCAATTTAATATAGGCCTGCTATCTGGTGGGAGATGTAACAATTTAATTTAGGCCTGCTATCTGGTGGGTGATGTAGTAGTTTAATATAGGCCTGCTTCCCTGGTGGGAGATGTAACAATTTAATATAGGCCTGCTATCTGGTGGGAGATGTAGCAATTTAATATAGACCTGATATCTGGTGGGAGATGTAGCAATGTAATATAGGCCTGCCATCTGGTGGGAGATGTAGCAATTTAATATAGGCCTGTTATCTGGTGGGAGATGTAGCAATTTAATATAGGCCTGCTATCTTGTGGGAGATGTAGCAATGTAATATAGGCCTGCTATCACGTGGGAGATGTAGCAATTTAATATAGGCCTGCTATCTGGTGGGAGATGTAGCAATTTAATATAAGTCTGCTATCATTGAGAGATGTAGCAATGTAATATAGGCCTGCTATCTGGTGGGAGATGTAGCAATTTAATATAGGCCTGCTATCTGGTGGGAGATGTAGCAATTTTAATATAGGCCTGCTATCTGGTGGGAGATGTAGCAATTTAATATAGGCTTGCTATCTGGTGGGAGATGTAGCAATTTAATATAAGTCTGCTATCATTGAGAGATGTAGCAATGTAATATAGGCCTGCTATCTGGTGGGAGATGTAGCAATTTAATATAGGCCTGCTATCTGGTGGGAGATGTAGCAATTTTAATATAGGCCTGCTATCTGGTGGGAGATGTAGCAATTTAATATAGGCCTGCTATCTGGTGGGAGATGTAGCAATTTAATATAGGCCTGCTATCTGGTGGGAGATGTAGTAATTTAATATAGGCCTGCTATCTGGTGGGAGATGTAGCAATTTAATATAGGCCTGCTATCTAGTGGGAGATGTAGCAATTTAATATAGGCCTGCTATCTGGTGGGCGATGTAGCAATTTAATATAGGCCTGCTATCTGGTGGGAGATGTAGCTGTTTAACATAGGTCTGCTATCTAGTGGGAGATGTAGCAATGTAATATAGGCCTGCTATCTGGTGGGAGATGTAGCAATTTAATATAGGCCTGCTATCTGGTGGGAGATGTAACAATTTAATATAGGCCTGCTATCTGGTGGGAGATGTAGTAATTTAATATAGGCCTGCTATCTGGTGGGAGATGTAGCAATTTAATATAGGTCTGCTATCTGGTGAGAGATGTAGCAATGTAATATAGGCCTGCTATCTGGTGGGAGATGTAGTAATTTAATATAGGCCTGCTATCTGGTGGGAGATGTAGTAATTTAATATAGGCCTGCTATCTGGTGGGAGATGTAGCAATTTAATATAGGCCTGCTATCTGGTGGGAGATGTAGCAATTTAATATAGGCCTGCTATCTGGTGGGAGATGTAAGCAATTTAATATAGGCCTGCTATCTGGTGGGAGATGTAGCAATTTAATATAGGCCTGCTATCTGGTGGGAGATGTAGCAATTTAATATAGGCCTGCTATCTGGTGGGAGATGTAGCAATTTAATATATGCCTGCTATCTCGTGGGAGATGTAGCAATTTAATATAGGCCTGCTATCTGGTGGGAGATGTAAGCAATTTAATATAGGCCTGCTATCTGGTGGGAGATGTAGCAATTTAATATAGGCCTGCTATCTGGTGGGAGATGTAAGCAATTTAATATAGGCCTGCTATCTGGTGGGAGATGTAGCAATTTAATATAGGCCTGCTATCTGGTGGGAGATGTAGCATTTTAATATAGGCCTGCTATCTGGTGGGAGATGTAGCAATTTAATATAGGCCTGCTATCTGGTGGGAGATGTAGCAATTTAATATAGGCCTGCTATCTGGTGGGAGATGTAGCAATTTAATATAGGCCTGCTATCTGGTGGGAGATGTAGCAATTTAATATAGGTCTGCTATCTGGTGGGAGAGGTAGCTGTTTAATATAGGCCTGCTATCTGGTGGGAGATGTAGCAATTTAATATAGGCCTGCTATCTGGTGGGAGATGTAGCAATGTAATATAGGCCTGCTATCTGTTGGGAGATGTAGCTGTTTAATATAGGTCTGCTCTCTGATGGAAGATGTGGTATTTAATATAGGCCTGCTATCTGGTGGGAGATGTAAGCAATTTAATATAGGCCTGCTATCTGGTGGGAGATGTAGCAATTTAATATAGGCCTGCTATCTGGTGGGAGATGTAGCAATTTAATATAGGCCTGCTATCTGGTGGGAGATGTAACAATTTAATTTAGGCCTGCTATCTGGTGGGTGATGTAGTAGTTTAATATAGGCCTGCTTCCCTGGTGGGAGATGTAACAATTTAATATAGGCCTGCTATCTGGTGGGAGATGTAGCAATTTAATATAGACCTGATATCTGGTGGGAGATGTAGCAATGTAATATAGGCCTGCCATCTGGTGGGAGATGTAGCAATTTAATATAGGCCTGTTATCTGGTGGGAGATGTAGCAATTTAATATAGGCCTGCTATCTTGTGGGAGATGTAGCAATGTAATATAGGCCTGCTATCAGGTGGGAGATGTAGCAATTTAATATAGGCCTGCTATCTGGTGGGAGATGTAGCAATTTAATATAAGTCTGCTATCATTGAGAGATGTAGCAATGTAATATAGGCCTGCTATCTGGTGGGAGATGTAGCAATTTAATATAGGCCTGCTATCTGGTGGGAGATGTAGCAATTTTAATATAGGCCTGCTATCTGGTGGGAGATGTAGCAATTTAATATAGGCTTGCTATCTGGTGGGAGATGTAGCAATTTAATATAGGCCTGCTATCTGGTGGGAGATGTAGTAATTTAATATAGGCCTGCTATCTGGTGGGAGATGTAGCAATTTAATATAGGCCTGCTATCTAGTGGGAGATGTAGCAATTTAATATAGGCCTGCTATCTGGTGGGCGATGTAGCAATTTAATATAGGCCTGCTATCTGGTGGGAGATGTAGCTGTTTAATATAGGCCTGCTATCTAGTGGGAGATGTAGCAAAGTAATATAGGCCTGCTATCTGGTGGGAGATGTAGCAATTTAATATAGGCCTGCTATCTGGTGGGAGATGTAACAATTTAATATAGGCCTGCTATCTGGTGGGAGATGTAGTAATTTAATATAGGCCTGCTATCTGGTGGGAGATGTAGCAATTTAATATAGGTCTGCTATCTGGTGAGAGATGTAGCAATGTAATATAGGCCTGCTATCTGGTGGGAGATGTAGTAATTTAATATAGGCCTGCTATCTGGTGGGAGATGTAGTAATTTAATATAGGCCTGCTATCTGGTGGTAGATGTAGCAATTTAATATAGGCCTGCTATCTGGTGGGAGATGTAGCAATTTAATATAGGCCTGCTATCTGGTGGGAGATGTAAGCAATTTAATATAGGCCTGCTATCTGGTGGGAGATGTAGCAATTTAATATAGGCCTGCTATCTGGTGGGAGATTTAGCATTTTAATATAGGCCTGCTATCTGGTGGGAGATGTAGCAATTTAATATAGGTCTGCTATCTGGTGGGAGAGGTAGCTGTTTAATATAGGCCTGCTATCTGGTGGGAGATGTAGCAATTTAATATAGGCCTGCTATCTGGTGGGAGATGTAACAATTTAATTTAGGCCTGCTATCTGGTGGGTGATGTAGTAGTTTAATATAGGCCTGCTTCCCTGGTGGGAGATGTAACAATTTAATATAGGCCTGCTATCTGGTGGGAGATGTAGCAATTTAATATAGGCCTGCTATCTGGTGGGCGATGTAGCAATTTAATATAGGCCTGCTATCTGGTGGGAGATGTAGCTGTTTAATATAGGCCTGCTATCTAGTGGGAGATGTAGCAAAGTAATATAGGCCTGCTATCTGGTGGGAGATGTAGCAATTTAATATAGGCCTGCTATCTGGTGGGAGATGTAACAATTTAATATAGGCCTGCTATCTGGTGGGAGATGTAGTAATTTAATATAGGCCTGCTATCTGGTGGGAGATGTAGCAATTTAATATAGGTCTGCTATCTGGTGAGAGATGTAGCAATGTAATATAGGCCTGCTATCTGGTGGGAGATGTAGTAATTTAATATAGGCCTGCTATCTGGTGGGAGATGTAGTAATTTAATATAGGCCTGCTATCTGGTGGTAGATGTAGCAATTTAATATAGGCCTGCTATCTGGTGGGAGATGTAGCAATTTAATATAGGCCTGCTATCTGGTGGGAGATGTAAGCAATTTAATATAGGCCTGCTATCTGGTGGGAGATGTAGCAATTTAATATAGGCCTGCTATCTGGTGGGAGAATTAGCATTTTAATATAGGCCTGCTATCTGGTGGGAGATGTAGCAATTTAATATAGGTCTGCTATCTGGTGGGAGAGGTAGCTGTTTAATATAGGCCTGCTATCTGGTGGGAGATGTAGCAATTTAATATAGGCCTGCTATCTGGTGGGAGATGTAACAATTTAATTTAGGCCTGCTATCTGGTGGGTGATGTAGTAGTTTAATATAGGCCTGCTTCCCTGGTGGGAGATGTAACAATTTAATATAGGCCTGCTATCTGGTGGGAGATGTAGCAATTTAATATAGACCTGATATCTGGTGGGAGATGTAGCAATGTAATATAGGCCTGCCATCTGGTGGGAGATGTAGCAATTTAATATAGGCCTGTTATCTGGTGGGAGATGTAGCAGTTTAATATAGGCCTGCTATCTTGTGGGAGATGTAGCAATGTAATATAGGCCTGCTATCAGGTGGGAGATGTAGCAATTTAATATAGGCCTGCTATCTGGTGGGAGTTGTAGCAATTTAATATAAGTCTGCTATCATTGAGAGATGTAGCAATGTAATATAGGCCTGCTATCTGGTGGGAGATGTAGCAATTTAATATAGGCCTGCTATCTGGTGGGAGATGTAGCAATTTTAATATAGGCCTGCTATCTGGTGGGAGATGTAGCAATTTAATATAGGCTTGCTATCTGGTGGGAGATGTAGCAATTTAATATAGGCCTGCTATCTGGTGGGAGATGTAGTAATTTAATATAGGCCTGCTATCTGGTGGGAGATGTAGCAATTTAATATAGGCCTGCTATCTAGTGGGAGATGTAGCAATTTAATATAGGCCTGCTATCTGGTGGGCGATGTAGCAATTTAATATAGGCCTGCTATCTGGTGGGAGATGTAGCTGTTTAATATAGGCCTGCTATCTAGTGGGAGATGTAGCAAAGTAATATAGGCCTGCTATCTGGTGGGAGATGTAGCAATTTAATATAGGCCTGCTGTCTGGTGGGAGATGTAACAATTTAATATAGGCCTGCTATCTGGTGGGAGATGTAGTAATTTAATATAGGCCTGCTATCTGGTGGGAGATGTAGCAATTTAATATAGGTCTGCTATCTGGTGAGAGATGTAGCAATGTAATATAGGCCTGCTATCTGGTGGGAGATGTAGTAATTTAATATAGGCCTGCTATCTGGTGGGAGATGTAGTAATTTAATATAGGCCTGCTATCTGGTGGTAGATGTAGCAATTTAATATAGGCCTGCTATCTGGTGGGAGATGTAGCAATTTAATATAGGCCTGCTATCTGGTGGGAGATGTAAGCAATTTAATATAGGCCTGCTATCTGGTGGGAGATGTAGCAATTTAATATAGGCCTGCTATCTGGTGGGCGATGTAGCAATTTAATATAGGCCTGCTATCTGGTGGGAGATGTAGCTGTTTAATATAGGCCTGCTATCTAGTGGGAGATGTAGCAAAGTAATATAGGCCTGCTATCTGGTGGGAGATGTAGCAATTTAATATAGGCCTGCTATCTGGTGGGAGATGTAACAATTTAATATAGGCCTGCTATCTGGTGGGAGATGTAGTAATTTAATATAGGCCTGCTATCTGGTGGGAGATGTAGCAATTTAATATAGGTCTGCTATCTGGTGAGAGATGTAGCAATGTAATATAGGCCTGCTATCTGGTGGGAGATGTAGTAATTTAATATAGGCCTGCTATCTGGTGGGAGATGTAGTAATTTAATATAGGCCTGCTATCTGGTGGTAGATGTAGCAATTTAATATAGGCCTGCTATCTGGTGGGAGATGTAGCAATTTAATATAGGCCTGCTATCTGGTGGGAGATGTAAGCAATTTAATATAGGCCTGCTATCTGGTGGGAGATGTAGCAATTTAATATAGGCCTGCTATCTGGTGGGAGATTTAGCATTTTAATATAGGCCTGCTATCTGGTGGGAGATGTAGCAATTTAATATAGGTCTGCTATCTGGTGGGAGAGGTAGCTGTTTAATATAGGCCTGCTATCTGGTGGGAGATGTAGCAATTTAATATAGGCCTGCTATCTGGTGGGAGATGTAACAATTTAATTTAGGCCTGCTATCTGGTGGGTGATGTAGTAGTTTAATATAGGCCTGCTTCCCTGGTGGGAGATGTAACAATTTAATATAGGCCTGCTATCTGGTGGGAGATGTAGCAATTTAATATAGACCTGATATCTGGTGGGAGATGTAGCAATGTAATATAGGCCTGCCATCTGGTGGGAGATGTAGCAATTTAATATAGGCCTGTTATCTGGTGGGAGATGTAGCAGTTTAATATAGGCCTGCTATCTTGTGGGAGATGTAGCAATGTAATATAGGCCTGCTATCAGGTGGGAGATGTAGCAATTTAATATAGGCCTGCTATCTGGTGGGAGTTGTAGCAATTTAATATAAGTCTGCTATCATTGAGAGATGTAGCAATGTAATATAGGCCTGCTATCTGGTGGGAGATGTAGCAATTTAATATAGGCCTGCTATCTGGTGGGAGATGTAGCAATTTTAATATAGGCCTGCTATCTGGTGGGAGATGTAGCAATTTAATATAGGCTTGCTATCTGGTGGGAGATGTAGCAATTTAATATAGGCCTGCTATCTGGTGGGAGATGTAGTAATTTAATATAGGCCTGCTATCTGGTGGGAGATGTAGCAATTTAATATAGGCCTGCTATCTAGTGGGAGATGTAGCAATTTAATATAGGCCTGCTATCTGGTGGGCGATGTAGCAATTTAATATAGGCCTGCTATCTGGTGGGAGATGTAGCTGTTTAATATAGGCCTGCTATCTAGTGGGAGATGTAGCAAAGTAATATAGGCCTGCTATCTGGTGGGAGATGTAGCAATTTAATATAGGCCTGCTGTCTGGTGGGAGATGTAACAATTTAATATAGGCCTGCTATCTGGTGGGAGATGTAGTAATTTAATATAGGCCTGCTATCTGGTGGGAGATGTAGCAATTTAATATAGGTCTGCTATCTGGTGAGAGATGTAGCAATGTAATATAGGCCTGCTATCTGGTGGGAGATGTAGTAATTTAATATAGGCCTGCTATCTGGTGGGAGATGTAGTAATTTAATATAGGCCTGCTATCTGGTGGTAGATGTAGCAATTTAATATAGGCCTGCTATCTGGTGGGAGATGTAGCAATTTAATATAGGCCTGCTATCTGGTGGGAGATGTAAGCAATTTAATATAGGCCTGCTATCTGGTGGGAGATGTAGCAATTTAATATAGGCCTGCTATCTGGTGGGAGATTTAGCATTTTAATATAGGCCTGCTATCTGGTGGGAGATGTAGCAATTTAATATAGGTCTGCTATCTGGTGGGAGAGGTAGCTGTTTAATATAGGCCTGCTATCTGGTGGGAGATGTAGCAATTTAATATAGGCCTGCTATCTGGTGGGAGATGTAGCAATGTAATATAGGCCTGCTATCTGGTGGGAGATGTAGCAATTTAATATAGGTCTGCTCTCTGATGGAAGATGTGGTATTTGATATAGGCCTGCTATCTGGTGGGAGATGTAAGCAATTTAATATAGGCCTGCTATCTGGTGGGAGATGTAGCAATTTAATATAGGCCTGCTATCTGGTGGGAGATGTAGCTGTTTAATATAGGCCTGCTATCTGGTGGGAGATGTAGCAATTTAATATAGGCCTGCTATCTGGTGGGAGATGTAGCTGTTTAATATAGGTCTGCTCTCTGATGGAAGATGTGGTATTTAATATAGGCCTGCCATCTAGTGGGAGATGTAACAATTTCATATAGACCTTCTATCTGGTGGGAGATGTAGGAATTTAATATAGGCCTGCCATCTAGTGGGAGATGTAGGAATTTATTATAGGCCTGACATCTAGTGGGAGATGCTATCTGCTATCTGGTGAGTGATGTAGCAATTTCATGTAGGCCTGCTAGAATTCAATGCCAGAGATTCTGTAGCGGTACAGGCATGGGCTTCTTTAATAAGGGTCAGTTTTCTCTTATTCCCTACTATTTGTTTTTGAATGAGGTCAGTTGACTTCTAGTCTCCCCTTAGGACCCCAGCTGAGCTCCAGAGCAGGAGGGTTTGAGTGAGAAGTCTCTCTGAGTGACACCGGTTTGTGATATGCCGGCTGCGTGAGGACACAGAGGGAACCACGAGCCTCCAGCACGCCATATCTCATCTCTTTACTTGAAATCAGTTTACGCCTCTTCTCAAATCCATCGCGTTAATGTCACACTATGTCACCCTCTCATGTAGGTACTGTATATGCTGTGCATTTCTGGAACATTTTAGCCTTGTCATGCTCTCTCCACCCGTCCTAATGTGACTTTCTTGTCTCTTGTCATACTACAGTACTTGGCAGAGGCACAATTAGCACCAATGGATCTATGAGTAGGATTCAATCTGTAAAGTATAGCCGCGGGATGTAGGGGTGCTGAGGGTGCTGCAGACCACTTGAAAAAAACCATTATACTAATTTATTTTCTTTTTAATAATCCCCACAAAATGTGTGAACTAGGCCTTTATTACTCCTGTATGAACAGAGAACAATACTTGTCAGCAGAGTGGAGAACCCCCCCCCCCCCCGGACAAAAATGATCCTCAGTCACATCCCTCGTCAGACCAAGAAGTTCCACAGCACCTTTTTGATTATGAATGTTTTATGGAGTATTCTAGAGTTGATAATCCACTACCACATGATTATTGCGCCTCAAGAGCACATTTATCATTGACAGCAGAGGAAACCATACTTTCCCCTAACAGGTGTAAATTATTAAATGGCTGACTGTTGGTCTGAATAGTCTCTTACCTCATGTGATGATATGACTAGGGCAGCAAACTGCCATTTCTGGGCTTCACTACCATACAAAAATACATGGTACCATGTTGTTGAAACAGGTATATTTAACATGGGTACTCAAATCTAATTTCATTAGTCACATACACAGTTGACAGCAGGTATAAAATGTGCAGTTATATGCTTATTTGTTAACTCCCTCAAAATGCCTCTCTCAACCATGCTCCCTTTTCAATGCTCCCTCAACAATTCTCCCTTATCAATGGTCTCTCAACAATGCAATACATTAATATTAATAATAACATTAAAAGTCCAGTCAGAAATAACAAGTAATAGTAATAGTAACATAGAAATGTACATAATTGAGCATAATACTGTATGTGGGAGAGCATCAAAGCACTTCTTTAGGTTCTTCCAATGAGGACTGAGGGTATATACCATATATCTTCCTCACTTTTTATTGTTGTCAATACAAACCCCCCCTTGCTTGTTAGAGCAGTTGAACTTACTTGCAGCGGACAGTGTAAACTGCAGTATTCTGCCTACTTCAGAGTAAGAAGCAATTTACAAAAGACCATAACACTGCCCAGGATTTTCTGCAATAAGTTAGATTGGTGTTTTTATACTAAATAGTGTTTCTTCTGATATAGATTTGTTGTGGATTAAAAAAACGACAAATATTTTTTGTGACTTTGTTTTATTGATGTCCTATTCCCTCTATTTCGTCACGCTCCAGTGTTAACATCACTGGATCTCTCTGCTTGTGTTTCTAGTTCTCATTATGGTACTGTATAGGAGGACAGCATATCGTAGGATTGATATTATTCTGGATATGTGACGCTTTCTTTCTTTTGAGGCATGCAAGTTTGTAATGTGCCGAAGTAGATGTGTGTATGTGTTTAATTGTTTTAATCTAAAGGGTCAAAATCGTAATTTGCTATTATTATATAACATACTGTGAATGTGGGTCTGTAAATCAAAACATATTATGTAAAGGTATTGTAAGTTTTACAGTGTTTTAAGTTATCAGAGTTTTAGTAACGTGATCTATACATCTTCAATCGTAGTATTATTTGAAATTATTGATTTGATTATGAAGACACTTAACTGTCGCTGCTTTTTTAAACTTTGACATTATGGTCAAAGTGAAAGGCAACTTGCTGTCCCTAAAGCTACTTCAGGCTCTGCTCAAACGCTACAACCCAACCTGAGTTCTTCATTCTGACACTTCTGGTCTCTTGCCCCTCCCACCACTTCGGGAGGGGAACTCCTAGTCAACCCAGTCCAAACTCTTCTCTGTCCTGGCACCCCAATGGTGGAACCAGCTTCCCCCTGAAGGTAAGACAGCAGAGTCCCTGCCCATTTTCCAAAAGCATCTGAGTGTAACGGCTTTCGTTGATGGAAGGAGAGGAGGACCAAAATGCACCGTGGTACGTATCCATAATATCTTTTAATGAAAATGAATACAAAATACAAAAAGAACAAGAGAATCAAAATGAAAACCGAAACAGTCCTGAATGGTGCAAACACTGAAACGGAAAACAACTACCCACAACCCATAGTGGGAAAACAGGCTACCTAAGTATGATTCTCAATCTTAGACAACGATCGACACCTGCCTCTGATTGAGAACCATACTAGGCCAAACACATAGAACTAAAACATACAGAACAAAACATAGAAAAACAACATAGAATGCCCACCCCAACTCACACCCTGACCAAACTAAAATAAAGACATAAACAAGGAACTAAGGTCAGAACGTGACACTGAGACTCTTTGGGTTCATGCCCCCTTCCCCTCATCAGCATGGGAGGGGTGGCACCAGCCGTGACTAAGCATTGTTAGTGTCAGTTATATATTTATTTATTCTACCTTTATTAAACTAGGCAAGTCAGTTAAGAACAAATTCTTATTTTCAATGACGGCCTAGGAACAGTGGGTTAACTGCCTTGTTCAAGGGCAGAACGACATATTTTTACCTTGTCAGCTCAGGGATTCAACCTTGCAACCTTTCGGTTGCAAGTCCAATGCTCTAAACACTAGGCTGCCTGCCACCCCATGTCCGCAGGCAGAGTATATAGTACTCTGCATTGTCTGTAAGGAATAATCTCTCAGCAACACACACTTCGGAGCGTGCGGTTGATGTCTTCATTATTGCAATAATTAATAGATATTAAATAATGATGATTGTTTGAAGAAATTACAAAGTCTTTCTCATACAATTAGAATATTCCACTACACTTTGAACGTTTCTTCAAGGCCAGTCGCAAAAACAATCAAGCGCTATGATGAAACAGGCTCTCATGACAACCGCCACAGGAAAGGAAGACCCAAAGTTATCTCTGCTGCAGAGGATAAGTTCATTAGAGTTACCAGCCTCAGTAATTGCAGCCGAAATAAATGCTTCACAGAGTTCAAGTAACAGACGCATCTCAACATCAACTGTTCAGAGGAGACTGTGTGAATCAGGCCTTCATGGTCGAATTGCAAAGGACGAACTGCAAAGAAACCACTACTAAAGGACACTAATAAGAAGAGACTTGCTTGGGTCAAGAAACACAATCAATGGACACTAGACCAGTGGAAATCTGTTCTTTGAGTTCAAATGTGAGATTTTGGGTTCCAACCGCTGGGTCTTTGTGAGACGCAGAGTAGGTGAACGGATGATCTCTACATGTGTAGTTCCCACCGTGAAACATAGTGACACTGTCAGTGTCAAATTTATTTAGAATTCAAGGCACACTTAACCAGCATGGCTATTACAGCATTCTGTAATGATACACCATCCCATCTGGTTTGCGCATAGCGGGACTATCATTTGTTATCAACAGGACAATGACCCAACACACCTCCAGACTGTGTAAGGGCTATTTTGAAAAAGAATGAGAGGGATGGAGTGAGGGAGAGGGATGGAGTGCTGCATCAGATGATCTGGCCTCCACAATCACCTGACCTCAACCCAATTGAGATGGTTTGGGATGAGTTGGACTGCAGAGTGAAGAAAAAGGAGCCTACAAGTGCTCATCATATGTGGGAACTCATTCAAGACTGTTGAAAAAGCATTCCAGTTGAAGCTGGTTGAGAGAATGCCAAGAATGTGCAAAGTTGTCATAAAGGCAAAGGGTGGCTACATTGAAGAATCACAAGTATAACATATATTATTTTTTTTTTTTTAAAGTTCTCATTTACAACTGCGACCTGGCCAAGATAAAGCAAAGCAGTGCGACAAAAAACAACACAGAGTTACACATAAACAAATGTACAATCAATAACATAATAGAAAAATATATGTACAGTGTGTGCAAATGTAGAGGAGTAGGGAGGTAAGACAATAAATAGTCCATAGAGGCAAAATAATTACAATTTAGCATTAACACTGGAGTGATAGATGTGCAGATGATGATGTGCAAGTAGAGATACTAGGGTGCAAAAGAGCATAAACATATTTTTGATTTGTTTATTAATAATTTTGGTACTACATAATTGCATATGTGTTATTTAATGGTCTTCACTATTATTCTACAATGTAAAAAACAGTACAAATAAAGAAAAACCCTTGAATGACAAGGTGTGTCCAAACTTTTGACTGGTACTGTCACGCCCTGACCTTAGAGATCCTTATTTATTCTCTATGTTTGGTTAGGTCAGGGTGTGACTCAGGTGGGAGAATCTATGTTTTCTATTTCTTTGTGTTTTTGGCTGAGTATGGTTCCCAATCAGAGACAGCTGTCTATCGTTGTCTCTGATTGGGGATCATATATAGGTTGTCATTTTCCGTTTGGGTTTTGTGGGGAGTTATTTTCTGTTTAGCTGTTTTGTTGCCTGACAGAACTGTGTGCTTTTGTTTTTTCTACTTTGTTATTTTGTTGTGGTGTTCAGTTTATTAAAAATCATGAACGTCTACTATGCTGCACCTTGGTCTCCTTCTTCATCCAACGACACACGTTACAGGTACTGTATGTATGTGTACAGTGCCTTTGGAAAGTGTTCAGACCCCTTGACCTTTTCCACATTTTGTTAATAAGTTACAGACTTATTCTAAAATTTATGAAAATATATAAATAATACCCAGCAATCTACACAAAATACCCCAGCATGACAAAGCAAAAACAGCTTTTTAGAGATATATATATATATATTTTTTTACCTTTATTTAACTAGGCAAGTCAGTTAAGAACAAATTCTTATTTTCAATGACGGCCAAATTGACGGCCAAATTTCTGTGCATCTGTAAAAGTTTGTGAGTGCTTTTGGTGACAAGCCAAATTTCTTCAGTCTCCATGCTGTCTGTGTGGGTGGACCATTTCAGTTTGTCCGTGATGTGTACGCCAAGGAACTTAAAACTCTCCACCTTCTCCACTACTGTCCCGTCGATGTGGATAGGGGCCTGCTCCCTCTGGTTTCCTGAAGTCTACAATCATCTTCTTTGTTTTGTTGACATTGAGTGTGAGGTTATTTTCCTGACACCACACTCCGAGGGCCCTCACCTCCTCCCTGTAGGCCGCCTCGTCGTTGTTGGTAATCAAGCCTACCACTGTAGTGCTGTCTGCAAACTTGATGATTGTGCTGGAGGCGTGCATGTCCACGCAGTCATGGGTGAACAGGGAGTACAGGAGAGGGCTGAGAACGCACCCTTGTGGGGCCTCAGTGTTGAGGATCAGCGGGGTGGAGATGTTGTTACCTACCCTCACCACCTGGGGGCGGCCCGTCAGGAAGTCCAGTACCCAGTTGCACAGGGCGGGGTCGAGACCCAGGGTCTAGAGCTTATTGATAAGTTTGGAGGGTACTATGGTGTTGAATGTTGAGCTGTAGTCGATGAACAGCATTCTTACATAGGTATTCCTATTGTCCAGATGGGTTAGGGCAGAGTGCAGGCGATTGCGTCATCTGTGGACCTATTGGGCCTCTTCATGATGACGGAAGTGAGTGCTACGGGGCGATAGTCGTTTAGCTCAGTTACCTTCGCTTTCTTGGGAACAGGAACAATGGTGGCCCTCTTGAAGCATGTGGGAACAGCAGACTGGGATAAGGATTGATTGAATATGTTCGTAAAAACTCACCAGCCAGCTGGTCTGCGCATGCTCTGAGGACGTGGCTGGGGATGTCGTCTGGGTCGGCAGCCTTGCGAGGTTGAACATGTTTAAATGTTTTACTCACGTTGGCTGCAGTGAAGGAGAGCCCGCAGATTTTGGTAGCTGTCTGTGTCATTGGCACTGTGTTGTCCTCAAAGCGAGCAAAGAAGTTGTTTAGTTTGTCTGGGAGCAAGACATCGTGGTCCGCGACGGGGCTGGTTTTCCTTTTGTAGTCCATGATTGACTGTAGACCCTGCCACTTACCTCTCGTGTCTGAGCCGTTTAATTGCGCCTCTACTTTGTCTCTATACTGGCGCTTAGCTTGTTTGATTGCCTTGCGGAGGGAATAGCTAGACTGTTTGTATTTGGTCATGTTTCCGGTCACCTTGCTCTGATTAAAAGCAGTGGTTCGCGCTTTCAGTTTTGCACGAATGCTGCCAGCAATCCACGGTTTCTAGTTGGGGAATGTTTTCATAGACGCTGTGGGTACAACATCACTGATGCACTTGTTAATAAACTCACTCACCGAATCAGCGTATTCATCAATGTTATTGTCCGACGCTATGCGTAACATATCCCAGTCCACTTGATCGAAGCAATCTCGAAGTGTGGAATCCGATTGTTCGGACCAGCGTTGAACAGACCTGAGCACGGGCACTTCCTGTTTTAGTTTCTGTCTATAGGCTGGGAGCAACAAAATGGAGTCGTGGTCAAATTTTACGAAAGAAGGGCGGGGGAGGGATTTATATGCATCGCGGAAGTTAGATAACAATGATCCAGCGTTTTGCCAACCCGGGTCACGCATTCGATATGCTGATAAAATTTAGGGAGCCTTGTTTTCAGATTAGCCTTTTTAAAATCCCCAGCTACAATAAATGCGGCCTCAGGATATGTAATTTCCAGTTTACATAGAGTCAAATGAAGTTCTTTCAGGGCCGTCTATGTGTCTAATTGGGGCGGGATATACACGACTGTGATTATGATCAAAGAGAATTCTCTTAGTAGACAATCAAATCAAATGTATTTATATAGCCCTTCGTACATCAGCTAATATCTCAAAGTGCTGTACAGAAACCCAGCCTAAACCCAAACAGCAAGCAATGCAGGTGTATAAGCACGGTGGCTAGGAAAAACTCCCTAGAAAGGCCAAAACCTAGGAAGAAACCTAGAGAGGAACCAGGCTATGAGGGGTGGCCAGTCCTCTTCTGGCTGTGCCGGGTGGAGATTATAACAGAACATGGCCAAGATGTTCAAATGTTCATAAATGACCAGCATGGTCAAATAATAATAATCACAGTAGTTATCGAGGGTGTAGCAAGTCAGCACCTCAGGAGTAAATGTCAGTTGGCTTTTCAAAGCCGATCATTAAGAGTATCTCTACCGCTCCTGCGGTCTCTAGAGAGTTGAAAACAGCAGGTCTGGGACAGGTAGCACGTCCGGTGGACAGGTCAGGGTTCCATAGCCGCAGGCAGAACAGTTGAAACTGGAACAGCAGCAAGGCCAGGTGGACTGGGGACAGCAAGGAGTCATCATGCCCAGTAGTCCTGACGCATGGTCCTAGGGCTCAGGTCCTCCGAGAGAGAGAAAGAAAGAGAGAAGGAGAGAATTAGCGAGAGCATACTTAAATTCACACAGGACACCGGATAAGACATGAGAAATACTCCAGATATAACAAACTGACCCTAGCCCCCTGACACATAAACTACTGCAGTAGGCATGCGGTCGGCATTTGGTTGTAAGGAATTCTAGGTCAGGTGAACAAAAGGAATTGAGTTCCTGTATGTTGTTATGATCAAACCACGTCTCGTTAATCATAAGGCATACACCCTCGCCCTTCTTCTTACCAGAGAGATGATTGTTTCTGTTGGCGCGATGCGTGAAGAAACCAGGTGGCTGTACCGACTCTGATGACATATGTGAGCCATGTTTCCGTGAATCAAAGAACGTTACAATCCATGGGAAATGTTCTGAGCCTGTGTTGAGACCTGATTAGAATTTAAAGTTGTTGTTTTTTTGGGGGGGGTCTTTATTATAAACCCGGACAGTAGGTGGCAGAACGCACATTTAATTATTGCGAACGCCACTATACCATAGAAGAAGAAAATGAGGCCTTTCGTTTGGTTTTGAGTCTGGTCATGCATTTTTTGTACATCACCATCTGAACAAAAAATAACCTGCTCGGACTGGCCGAATAAGAGGTCAAGAAGGACCTTGCCCTGGACAAATGGTAAGGTGGCTGTCTCCTGATTACAGACATTCAACATCTAGTTGCACGTGCTTACTTCCCACATTTATGCACACATCATATAAGGTTAGAGACCATGTAGCTAGGCGTAAGACATAACGATTAAGGATACAGACCCCGTGGTTAGGCCTAAGACCCCTAGACATAATGTATCCGGTTTCAGACCACGTAGCTAGGCCTAAGACTCCTAGACATAAAATGTCAGGTTACAGACCATGTAGCTGGACCTAAGACCCCTAGACATAACGATCGCAGCAAACTTAGTTGGTTAATTATTGGTTTCATAACATATGGGAGTTAATTGTTAGAGGTTAGCATTGGTAGTGTTAGTCTGGGTGGTTTTTAACCAGTATGGTTCATAATGTTGCTTGTGCATTTTGTTGAGTGTGTAGCAGGGCTTTGTGTCGAGCTAGCATGCTAGGTGAAGTTTTCAGTAGCGTTAGTGAGTTTCAGTTTCCTGGATAGCAAGCTGGCTCATGGTTTTGGTCAACAGAAAAGTTTGGGGTGGAAGCCAGGAGGTTGGGTAAACTGTTTGCAGCTGGTAGTCGTTAGCTATTGTAGGGCTTATGTTTTTTTTGCTCGTGGGCCGGACATTTTGTGTTGAGCACTTTGGCTATGGTTTTGGTAGCTTAGTTGGCACTGTTGCAGAAATAGATTTCCAGGTTTGGAGTCTGGATCAGCAAACAGGGGACATCCAGAGGACATTCGGCGACGTTCCTATTCGGTCCCTTAAGGGTTTCGGTCTGACATTATCCCACTGACGTTCTGAGAACGTTTTCAGTACGTTGCGTGATGGTCTCAAGGAAGCGTTCTCTGCGGGACCTTTGTCTATTTCCCTGTATGTTCCCAGGACGTCACTGAGGACCATGTCAGGACCTTTTTAGAACGTTCTCAGGGTTTTTCATTTTACAAGTCCTTAGGACGTCTCGTGATGGTCCCAAGGGAACGTTCTTTGGGGGACCTTTTTAATAGGTCCTGGTTTGACCCGGGGTCATTTTCAGGACGTTCTTAGGACATTGTGTCATGGTCCCCTGATAGTTTTGTCTACATCACCAGTTTGTCAGTTTGTCAATGCATTTGAATAAAAAGTTAGCAAAAATAGATAAGCTTTTGCTACCATGTATTTTAATTTTTTTTTACTTTTATTTAACCAGGGAAAAAGACATTGAGACCTTGGTCTCATTTGCAAATGTGCCATGGGAACATTACAGAAAATACAATTATACCCAATTTAAAACACAAAATGTAATTGCAAATATTATATAAACAATCAAACAAAACAAACACATTTATCAATTTAAAGATCCCTAGCCTTTCTCCTAAACTGACCCAGAGACAAATGAAACATCACAGGGTTGGTTAATGATAGGGGCCTGATAGGAAATTTACCCAACTCTGTGGAAACACGTGGAGTCTCCATCATTAACCAACCCTGTGATCTAGTGTTGTAATCTGAGTTTCTATATTTCAACAATGATGTTAAGTAAATTGGTAGTTTATTGAGTAAGGCTTTATAAACAAAAAGAGGATAATGAAGTGACCTACGTGTTTTTAGCGAGGTCCAATTAAATTTATGATAAAGGATACAGTGGTGTCAAAACTGTCAGATGTTATAAAACTAAGTGAGATATGATAAATTGTGTCCAAGGGCTTCAAATCAGTGGTAGCTGCATTCATGTATGTAATATCGCCATAATCTATGACAGGAATAAATGTAGACTGAATGATCTGTTTTCTACTATTTAATGAAAGGCCCTATTCCTATAGAACAGGGGTGTCAAACTCATTCCACGGAGGGCCTTGTGTCTGCAGGTTTTTGGTCTTTCCTTTCAATAAAGCCCTAGACAACCAGGTGTGGGGAGTTCCTAACTAATTAGTGATGTTAATTCATCAATCAAGTACAAGGGTGGAGCGAAAACCCGCAGACACTCGGCCCTCCATGGAATGAGTTTGACACCTGTGCTATAGAAGAAGCTCAACTTAATTATTAATTTCTTCACTAACTCGTCAACATGCTTTTTAAGAGAGCTTTTCGTCAATCAAGAAAAATACCTGTCTATTTGTGGAAGAATGACTCTGATTAACTCATTAGTTATATCTCAGTTTACCTATTTGTTTATGGCCTTGTCAACACAGAACAACTTATTTTTTAAATTATATAAGAAAAAAATATTCAATTTTATTTGAAACGGCAAGCCAGACAAAATAAAACGGGCCTATTCATATAATGAATATAAATTCTGAGTGCAGAAATGATTAAATATTAAAGCATTAGACCTTTTACAAAGGATTTAGTCATACAAAAGTTATTCTTAAATCCAAACTGTTTCTCTGGCAGATTAGTAAGAATGTCTCCCATGTTCAAGAATGACCTGTTGCTGTCCCCTGGGGGAATGGAGTGTGGAAGTGTATCCTGTAAAGTGTTTGTCTATGTCCTAACACTAACCTTGTCTTCATATCATAACATACTGACCTAAGATCATTGCGCCACAGTTAATGCCATGGTCTGTAATCTCTCTCACGAGAATGGAACTCATCAATGCTATGGGGCTCTGGGAGAATCTTTATCCTTACACCTGGCTGCAGACAGCAGTAATGAAGAAATAATATAGAAAAAGATTTTAATCGAATTCTGCAATTCAAAACTGGAGATCTAAATTGCATCAGGATTATGTGAATAGCTCTGAGTTCTTTAACAATGGAACATTCAGACTGGACAGAGTTATAGAGGAAGACAGTGGAGATTACCAATTGGAAACATATAATTCAGAGGGAGCAGTGTTGCGCAGAGTCAACATGCTACTTGAGATACAAGGTACAGAACTGTTTAATTTTTTTGTTTGGCCTAAATACTTCATGCATCCTTTTACTGTTTAGGGGGATTTCTGAAAGGTCGCCAGGATGTCAGTGCCTCAATAGGTTTGAACTAGAGGACTTGGCAGCAGAGAGAGTATATTGCTAAATCATACAATACTTTAGATATAATGTTTGCATGAATGGCCAGAATCTGACCAGGAGTGTAGCCTATGACCACTACCAGAACAGTGTCATCATACTGAAGAGTGATGTGACAGGAACCCTGACCTGTATGGTTCAGAATAAAGTTAGCAGCAGCAGCTCCACTATTGATCTCTCCTTGGCCTGCTCAGGTAATCTCAGGACAGTTGACTTCATTCCCACCTTTTGAAATAAGAGTACAACTCTGTTTCATTTAGCTGGTCAACAAGTGTTGTGTTCTGATGTTTTCTTTCTAGTTGTCTCTTCCCAGTTTCCTTCAGTAGCTGTGACAGTGTCTGTGGCTCTGACTGTTGGAACTCTCACACTACTTGCACTGTTTGTCGTTATTAACCATCTATGCAAGAAACAAAGATCCAGATTTGATACTTCAGGTAAAATGTTATAAGTAATTTAGTTTCACGTCCAGACCATAAATTTGAAATGTTGAATAAACATGACATTTTGTTTCACGTCCAGATTGTACAACAGCTTTTCTTTCACTTTTCAGAAAGCGTTGATGAGGTTGTTGTTTACGCTGATGTGAAAATAGGCCGGCAAAGAAATCAGGCAAGGAAGCAGAGGCCCCCAGCCACAGAGACGGTGGAGCATGGACAGACCAAAATGGCTGTAAACCCGGGTGTGGCTGCCCATAGACTCAAGGCTAGACATTTTAACCACATGTAGCTTTCTAAAGCAGTAATAAGACAAGGGTTGCCTGAACATTATGTGGATGATTGAGTAGATGAGACAGACCATCAAACTTAAAGACTAGTGTCAAATGAACACAACAAGATGACATCATGCATCATGCAAGGAATGCTAGGAAGATGCACTGCATGTAGTTTGTAGTTTGTTAACATGAATTGCTGTCTCATTTTGTAATGTAAATTGTACAATGGTATAACAATTTTAAAGTATTTTGTAACTTTTCAGACCTTAGCTCTATTGCTAGAGTGAACGCATGTGAACATTTCCTGTAAACTGAGCTGCTATATCATACTGTAAATGTAATGCTTTCTTTCTTTTTAGGCATCCATGTTGTTGTAACAATGTCTATTTGAGATCAAATACTCATTTACAATTGTTACATTATATATTGTTAATGAGGGGCTGTAAATAAATAAAGGCTTTGTACATCTTTTACATTGTTTAAAGTATTTAGAGATATTCATTTATTATTTCTTACATATATTGTTGCAGTGACAACTCTACAAAATGTAATTGGTAAGAGAATAAAAGATGAGACAAACCTGCATATAGTTGTATATATTTAAAAAATAATAATTAAGAAATCAAGTTAACGTAAACATTTGACTTTTTAAGTCAGGGGGGGTAGTTTATATTTTTAAGATGTTCACTCCACAATGTACTGACTCTTGCATGATCTGTTATGGAGGTGTAAGGACCACTGGTGAGACATTAGAGATCACCATCAATGTCAAATATTGGACAGTTTGAATGTGAAACTTCAAAGTGCACAATATTTAATTGAATCAGTCCTTTTGAATATAAACCAGACAATGTCTCCCTGTGAAAATAGACTCTACTTGAAGTTATTGTGTACTGTATCACACAAACAGACCAACAGAAAGGCAAAGAGAGACCATGAAAGTGAAATGATTGACCATACAGTGTACTTACTTTGCAAAAAACAAAATCTCCTGCCTTTTTTGATGACATCATACGAACAAATACTTAAAGTAGTCATAAGGAAAACATAACTAGGAAGACACTGATAATGTAGGCATAGTAACATTATGGGCATTCAGGTTAAAACGTGTGCTTATACTGTGAGTCTAATTATTGCCCTTTCAGTTGTTGTCTGGAAGCTATAAATGAAAGGTGTGTCAGCTGACCTCCACATGTCTTAAGATAGAGTGTGAGCACTGAGCGGAGGTCAAACTAACATCACAAACTGAAGCTCAAACTGTTTTCACATGGTAGAGGAGAGGATGTATGATAGGTATGAGAGCCTATCATTTCTAAAATACATCTAGAGCATTTGTCATCCATTCAGTTTGAGAAACCAAACAGGTTAAGATAGAGTGTGGTCACTGAGCAGAGGTCAAACTAACATCACAAACTGAAGCTCAAACTGTTTTCACATGGTAGAGGAGAGGATTTATGATAGGTATGCGGAGAGCATATGATTTCTAAAATACATCTAGAGCATTTGTCATCCATTTCATTCTAGAAAAGGTAAACCATTTTTCTCCACATTTTGGCTTTGGTAAGTTAATTTCCTTGGATAAGATTACTAATTGTGATGACCCACAACAGATGTTGAAATTGTGGAAGATGATTGTTTTTACTGAAATCATACACTTATATTGCTAATGTATTGATATTACAGATATCAGATAATACAGTATTACTATTCCTCTTCCTGCTTCAGTAATGCTGACACTTACAGATGGTGCCAAAACCCCTTGTTCTCATCAAACTACATGGTAGTGAATAATACCTCACAATGTGTAATAAGTTACAACTTCTGTTTTTGAAACAGGTACTTGTATCTGGGTGTTCACACCAAGCAACATGTGACATAAAGAAGTGTTCTCTCCCTGATACGCAAGGAAGTTGTGTTGTCAACCAGCCTGTCTTTCATTTACAGTGCATCCATCATTGACTACTGCTATGTATACCATGTTATATTAACCCTGTAGCTTATTTCACTCTTCTTGTGCAGGCAGAAGAGAAATGATCCCCCTGATAATTATAGTTCTGGTGGCCACAGCGGCGGCACAAGGTAAGACATTATATTACAAAGATTATAATGGAATCAATTGTATTGAACATGAGCTTCTCCATGGTAGGATCCAAAACAGAAATATCAGAAAAATATGATAATTGTTGAAAATGTTCTGTAAATACATATTTACATGTATTCCTTTTAATGGTTACCCAATGTTTAAATCAATAGATCAATGCTATTTTTGTTACCTTTGATACAACTATTTCTTGAAAGCACCTTCAGACATTAATAAATGACTATGTGTGCCTACAATAATATCTATTCTCCACAGCTGGTGCTACGTTCTGTAATCTCACTGAAGAGAGTGGAAACCATCAATGCTATGGGGCTGTGGGAGAATGTTTGTCCTTACATCTGACTGCAAACAGAGATGAAGAAAAAATTACATTGAAGAAAGGTGATAATCGTATTCTGTACTTCCAAACTGGAGAAGACTGGAGATCTAAATTGAATCAGGATTATGTGAATCGCTCCGAGTTCTTTAACAATGGAACATTCAGGCTGGACGGAGTTATAGAGGAAGACTGTGGAGATTACCAATTGGATATATTTAATTCAGAGGGAACAAAGTTGCGGAGAGTCAACATGCAACTTGAGATACAAGGTACAGAAGCGTTTTTTACATAGAGAATCATGTATGTAAGGGAGAAAATATAAACTGCCAGTATTATAGTTACAGTACCAAATGTATAATATGATATTAGCATGAATCAGAGATACCAAGTAGAAAGTTCACCAGTGTTTTGTTAGATCATGCTAAGTGGCAGTAAGATGTTTGTGTTTGTCAGCCCCGGTGTCAGAGCCAGTGTTGTCTTTCCTCTGTCTGCCTCATGGAGAGAGCGAGGTCACATGCTCCTCAGAGGGAGATGGTCTTCAGTACAGCTGGACCCTGAATGGACAGAATCTGACCAGGAGTGTAGCCTATGACCACTACCAGAACAGTGTCATCATACTGAAGAGTGATGTGACAGGAACCCTGACCTGTATGGTTCAGAATAAAGTTAGCAGCAGCAGCTCCACTATTGATCTCTCCTTGGCCTGCCCAGGTAATCTCAGGACAGTTTCCTTCCCACAATGTAAGAATTCAAATGAACTTGACTTGCCCGATAAGATCATTTTATTGATTGGTTATTGTTGACACTGTTGATTAATCCTACTCTCAGAATTCTGTTTGTCTCTTCCCAGTTTTCTCCTCCCAGTTTCGTTTTGTAATTGTGACAGTAGCTATAGCTCTAGCTGTTGGAACTCTTGTCCTACTTCTTGCGGTGTTTGTTGGCGTGAACCGTCTCTGTGGGAAACTGAGATTTGGACATACTACTTCAGGTAAAATTAAGTCATGTTTGTTTCATGGTCAGAATTGACACCTGCTGTTTTATTGGTCTTCTAACCAGTCTTTCCCCAGGTTGCTCTAATGATGAGGGTGCTGCTGTTGTATACGCTGAAGTATTCAATAAAAGAAAGACAGAAGTCAACCAGAAAGCTACAGAGATGATGGAGTATGGAGAAGTCAAAATGGCTGCCAGTCTTAATGAGGAAGAAAGCCCCAAGAATCAGGGGGACTTGGAAATGACAACCAACCAGACATATGACACATCTTCTCTGACAACTTTCGGCAGGACTTAGTAGAAACCAAAAATGTGGGAGTGTATTACTCCCTTGTATATGTTTGTGTTGTCATTTGAGTCTATGTAAATGTATATTGCTTCAAATCTTGAACTTTTAACCCTTTCAACCAAACCTATAAACCAAATGGAGGGACGTTGGTCTGAAACAAAAAAAGTTAAATATCTTCATTTTATGATTGTGTGATGTTTTCAGTGTTTGGGATCTTTTGCAATATTGTATGTTTGCCATCCATTCTCCTTCATTTGCTGCTGACTTGGGTGTGTACTTTATTTGGCAATGTCAGAGTGTTAAATGGTAAATGTAAGAGAGAAACATTGATGAACATGATAGCTTATCTTCCTTGCAATATCATTCTTATTAAACTTGAAAAGCTATTTTACAAGGATGACATCTTATCAGATGTAAATATAATTGAATAAATACATTTGTTTGATAAATAATCTACCTCAGTTCCTCTTTGAGTAACAGAATACACAAACTGCAGGAAAAGTATTCCCACATGCAACAAGTAAACAGCAGAAGGTTATGCATTGAAACAGAAACACACTCACATGAGTATGTACTGTAAATATCCCCAGCATTCATGCCTCACCAGAACTCTCATCTTCCTTTAGATGACTTTACTCAGGTTACAGCAAAGTTAGTAGCAGAAGTGCTTCTTTCAGGAAAGAGGAAAAAGGCATCATGACCTCTGTTCAGACCTGATGCTATTCTCAAAACCTCTGTATAACTTTCTCATACGATTGAGGCCCAGTTTAATTACTTAGATACCTGCCCGCAAATAGAAAACATCTCAGTTGTAACCAAACTATCAAGATGTGTTTTTCACTAGTCAGTCTTTGCAGTGCATGTTCTCAGCAGACAGAGCTGTGGTAAAGGTGGCTATTGGTGAGTCTGTTCTGAAAACAGTTTGATGTGTTTCATCAGAATAAGGGAAGTTAAACTAGGCCCAGAGTGTAAAATGCATCTCCTGGCCAGCAGGTAATTATTATAATTATTAACAATATTGTTTCAGTGAAGTTCAGTCCTAAACTTGGTCTTTGCACCTGCATAAGAATGTATTAAATATCTGTCAAAGTTAAATAGCAAAATATAAAGTATCATGTAAATAACAGAGACATTTTCAAATATTATATCGAAGGGCATACAGTAGGCTAGTGTCAGCACCAACCGAGTCAAGGTCTGTGCTCTGCCAGGAAGCTTTGATAAACACATCAGGTTCAGGCAACTAAGGTAGTCATCAGTGAGTGTCCCAGCCATGAGGCCTTTTGTTGATCGCAAGTGTCAAAGCTGTGTTGACAGTAGTAGCAGCAGGAACTGTCAGGGCGAGGTAGCTACCATGGGAGGAAATGACGACTGTGCTTGAATCCGAAAGTGTGGCAAGTGAAGTGTGTGATCATTAATGAAAAATAGTGAAATCAAAGAATGGAACAAAATGAGCAAAAGTTGTAGTAGAAGACAAGGTCCGGTCCAAAAATGCATTTCTTATTGGACTGCGTTTTTTTGGACAAGTAGATTCATTTGGGAAATCCATTTGTAATATCGAGGACTGTGAAGAAAGCAGTGGGAAAGGTGGATTCAATCAAGGTGACTAAAAGGGCCTTGTTTTGGTTAATTGTTTTGATAAAGAACAGAAGAAGCTGCCCTGGATCTGGCTAAATTGTCCACGTCAGAAGTAACATGTACTGGTCTTCGGAGCAGGGTGCTTGCCAAAGGAGTTATAGCTGGAGTCTCGTTGGATATACAGTGGGGCAAAATAGTATTTAGTCAGACACCAATTGGGCAAGTTCTCCCACTTTAAAAGATTAGAGAGGCCTGTAATTTTCATCATAGGTACACTTCAACTATGACAGACAAAATGAGACGAAAAAAATCCAGAAAATCACATTGTAGGATTTTTAATGAATTTATTTGCAAATTATGGTGGAAAATAAGTATTTGGTCAATAACAAAAGTTTATCTCAATACTTTGTTATATACCCTTTGTTGGCAATGACAGAGGTCAAACGTTTTCTGTAAGTCTTCACAAGGTATTCAAACACTGTTGCTGGTATTTTGGCCCATTCCTCCTTGCAAATCTCCTCTAGAGCAGTGATGTTTTGGGGCTGTTGCTGGGCAACATGGACTTTCAACTCCCTCCAAAGATTTTCTATGGGGTTGAGATCTGGAGACTGGCTAGGCCACTCCAGGACCTTGAAATGCTTCTTACGAAGCCACTCCTTCGTTGCCCGGACGGTGTGTTTGGGATCATTGTCATGCTGAAAGACCCAGCCACGTTTCATCTTCAATGCCCTTGCTGATGGAAGGAGGTTTTCACTCAAAATCTCACGATACATGTCCCCATTCATTCTGTCCTTTACACGGATCAGTCGTCCTGGTCCCTTTGCAGAAAAACAGCCCCAAAGCATGATGTTTCCACCCCCATGCTTCACAGTAGGTATGGTAATCTTTGGATGCAACTCAGCATTCTTTGTCCTCCAAACACGACGAGTTGAGTTTTTACCAAAAAGTTATATTTTGGTTTCATCTGACCATATGACATTCTCCCAATCTTCTTCTGGATCATCCAAATGCTCTCTAGCAAACTTCAGACGGGCCTGGACATGTACTGGCTTAAGCAGGGGGACACGTCTGGCACTGCAAGATTTGAGTCCCTGGCAGCATAGTGTGTTACTGATGGTAGGCTTTGTTACTTTGGTCCCAGCTTTCTGCAGGTCATTCACTAGGTCCCCCCGTGTGGTTCTGGGATTTTTGCTCACCGTTCTTGTGATCATTTTGACCCCATGGGGTGAGATCTTGCGTGGAGCCCCAGATCGAGGGAGATTATCAGTGGTCTTGTACGTCTTCGATTTCCTAATAATTGCTCCCACAGTTGATTTCTTCAAACCAAGCTGCTTACCTATTGCATATTCAGTCTTCCCAGCCTGGTGCAGGTCTACAATTTTGTTTCTGGTGTCCTTTGACAGCTCTTTGGTCTTGGCCATAGTGGAGTTTGGAGTGTGACTGTTTGAGGTTGTGGACAGGTGTCTTTTATACTGATAACAAGTTCAAACAGGTGCCATTAATACAGGTAACGAGTGGAGGACAGAGGAGCCTCTTAAATACGAAGTTACAGGTCTGTGAGAGCCAGAAATCTTGCTTGTTTTTAGGTGACCAAATACTTATTTTCCACCATAATTTGCAAATAAATTCATTAAAAATCCTACAATGTGATTTTCTGGATTTTTTATCTCATTTTGTCTGTCATAGTTGAAGTGTACCTATCATGAAAATTACAGGCCTCTCTCATCTTTTTAAGTGGGAGAACTTGCACAATTGGTGGCTGACTAAATACTTTTTTGCCCCACTGTAGATGATGAGTACCTTAGTCACAAAATCCCAGAAGTGGTCAGTGCACGTCGCCTGACCCATATGGTAAATGGAAGGAAGGAGAAAAGCCTATCGATATTATTGTTATTTGAGGAGACTCTACCTGTATATGTGAAGCTTGGATATGTGAGGTTTGCGGTGCGAGCATTTGTATCCAAACCGTTATAGTGTGGAAATTGTGGAAAAGGATTGTGGAAAAGGATATGGTTACGTGTCAAATGTTTGCAGACGGGGAAGTATGATATTGAAGAATCTGTTGCTGGAAAATGTTGCACCTGTGGTGGGGATCATACTCCGGACTTCCTTGAGTGCCCTATAAAGATGAACGAGGTCGAGGTGTCAAGGATCAGGGCTGCTCAGAGGATCTCCTATGTGGAGTCTGTGAAGAGAGTCGAAGGGGCAAGGGGCAATAGAGTTGAAGACATGTCGGTGGATGCATTGCAACCAGTTGCTAGTGTTTTAAGTAAATCGGGTGATAAAATCAAATCAAACGTTGTTGGTCACATACACATGGTTAGCAGTTGTTAACGCGAGTGTAGCGAAATGCTTGGTCTTCTAGTTCCCACCGCGCAGTAATATCTAACAAGTAATCTAACAATTTCACAACAACTACCTTACACACACAAGTGTAAAAGAATAATTAAGAATATGTACATATAAATATATGGATGAGCGACGGCTGAACGGCAAGATGCAGTAGATGGTATAGAGTACAGTATATACATGAGATGAGTAATGTATGGTATGTAAACATTATATAAAGTGGCATTGTTTAAGTGACTAGTGATACATTTTTAACATCCATTTATTAATTATTAAAGTGGCTAGAGAATGAGTCTTTATGTTGGCAGAAGCCACTCAATGTTAGTGATGGCTGTTTAACAGATGGTTGTTTAACAGTCTGATGGCCTTGAGATAGAAGTGTTTCAGTCTCTCGGTCCCAGCTTTGATGCACCTGTACTGACCTCGACTTCTGGATGAACAGGCAGTGGCTCGGGTGGTTGTTGTCATTGATAATCTTTTTGGCCTTCCTGTGACATTGGGTGATGTGTTCTGCAGACCTCACTACCCTCTGGAGAGCCTTACGGTTGTGGGCGGAGCAGTTGCCGTACCAGGCGGTGATACGACCCGACAGGATTTTCTCGATTGTGCATCTGTAAAAGTTTGTGTGTGTCTTTGGTGACAAGCCAAATTTCTTCAGCCTCCTGAGGTTGAAGAGGCGCTGTTGCGCCTTCTTCACCACACTGTCTGTGTGGTTGGACCAATTCAGTTTGTCCGTGACGTGTACGCTGAGGAACTTAAAACTTTCCACCTTCTCCACTACTGTCCCGTCGATGTGAATAGGGGGGTGCTCCCTCTGCTGTTTCCTGAAGTCCACTATCATCTCCTTTGTTTTGTTGATGTTGAGTGTGAGGTTATTTTCCTGAAACCACACTCCGAGGGCCCTCACCTCCTCCCTGTAGGCCGTATCGTCATTGTTGGTAATCAAGCCTACCACTATAGTGTTGTCTGCAAACTTGATGATTGTGTTGGAGGCGTGCATGGCCACGCAGACATGGGTGAACAGGGAGTACAGGAGAGGGCTGAGAACACACCCTTTTGGGGCCCCAGTATTGCGGATCAGCGGGGTGGAGATGTTGTTTCCTACACTCACCACCTGGAGGCAGCCCATCAGAAAGTCCAGGACACAGTTGCACAGGGCGGGGTCGAGACCCAGGGTCTCGAGCTTGATGACGAGTTTGGAGGAAACTATGGTGTTAAATGCTGAGCTGTAATCGATGAACAGCATTCTTACAGAGGTAATCCTCTTGTCCAGATGGGTTAGGGCAGTGTGCAATGTGGTTGCGATTGCGTCGTCTGTGGACCTATTGGGGTGGTAAGCTAATGGGAGTGGGTCTAGGGTGTCTGGTAGGGTGGAGGTGATAAGATCCTTAACTAGTCTCTCGAAGCACTTCATGATGACGGAAGTGAGTGCTACGGGGCGATAGTCGTTTAGCTCAGTTACCTTGAATTTCCTGGGAACAGGAATAATGGTGGCCCTCTTGAAGCATGTGGGAAAAGCACACTGGAATAGGGATTGATTGAATATGTCCGTAAACACACCAGCCAGCTGGTCTGTGCATGCTCTGACGACGCGGCTAGGAATGCCGTCTGGGCCGGCAGCTTTGCAAGGGTTAACACGTTTAAATGTTTTACTGACGTTGGCTGCAGTGAAGGAGAGCATGCATGTTTTGGTAGCGGGCCGTGTCAGTGGCACTGTGTTGTCCTCAAAGCGAGCAAAGAAGTTGTTTAGTTTGTCTGGGAGCAAGACTTCCGTGTCCACGACGGGGCTGGTTTTCTTTTTGTAGTCCGTGATTGACTGTAGACCCTGCAACATATGTCTCGTGTCTGAGCCGTTGAATTGCGACTCTACTTTTTCTCTATACTGACCATTAGTTTGTTTGATTGCCTTGCGGAGGGAATAGCTACACTGTTTGTATTCGGTCATGTTTCCGGTCACCTTGCCATGATTAAAAGCAGTGGTTCGCGCTTTCAGTTTTGCGCGAATGCTGCCATCAAGCCACAGCATTTAATGGTCACGTGGTTACCACATCACCGATGCACTTGCTAATAAACTCGCTCAACGAATCAGCGTATACATCAATGTTATTGTCCGAAGCTATCCGGAACATATCCCAGTCCACGTGATCGAAGCAATCTTGAAGCGTGGAATCAGATTGGTCGGACCAGCGTTGAACAGACCTGAGCATGGGTGTTTCCTGCTTTAGTTTCTTATTATAGGCTGGAAGCAACAAAATGGAGGCGTGGTCAGATTTCCCGAAAGGAGGGCGAGGGAGGACTTTGTACGCATCGCGGAAAATAGAGTAGCAATGATCCAGGGTGTTGCAAGCCCGGGTTGCGCATTTGATATGCTGATAAAATTTAGGGAGCCTTGTTTTCAGATTAGCCTTGTTAAAATCCCCAGCTACAATAAATGCAGCCTCAAGATATGTGGTTTCAAGTTTACATAGGGTCCAATGAAGTTCTTTCAGGGCTGTCGAGGTGTCTGCTTGGGGGGGATATACACGGCTGTGTTAATAATCTGAGAGAATTCTCTTGGTAGATAATGCGGTAGTCATTTGATCGTAAGGAATTCTCGGTCAGTTGAACAAAAGGACTTGAGTTCCTGTATGTTGTTATGGTCACACCACGACTCGTTACTCATAAGGCATACACCCCGCCCTTCTTTTTACCAAAGAGATGTTTGTTTCTGTCGGCGCAATGCGTGAAGAAACGGGATGGCTGTACCGACTCTAATAACATATCCTGAGTGAGCCATGTATCCGTGAAACAAAGAATGTTACAATCTCTGATGTCTCTCTGGAAGGCAACCCTTGCTCGAATTTTGTCTACCTTGTTGTCAAGAGACTGGACATTGGCGAGTAGTGGGCGGTGTGCCCATCTACGGAGCCTGACCAGACGACGGCTCCGTCTGCCCCTTCTGCGGCGCCGTTGTTTTGGGTCGCCTACTGGGATCTGATTCATTGTCCTGGGTGGTGGTCCAAACAGAGGATCCGTTTCAGGAAAGTCGAATTCCTGGTCGTAATGTTTGTAAGTTGACGTTGCTCCTATTTCCAATAGTTCCTGCAGGCTGTATGTAATAAGACTTAAGATTTCCTGGGGTAACAGTGTAAGAAATAATACGTTAAAAAAACGAAATACTGCATAGTTTCCTAAGAACGCGAAGCGTGGCGTCCATCTCTGTCGACGCCAAACACTCATTGTGAAGAAGGTGGATTCTGTTGCATATAAAGCCACGTTGATTAATTGTACAGCACAAGTGTCTAAGAAGTCAAAGAAGCTAGATATCCTTATAGCTGCAGCCAAGATGTTTTTAGGGACCAATAATTGTTATTTTTTATTTCACCTTTATTTAACCAGGTAGTCCAGTTGAGAACAAGTTCCCATTTACAACTGCGACCTGGCCAAGATAAAGCAAAGCAGAAATGTTTACTTACGAGTCCTTTCTCAACTGTGCAGAGTTAAAAATGAAATAGTAACACAATAAAATAGCAATATCGAGGCTACAGTTGAAGTCGGAAGTTTACATACACTTAGGTTGAAGTCATTAAAACTCGTTATTCAACCACTCCACAAATTTCTTGTTAACAAACTATAGTTTTGGCAAATCGGTTTGGAATTTTTCCAACAATTGTTTACAGACAGATTATTTCACTTAGAATTCACTGTATCACAATTCCAGTGGGTCAGAAGTTTACATACACTAAGTTGACTGTGTCTTTAAACAGCTTGAAAAATTCCAGAAAATGATGTCATGGCTTTAGAAGCTTCTGATAGGCTAATTGACATAATTTGAGTCAATAGGAGGTGTACCTGTGGATGTATTTCAAGGCATACCTTCAAACTCAGTGACTCTTTGCTTGACATCATGGGAAAATCAAAAGAAATCAGCCAAGACCTCAGAAAAAAATGGTAGACCTCGACAAGTCTGGTTCATCCTTGGGGGCAATTTCCAAACGCCTGAAGGTACCACGCTCATCTGTACAACAATAGTACGCAAGTTTAAACACCATGGGACCACGCAGCCGTCATACCGCTCAGGAAGGAGATGCGTTCTGTCTCTTAGAGATGAACATACTTTGATGTGAAAAGGGCAAATCAATCCCAGAACAACAGCAAACAACCTTGTGAAGATGCTGGAGGAAACAGGTACAAAAGTATCTACATCCACAGTAAAACGAGTCCTATATATTGACATAACCTGAAAGACCGCTCAGCAAGGAAGAAGCCACTGCTCCAAAACCGCCATAAAATAGCCACACTACGGTTTGCAACTGCACATGGGGACAAAGATCATACTTTTTGGAGAAATGTCCTCTGCTCCGATGAAACAAAAATAGAACTGTTTGGCCATAATGACCATTGTTATGTTTGTAGAAAAAAGGGGGAAGCTTGCAAGCCGAAGAACACCATCCCATCCGTGAAGCACGGGGGTGGCAGCATCATGTTGTGGGGGTGCTTTGCTGCAGGAGGGACTGGTGCACTTCACAAAATAAATGTCATCATGAGGAAGGAAATGATGTGGATATATTGAAGCAACATCTCAAGACATCAGTCAGGAAGTTAAAGCTTGGTCGCAAATGGGTCTTCCAAATGGACAATGACCCCAAGCATACTTCCAAAGTTGTGGCAAAATGGTTTAATAAGGACAACAAAGTCAAGGTATTGGAGTGGCCATCACAAAGCCATGACCTCAATCCTATAGAAAATTTGTGGGCAGAACTGAAAAAGTGTGTGCGAGCAAGGAGGCCTACAGACCTGACTCACTTACACCAGCTCTGTCAGGAGGAATGGGACAAAATTCACCCAACGTGGGAAGCTTGTGGAAGGCTACCCGAAATGTTGACCCAAGTTAAACAATTTAAAGGTAATGCTACCAAATACTAGTTGAGTGTATGTAAACTTCTGAACCGCTAGGAATGTGATGAAAGAAAGAAAAGCTGAAATAAATCATTCTCTCTACTATTATTCAGACATTTCACATTCTTATTAAAATAAAGTGGTGATCCTAACTGACCTAAGACAGGGATTTTTTACTAGGATTAAATGTCAGGAATTGTGAAAAACTGAGTTTAAAACCTGTTTGGGATGCAAGCCCGAAATCGGACGAAAATGACACCCCTGCAGGGCGCGAAATTCAAAATCTATTTTTTAAAAATATTTAACTTTTACACATTAACAAGTCCAATACAGCATTTGAAAGATAAACATCTTGTCAATCCAGCCAACATGTCCGATTTTTTTAATGTTTTACAGAGAAAACACCACATATATTTATGTTAGCTCACCACCAAATACAAAAGTGGACAGACACGTATGAATTATGCTTATGAAGTATGAATTATGATTGAAGTAGCATGCACAACCAACCGAAATAAACTAAAACCAACCTAAAGAGCCCAGAAAAAACTACCTCAGATGACAGTCATATAACATGTTACACAATAAATCTATGTTTTGTTCATAAAAAGTGCATATTTTAGCTATAAATCAGTTTTACATTGATGCTACCCAAAAATGCTAATACATAGCTACAGTCTGAATCCAGCCGGGAGTAGCCAGAGAAAATACATACACCAACGTCGGCTACTAATTACACCTCATAAAACATTTCAGAAAAACATATGGTGGATAACTAATGAAAGACAGATATCGTGTGAATAAAGCCAACATTTCCGATTTTTGAAGTGTTTTACAGCGAAAACACAATATATCGTTATATTAGCTAACAACAGAAGCTAGCATAAGGCAGCATTGATTCTAGTCAAGCGCTAGCCTAGCACAGTTAGCAGAGTTAGCATTCAACAGTTCGACATATATATGAAAAAGCATCCCAAATTGGGTCTTATCTTTCTTGATGTTCCATCAGAATGTTGTAACGGGGTCCAATGTCCAGTAGAGTCTTTAGTTGGGTTCCAGAACGAATTATTTCCCTCTTTGGTTAGCAGGCACGATAGCATTGCGGAGCTAGAAAGCGTTTCTTCAAAAAATTCTTCCGTCGTTTCACATCTAAAGTCCAGAATAAATTGCAATAATATAATTAAAGTATATTGAAAAAACATACTTTAGGATGATTTTGTGACATGTATCAAATAATATCGTAGTCAGGCATCATATTCAACGTTATCTACCTTGTTCCAGAAGCCGAGAACAAATTATCCTTCGCGCCCGGATTTTTTTTTTAACTGCGCAGGTCTCACAAGAAGGTGTGTTATTCAGTCCATGGACGAGATATTCGACTCCTTTCAATTCTCACTTCCGCATTACAGTCTGACGAACGCCTGTGACGTGTCCCTATGGTCCTAAGTCAAAGGGCCTTTTATAGAGAAGGTCTTAAAGAGACACATCGCATTTTGGAAAACTCAATTCGGCTGGGAAAATGGCTGTAAAAATATTTCTGTTCGACTTAGAGAAACAATTCAAACCTTTTTAGAAACTACAGACTGTTATCTATCCAACAGTAGTAAATATATGCATATTGGAAAATAAAAAGTTTCTTAGGAGGCCGTTTGAAAATGTGCACACATTTTCCAGTTTTTTCAATATTCAGCGTGCAGCCATAACATGTATTTGGCTAAGGTGTATGTAAACTTCCGACTTCAACTGTATATACAAAGAGTACCGGTACCGAGTCAAGGTGCAGGGGTATGAGGTAATTTAGATAATATGTACATGTAGGTAGGGGTAAAAGTAACAGGATAGATAATAAACAGAGTAGCAGCAGCGTATGTGAAAATGTTTTTATGTGAGATGTTTGTTGGAATGTCTTGAGTGTGTGGGTAGAGTCCAGTGAGTGTGCATAGAGCCAGTGCAAGGGAGTCAATTAAAAAAAAATAACTCTGGTGCCTAACGGTCAGATGCCAAGCAGTTTCTATATCAAACAATGATGCAGCCAGTCAAGTTGCTCTCAATGGTTCATCATTACCTATGATACACCTCTGCTCTTAGCAAAAGCACTGCTATTTTAGTCAGGAGTTTAACTGACTATTCTCTCATTTATTTAATTTACTTGTTTCAGTAGTTTGGTTTGGGTTTTCAGTTTTGTTGTCTAATAGTGGTGGAGCATATTATTCTGTTTTAATGTTACTGCTGAATCAGTATGATAAATAAATGATTTTTTTCAACAACAAAAAATTTACAGAGCTGAGATTTCCTTTGAAATTCAAACTGTATGAATATGCCTACAGGTGAAATCAGTCACTGATGTAGACATTGCAGGAATATCAGAATGCTGTAAACCAAAGGGTTGTGAGTTCAAATCCCAGGTGAGGACATGTTGAATGATATTTTCTTTTTGAATAAACATACACAATGTAATCAAGTGTGTAAAAGTTGAAAACACAATGTTAAAATCACTGTGTGTGTGAGAAAGAGTGTGTTAGTGTCCCTAGCATTTCCAAAACACAAAGAGCTGTGACTGGATCAGTGGTTCACCAATCAGGTCCTTGATGGGCTTTGCAACAGTAAAAAGAGATGATTTGTAATAAAACTAGGGTGCGCATGCACTGGGTAAAACTTTTCTTTGCAAACATCAGGAGAAATCCCCGGGACAAACCGGGAACTAGACAAAAACCTTCAGGAGACCATGATACAGCGACCCAAGAACCTCCAGGAGACCATGATACAGCGACCCAAGAACCTCCAGGAGACCATGATACAGCGACCCAAGAACCTCCAGGAGACCATGATACAGCGACCCAAGAACCTCCAGGAGACCATGATACAGCGACCCAAGAACCTCCAGGAGACCATCATACAGCGACCCAAGAACCTCCAGGAGACCATGATACAGCGACCCAAGAACATTCAGGGGACCATGACACAACATCCCAAGAAAGTCCTAATAACATCACCAGGAACTAGACAAAAACCTCCAGGGGACTATAACACAGCAACCCAAGAACATTCAGGGGACCATGACACAACATCCCAAGAAAGTCCTACTAACGTCACCGGGAACTAGACAACAATCTCCAGGAGACCATGACACAAGTTCCCAAGAACTTCCTATAAATGTCCTCTGGGACCTCCCTGGGACTATCCGTCCTGACGATTTTAGGTAACCATTTTGTGGCATCCAGGGGACGCCCTAACGATTCTATATTGTTTGCAGTTGAGGAATCTGTTTGTGTTAGCAACAGCTAGCCATAAGCCTAGCGGTATGGTTTGTAGCTTTTGTGCATGGCCTGACAAATGTTGTCTGGTATCTCTGGGCCTTGGAGCGCCTGCATGTATTGGTTAGTTAGCAGTGAGCTAGTGGCTAATTTCAACTTTCGTCCGTTGGTTTATTGGTTCTGTTTGGTGTATGGATTTTGATAATGGGGTCATAGTCATAGTTTGAGCCAGCAGTGTTTTGTGCAGAGGTAGAGGATAGTGTGGGGTTTTCTCAAGCTAACGAGGGATCAGTTATTTCAGGTGGAAGAAATGCTGTAACCAAACTATCAAAATGTGTTTTTCAGTGGTCCGTATTTGCAGTCCATGTTCTCAGCAGACAGAGAGCTGTGGTAAAAGTGGCTAACTGGGGTGACTCGGCTCTGAACATAAGTCTGATGTGTTTCATCAGAGCGAGGGGAAACCACAGAGGTTAAACTAGTGTAACATGCATTGTGTGGCTTAGCAGGTTATTATTCCTAACACTAATATTTTTCTAAGGTTCAGTCTTATGGTCTGCTCTTTGCACTGGTATAAGATTAGGTTAAATATACAGTTCCAGTCATAAGTTTGGACACAACTACTCATTCAATGGTTTTTCTTTATTTTTACTATTTTCTCCAATGTAGAATAATAGTGTAGACATCAAAACTATGAAATAACACATATGGAATCATGTAGTAACCAAAAAAGGGTGTATATTTTGTGTGTGTATATTTCATATTTGAAATTCTTCAAAGTAGCCAAAGATGACAGCCTTGATAACAGCTTCGCACACTCTTGGCATTCTCTATGCCAGATTCACCAGGAATGCTTTTCCAACAGTCTTGAAGGAGTTCCCACATATGCTGAGCACTTGTTGGCTGCTTTTCTTTCACTTTGCGGTCCAACTCATCCCAAACCATCTCAAATGGGTTGAGGTCGTGTCACGCCTGCTCCCACTCCCCCTTCCTGGTGCCCGAAGCCGCCAGGCTCTCCAGCATTACGCACTCCTGCCAACATTGTTACGCACACCTGCTTTCCCTCGTCACGCATATCAGCGTATTATTGGACTTACCTGGACTCAATCACCTGTTTATTACTATATTTGTCAGTTTCCCAGCTCTGTTCCCCGCTGATGCATTAACATTCCTGACATTTGTTACCCGTGTGCTGACGCTGTTCCTGTCTTGTTCCTTGTCTGTTCCTCATTAAATGTTTGACTCACGTACCTGCTTTTCGACTCCTGTGTCAGTCCTTACAGGTCGGGTGATTGTGGAGGCCAGGTCATCTGATGCAACACTCCATCACTCTCCTTCTTGGTAAAATAGCCCTTACACAGCCTGCAGGTGTGTTGGGTCATTGTCTTGTCGAAAAACAAATGATAGCCCCACTAAGCTCCAACCAGATGGGATGGCGTATTGCTGCGGAATTCTGTGTTAGCCATGCTGGTTAAGTGTGCCTTGAATTCTAAATAAATCACAGACAGTGTCACCAGCAAAGCACCTCCACTCCATCACACCTCCTCCTCCATGCTTCACAGTGGATACTACACATGCGGAGATCATCCGTTCACCTACTCTGCATCTCACAAAGACACGGCGGTTGGAACCAAGAATCTCAAATTTGTACTCATCAGACCAAAGGACAGATTTCCAATGTTCTAATGTCCATTGCTCGTGTTTTTTGACCCAAACAAGTCTCTTATTTTTATTGTTGTCCTTTAGTAGTGGTTTCTTTGCAGTAATTCGACCATGAAGGCCTGATTCATGCAGTCTCTTCTGAACAGTTGATGTTGAGATGTGTCTGTTACCTGAACTCTGTGAAGCGATTCTTTGGGCTGCAATTTCTGAGGCTGGTAACTCTAATGAACTTATCCTCTGCAGAAGAGGTAACTTTGGGTCTTCCTTTCCTTTGTTCAGCATTTTTTTGTTTACTACATGATTCCATATGTGTTAATTCATAGTGTTGATGTCTTCACTATTATTCTTCAAGAAAAACAGTTGAATGAGTAGGTGTGTCCAAACGTTTGACTGGTACTGTACGTCAAAAATACCTGACTAGACAGCGTGTTAGAGGCACACGTACTGCTCCTATAAAACTGTCTTAATTCTTGTGTAGGTCTCGACCTTTCCTAGTATTCTTATTTTAAAAACACTTGAAACAGACTATTTGATATGAAGGACTTTTAAAGAGCGCAGACGGTCACCCATAATTTTTTATTATTGTGCTGGCAGCAGAGGAATGACCCCCCTGATAATTATTGTTCTGGTGTTGACAACAGCAGAAGGTAAGTCATTATATTACAGGGTATTATGGTATTATGGTATCTACCTATTATATCTATTTATTATGGTATCTATATGTTTAGCCATGGAAAGAAACAAAATGGTTTTGTACCTCTGAAAATCTAGACATTTTTTAAATAATAATACTGATAATATTTGATGGTCCCTAAATGTACCTACCACAAACATACATTTAGCAAAAACAAAAAATGATTTTGTATCTCTGAAAACATAGATTTACTTCAATGGTCGCTAATGTTGGTTTCTTAGCATTGTGAGTGATATTTCAATTTATTGATCTAACGCTATCTTATTTATTTAACCACACAAGTCAGTTCAGAACACATTCTTATTTACAATGACTGCCTACCCTAGCCAAACCAAGATGACGCTGGGCCAATTGTGCACATCCCTATGGGACTCCCAATCGCAGCCGGTTGCGATACAGCCTGGAATTGAACCAGGGTCTGTAATGACATCCCTAACACTGGGATGCAGTGCCTCAGACCGCTGCGCCACTTGGGAGCCCTAAATCTTTAAATATAGATATTTCAGAATAACAAATGTAACGTAGACCTAATTATTACATGCTGAGTTCTGAAATAATATATATGTTCCACAGTTAGTGCTACGAGCTGTAATCTCACTGAGGAGAGTAGAGATCATCAATGTTATGCGTCTCTGGGAGAATCTTTGTCATTCCAACTGACTGCAAGCACAAGTGATGAAAAAATTACATTGAAGAAAGGTGATGATCGTATTCTGCAATTCAAAACTGGAGAAGACTGGAGATCTAAATTGCATCAGGATTATGTGAACCGCTCTGAGTTCTTTAACAATGGAACATTCAGACTGGACAGAGTTATAGAGGAAGACAGTGGAGATTACCAATTGGAAACATATAATTCAGAGGGAGCAGTGTTGCGCAAAGTCAACATGCTACTTGAGATACAAGGTACAGAACCTTTTTTTGTTTACCAATCATCCTGCATCCATCCTGGTGGTGAGGGAGATCATTGAAAGACCATAATATTGCCAGTGTTTTGTTCGATCATGCTACATGGCAGTAAGGTCTCTGTGTTTGTGTTTGTCAGCCCCGGTGTCAGAGCCAGTGTTGTCTTTCCTCTGTCTGCCTCATGGAGAGAGCGAGGTCACATGCTCCTCAGAGGGAGATGGTCTTCAGTACAGCTGGACCCTGAATGGACAGAATCTGACCAGGAGTGTAGCCTATGACCACTACCAGAACAGTGTCATCATACTGAAGAGTGATGTGACAGGAACTCTGACCTGTATGGTTCAGAATAAAGTTAGCAGCAGCAGCTCCACTATTGATCTCTCCTTGGCCTGCCCAGGTAATCTCAGGACAGTTTTATTCCCACTTTGTGACTTGCCTGATTAGATAATTTTTTATGAGCAATTGTATATTTATGTGAGCCCAGAAATGGTCTTGCACACATTTTAATTCATTCTTCTTACTGAAATCTGTTTCTCTTTTCAGCTTTGTATGAATTTTGCATGAAAAAGTAACCACAAGATTAATGTTTTGACAAGAACCACGTTTTGAGATTGTGGAAATGACTTTAAGTACTGTATCAGATTACTTTCAAAATAGCATAAGTATGACTTTTTCTAAATATTTAATTATGTGATATTTTGCAACATCATACTTTTTTATAATAAATACTGTTGCTGTATAAATAATCTCCCTCAGTTTCTTTTAAAGTTGGAAGCAGCAGTGCCTCTCAGGGAGGAATCAGCATGACCTCTATTCAAAGCAGAAAAACACATCCAGGTATCTCATTTTGCATCTCACATCATATTGGCTATTATAATTACTTAATACACTATACCAGTTTACAACCTATTGCTTCAACCTCAGTTGTAGCCAAACTATCAACATTAACAACAATGGAACGCCTTCCGTTGCATCGTTGATTGTCTTTTCAGAAATAACTGATTTTGAAACATGTGCATAAGAAAAAGGTGCATAAGAAACTTTGCATTGCAAGTACACTGTTTAAGCAAGCTGTGGTAAAGTGGCTAACAGATGTGAAAATGAAACGGTCTGATGCTCATCAACAGAGCAAGGCAAACCACAGAAGTTAAACTGGGCCCAGAGTATAAAATGCATTGGGTGCTTTAGCAGGTTATTATTCTATATTTTATATGAAGTGGTTAATGAGTGTGTTTTGCAGAGTAGCTAAAAAAGAAAGGGTACAACATGCATATGAACAGCGTCCCGCAGCCACACCTATTAGTGTGTCTGTTCTACAGCTCAGTCGCTCTGCCTGGCCTGTGATCAGCCTGCTCTTCATGGAGAGAAGAAGAAGTGTTATTGTGTTATTGACTGTACGTTTGTTTATCTCATGTGTAACTCTATTGTTTGTGTCGCACTGCTTTGCTTTAACTTGGCCAGGTCGCAGTTGTAAATGAGAACTTGTTCTCAACTGGCCTACCTGGTTAAGTAAAGGTGAAATCATTTATATATTTGTAAAAGTGGAAACACGAGAAGGACATGGAGGTGAGTTGACGTTGTTTACACTGTAGCTCGTTGTAAGCACAAGTCTTTTTTTTACATTTCTCGTTTCAGTGAGTGAAACTTGTAGAATGCTTTAACCCATATGCTGTGGTTTCATGACTAGAGGGCCGTTTCCCCATAGCAGGAAACACAACTGTCTGAGCCTAATGACAACGACATGTTCATTTCTTGCCAAACTTTCTAGTTTACAAACATGTGCTCACCCCATACTCTGAGAGCTTTAATTACTACTGGTGGGCTTCCAATGTGCATGTTGCTTCTTCACCTCTACATTAGCTATGGTAAGTAGGCTGAATAGTTTTTCTTGATAAGTCAAAAAAAAAATGTTTTGCTCATCTATTTTAAAGCATTGAAATGCTTTATTTTCAGTTGTTGCAGAGGACATCAGAGTAGTTGGACGAGTAGGAAACTCCGTATTCCTTCACCCTAAAATGAACTTACACTCCGAGACTTCTGACGTAAGATGGAAATATGATAATACAGATATGTTAATAGCTAGGAATGGTAAGCTTATTAATTTAACGGATAGGTGTGAGATCTTTCTAAATGGTTCCCTAAAGTTTAATGAAGGACTGAAAAGAGACAGTGGAAATTATACTGCTCAACAATACAGTGAAAATGGAGTTGTTCTTTCCGAATGGCACATTGAACTCAGTATTCTAGGTGAGTTGTTTGAAATTACTGCAAATTTTGACATCTGCTATAATCTAAAACATAATTTTTCAATTTGTCAGGGAAGTTTTAGCACAAGCATACACATCTATGTTGATTAAAGGGGCAATCTGCAAATCAAACAATAACGGTGTATACCCAGCCATTGTTTTGGTAAACAGCTGAGGGATGTGGCTGTAAAAATGTATCCACTCTCAAATTCAGACTGAGCTATGGATACACAATATCGAAATTATTGTTTTAAAAATGTTTTGAAGCTACACAGTTTGTTTACAATCACATTGTTTATAAACAATGGAGTAAAACAGGCTTATATTTTGGTTTCTGGTGGGGTACGACAGTTGAACTAAGCTCATGAGGCATTTATAAGTAATATTCTTCAAGAATCAATGGGTATATCATTAATTTAAGTCCAAAAATGTATGTACCCGCTTGTAAATTGCCCCTTTAACATAAGATTTTTTTTTATTTTTTATTTTGGCTTTCGTTCATTTATTGTCCATTAATGTTAATTTATTTGCTTCATTTTGACTGAAAATAATATTCTCTGTTGTAGCTTGTTGATTGACTTTGCACTGTGTGAGTGTATATTTGTGGAACATGATTGATTTACATTTCAGAACCTGTCTCCAAACCAAAGGTGAGAACCTTCTGTACTTTTGATGGGAGAGTTGTTCTGACCTGCTCTGTTGACAAAGGAGACAGAGTTGTGATGAACTGGACCGAGCAGCCATATGCCTGGACAGGGTACAATCAGACCCTGAGCTCAAGTCCTGTTCTATTCCTGGACAGCCATACTCCTGGAAACCTGACCTGTGTGGCAATGAACGAAATAAGTGAAGAAGGCTTCAGCCCAGTTGTCCCGACATGCAGAGGTACAGTAACTCCACATGGACTTTCTGCATACTATTGGTCCAGAACCATTCTCTCTGGACAGTACAGTAGACCTGCCCATTACTTGTCCTTTAATTGGGTAGCACAGTATGAATTGAACCAACCTTTGAGGGTACAAATATGAATCAGGGGATAGTGTACTACAGAACAAAGTACCTTTTTTAAGATTTATGAATATATTTAGAATTCAACTGTGGCATTTGTTTTGGGAAAAGGTCACACTTCAGCTGTGGCTGCATTTGGTCTCTTTGCATTTGCACTGACGACACTGGCTGTCGCCATTCTGAATTTGAAGAAGCGGTGTCAGAAAAATAAAAAAGGTAAAAGTCAGACTGTATGTAAGTATCTACTTTATGTGAAATGTATTATTGTTGCATTTCTATGGAAAATCCTCATGGAACATTCACATGGAACATTCCATTTCCCAAACTGCACTGTTGTGTGTTTAGATGTGGAGGAGAACCACTACATTGAGATGCGTGGGAATTTATGCAACAAATGGCCACAGAAGGAGATCACAATCCACCCGGACCAAGACACCTCCCATTATGGTAACTCACAGCAGAGAATGACACACAGTACATTTCCATCACAGTTTATTACGTGATAGTTAAGACTTAAAGTTAGTGCATTCATCTTAAGGTAGTTGGTGAGACAACCACATATCACAGTCGTCGTCATTTCATCATAGTTGGTGTAGAGTAACAAGTCTTTTATTTTAACACCGCTTTATGATTATAAATGTATATTTTGTAAGATGTTGAAATTGTCTTACTGCAGAATTCTGCAGACCTGTTGCACCTGCTTCCAGCCAGAGAAAGAGAAGACTATCACTGGAGTTGAATGATATCTATGTATGAAGAACAATGTGTTAATGGCATTACATTTCGATAGCATCGATTTGTTTTTCAATGTGAAGTATGCAACTATGCACCATAATTACTGATCATGTTTTACAATTCATTATGGGCTATTTCTGCGATAGATGTATTTTTGTTGTATAGTCGTAGAGCCTAGAGAAGCGACATTATTTCACCTGTATTTTGATATTGTATCATACCCGTAGTCGCATGACTTCATTATCAGACTGGACCACAAGGTGGAAGCATTGCAGTCTGATAAAGAAACAGGGTGACTAGAGGTGAGAAGAAACATCACAGGATTACTGTCATTACATAAATAGTTGTTTCAAAGCATATGGACACAGGTGGGACGACTGTAAATTATTCAATTTCAAACTGTTCTGGTTATTATTGTCTAATGTATGTTTTTCTTCAAAATGTCCAGATAAAGGACTTCTGAGTGGCGCAGCAGTCTAAGACACTGCATCTCAGTGCTAGAGGTGTCACTACAGACCCTGGTTTGATTCCAGGCTGTATCACAACCGGCTGTTATTGGGAGTCCCATAGGGTGGTGCACAATTGGCCCAGCGTCGTCTGGGTTTGGCCGGGGTAGGCAGTCGTTGTAAATAAGAATGTGTTCTTAGTTGACTTTCCTAGTTAAATAAAGGTATAGCCAGGGCCCTGTTCCTGGAGATCTACCCTCCTGTAGGTTTTAACTCCAACCCTGTTCCTGGAGAGCTACCCTCCTGTAGGTTTTAACTCCAACCCTGTTCCTGGATAGCTACTGTCCTGTAGGTTTTAACTCCAACCCTGTTCCTGGAGAACTACCCTCCTGTAGGTTTTAACTCCAACCCTGTTCCTGGAGAGCTACCCTCCTGTAGGTTTTAACTCCAACCTTGTTCCTGGAGAGCTACCCTCCTGTAGGTTTTAAATCCAACCCTGTTCCTGGAGAGCTACCCTCCTGTAGGTTTTCACTCCATCTAACCTAGCTCACCTGATTCTACTAATTAGCTGGTTGATAAGCAGAATCAGGTTAGTTACAACTGGGGTTGGAGTTAAAACCTACAGGAGGGTAGCTCTCCAGGAACAGGGTTGGAGTTTAATACTATATGCAGCCTGAAATACAGTGGTGTATTGTCTTGGTGTTGGTTCCCTTGGGGTGCGTTACCCTCCAGTTCTGAGGTAAGTGGGTGGAGAAAAGGGGTAGAAGGGGCCAGAGCACAGACAGGTCATCCTGCCATCAAGGGCTAGGAAGTTCTTTGATCTCTGCATTTGAACAGCCACTGGTTCCAATGGGGAAGTGACACAGGAACAGTGACACAGGAGCCATAGGCCTTCCACGGGAAACACTGAGCCTGCGCTATCAACTGTGACTCAATATTATAATGCAGCATCGTTAGGAAATACAGCATCGTTCGGATCTAACACTTCATCAAATGTTGTTGCTGGTCTGTTTAATTCTCTTTTGATTCCCCAGTTGGTTGGATCATTCCAATGCTTAGCTGAACATATGATATAGTTGACTTTCATTTACTCAATGACAACCAATAATACAAATGTTTAGTAGCATACATGTCTGTGAAATAAAATGCTGTTGTGAAATTAACTGGGATGACGGCAGGTAGCTTAGCGGTTAAGAGTGTTGGGCCAGTAATCAAAAGATTGCTGGTTCAAATCCCTGAGCCTATTATGTGAAAAATCTGTTGATGTGCCCTTGAGCAAGGTACTTCTTAACCCTAATTGCTCTGGATAAGAGCATCTGCTAAATGACTGAAATGTAATGGCGGCAGTTAATCATTACCTATAGTCTAACATATAACAGTGAAGAAATATGACCTGGCTATTTCAGTTTTTCCCAATAGATAAGTCACAGACTTATCTGTACTTAAGCAATTATTTATTAAATCATTAAAGTGTTTTCTTATTTGCCCTTGAAGTTTACAGAAATATTTACACATCTTAGCTTTATAAAACCCTGAGAACATGCCATATGAAGATTTTAACTGCTGTGTGAAAAGTATTCCGTTCTTGCTTGTAACCTGAGTTTAAAAATGATGAACTTATATTGCGTCTCACCTCCTCCAGGTATGTTTCTCTCACGTAGTCATAAAATAATCAGTGGATTAGCACCTGACTTTCACATTCGCTTTGGGTCGTCTCTGTCCCTGCCCCTGACTGGCCAAGCTGATGCTTGTTGTCTCACAGCTAGCATATTGTCCCTGTCACCTGCTAATGAGACCAGAGTTATCAAGGAGACAGACACTCCCAAACCTCTCCTGTCTACTAGCACTTGTCTTTCCCTTTTTAGCTCAGACTTGGCTGAGAGCAACTTCATAGATGGGTTAGCTGACATCACATAAACGATGCTCACGCTTAAATGGGGCAGATGTCCATGTGTTTTTGTGATTCTGGATGGCCAGATGGCTACCAGCAATGACAAGAAACTGACTTGGGGAATCGTAAGTGACTCGTTTTAGCTAGTTTCATCTTGTTTTTTATACAATGTCTTGTTTTGAGGCGTTTTAAGTGATTTCATGCCAATCCTAATATGCCAAAAACTTGCAAGCTAGCTAACCAACAACTGTAATGATATCAAATCAAATCAAACTTTATTTGTCACATTCGTCGAAATACAACAAGTATAGACCTTACCGTGAATGCTTACTTACAAGCCCTTAAACAACAGTGCAGTTCAAGAAGAGTTAAGGAAATATTTACCAAATCAACTAAAGTACAAATAATAGTAAAAAAGTAGCACAATAACGTAACAATAACGAGGCTATATACAGGTGGTACCGTTACCGAGTCAGTGTGGGGGGATACAGGTTAGTTGAGGTAATTTGTACATGTTGGTAGTGGTGAAGTGACTATGCACAGATAATTAACAGCGAGTAGCAGCAGCAGCAGCAGCAGTGTACAAAACAAATGGAAGGGGGGTGGGTGTTAATGTAAATAGTCCGGAGGCCATTTGATTAATTGTTCAGCAGTCTTATGGCTTGGGGTAGAAGCTGTTAAAGAGCCTTTTGGTCCTAGACTTGACGCTCCGGCACCACTTGCCGTGCGGTAGCAGAGAAAACAGCCTATGACTTGGGTGACTGGAGTCCTTGACAATTTTATGGGCTTTCCTCTGACACCGCCTATTATATAGGTCCTGGATGGCAGGAAGCTTGGCCCCAGTGATGCACTGGGCCGTGCACACTACCCTCTGTAGCATCTTATGGTCAGATGCGGAGCAGTTGCCATACCAGGTGGTGATGCAACCGGTAAGGATGCTCTCAATGGTGCAGCTGTAGAACTTTTTGAGGATCTGGGGACCCGTGCCAAATCTTTTCAGTCTCCTAGGGGGGAAAAGGTTTTGTCGTGCTTTCTTCACGACTATCTTGGTGTGTTTGGACCATGATAGTTTGTTGGTGATGTGGACACCAAGGAACTTGAAACTCTTGACCCGCTCCACTACAGCCCCGTCGATGTTAATGGGGGCCTGTTCGGCCTGCCTTTTCCTGTAGTCCACGATCAGCTCCTGTGTCTTGTTCACATTGAGGGAGCGGTTGTTGTCCTGGAACCACACTTCCAGTTCTCTGACCTTGTCACGTTCCTGACCTATTTATGTTAGTTTGTTATGTGTGTTAGTTGGTCAGGATGTGAGGTTGGGTGGGCATTCTATGTTTTCTGTTTCTGTGTTGGTTTTGGGTTGCCTGGTATGGCTCTTAATTAGAGGCAGGTGTTTGGCGTTCCTCTAATTAAGAGTCATATTTAGGTAGGCGTTGTCACAGTGTTCGTGGTGGGTGATTGTCTTCCGTGTCTGTGTAATTGTTTGCACCATACGGGACTGTTACGGTTTGTTCGGTTTGTGTAGTCTAATTGTCCTATTCGTGCGTTCTTCTTGTTTTTATGTAAGTTCGTCGTATAGGTCTGTTTACACCGTTTTGTTGTTTTGTTAGTTTATACAAGTTCGTGTCTATGTTAAACGTTTGTAGCCTGTGTGTGCACATCGTTTATTTAGTTTCACGATCGTTTTCTTGTTTTGTTAAATAAATATGTGTTCAAACTTCGCTGCGCCTTGGTTCCCTCAATACTCCTCCTCTTCCGAAGATGAAGAGGAGGAGGACCGCCGTTACAGAATCACCCACCAGGAATCCAGAACCAAGCAGCGTAATTTGGAGCAACGGGGAGGTATACAGGACTTATGGAGTTGGGAGCAAGTATTTAACGGAGAAGGACCATGGGCTAAAGTAAATCACCGTCCATGGGAACAGCTGGAGGCACTGAGGAGAGCAGAGGCTACCGGAGAGAGGAACCGGAGTTATGAGGGAACGTGTCTGGCACGGAAGCTCAAAAAGCCTGTGAGTAACACCCAAAAATTTCTTGGGGGGGGGCTAAGAGGTAGTGGGCCAAGGGCAGGTAGGAGACCTGCGCCCACTTCCCAGGCTTACCGTGGAGAGCGGGAGTACGGGCAGGCGCCGTGTTACGCAGTAGAGCGCACGGTGTCTCCTGTACGAGTGCATAGCCCAGTGCGGGTTATTCCACCTCCCCGCACTGGTAGGGCTAGATTGGGTATTGAGCCAGGTGTCATGAGGCCGGCTCAACGCGTCTGGTCTCCAGTGCGTCTCCTCGGGCCGGCATACATGGCACCTGCCTTACGCATGGTTTCCCCGGTTCGCCTACATAGGCCGGTGCGGGTTATTCCACCTCCCCGCACTGGTCGGGCGACCGGGAGCATTCAACCAGGTAAGGTTGGTCAGGCTCAATGCTCAAGAGTGCCAGTACGCCTCCACGGTCCCCCGCCCCAGCCTAGTACCTACAGTGCCTACACTACGCACTAGGCTACCAGTGCGTCTCCTGAGCCCAGTTCCTCCTCCACGCACTCTCCCTGTAGTGCGTGTATCCAGTTCGGTGCCTCCAGTTCCGGTACCACGCACTAAGCCTCCTGTGCGTCTCCAGAGCCCTGTACACACTGTATCTTCTCCCCCTACTAATCCTGATGTGCTTGTCCTCAGCCCGGTGTCACCAGTGCCGGTACAACGCATCAGGTATAGAGTGGGCTTTGAGAGTACAGTGTGCCCTGTTCCTGCTCCCCGCACTAGTATGAAGGTGCGTGTCCTTAGCCCGGTGCCTCCAGTTCCGGCACCACGCACCAGGTCTACAGTGCGCCTTATCCGGCCAGAGCCATCCGTCTCACCAGCGCCATCTGAGCCATCCGTCTCACCAGCGCCATCTGAGCCATCCGTCTCACCAGCGCCATCTGAGCCATCCGTCTCCCCAGCGCCGTCTGAGCCAGCCGTCTGCAATGAGCCTGCAAAGCCGCCCGTCTGCCATGAGCCTGCAAAGCCGCCCGTCTGCCATGAGCCTACAGAGCCGTCCGCCAGACAGGAGCCGCTAGAGCCGCCCGTCAGACAGGATCTGCCAGAGCCGCCAACCAGACAGGATCTGCCAGAGCCGCCAACCAGACAGGATCTGCCAGAGCCGCCAACCAGACAGGATCTGCCAGAGCCGCCAACCAGACAGGATCTGCCAGAGCCGCCAACCAGACAGGATCTGCCAGAGCCGCCAACCAGACAGGATCTGCCAGAGCCGCCAGCCAGCCATGAGCGTCGAGAGCCGTCAGCCTGCCATGAGCGTCGAGAGCCGCCAGCCAGCCATGAGCGTCGAGAGCCGTCAGCCTGCCATGAGCGTCGAGAGCCGTCAGCCTGCCATGAGCGTCGAGAGCCGTCAGCCAGCCATGAGCGTCGAGAGCCGTCAGCCTGCCATGAGCTGCCCTTCAGCCAGAAATGGCTATATACTCAGAACTGCCCCTCAGTCCAGAGCTGTCTCTCTGTCCGGAGCTGCCTTTCAGTCCGGAGTTGCCCCTCTATTATGATCTCCCTCTCTTTCTTGATCTACCTCTTTATTCTTATCTATCCCTCTGTCTTGATTTATTCCTCTGTCCCGGTGCTGTCCCTGTCATGGATGTTACAAAGAGGATTTTGTGGGATATGGGTGGACATTTTTAGGGGTAGATGGAGGTTGGGATTGACTATGGTGGGGTGGGGACCTCGCCCGGAGCCTGAGCCACCACCGTGGTTAGATGCCCACCCAGACCCTCCCCTAGACTTTGTGCTGGTGCGCCCGGAGTTCGCACCTTATGGGGGGGGGGTTATGTCACGTTCCTGACCTATTTATGTTAGTTTGTTATGTGTGTTAGTTGGTCAGGACGTGAGGTTGGGTGGGCATTCTATGTTTTCTGTTTCTGTGTTGGTTTTGGGTTGCCTGGTATGGCTCTTAATTAGAGGCAGGTGTTTGGCGTTCCTCTAATTAAGAGTCATATTTAGGTAGGCGTTGTCACAGTGTTCGTGGTGGGTGATTGTCTTCCGTGTCTGTGTAATTGTTTGCACCATACGGGACTGTTACGGTTTGTTCGGTTTGTGTAGTCTAATTGTCCTATTCGTGCGTTCTTCTTGTTTTTATGTAAGTTCGTCGTATAGGTCTGTCTACACCGTTTTGTTGTTTTGTTAGTTTATACAAGTTCGTGTCTATGTTAAACGTTTGTAGCCTGTGTGTGCACATCGTTTATTTAGTTTCACGATCGTTTTCTTGTTTTGTTAAATAAATATGTGTTTAAACTTCGCTGCGCCTTGGTTCCCTCAATACTCCTCCTCTTCCGAAGATGAAGAGGAGGAGGACCGCCGTTACAGACCTCCTCCCTATAGGCTGTCTCATCGTTGTCGGTGATCAGGCCTACTACCACTGTTGTGTTTTCAGCAAACTTAACGATGGTGCTGGAGTCGTGTTTGGCCACACAGTCGTGGGTGAACAGGGAGTACAGGAGGGGACTAAGTACACGTCCCTGAGGGGATCCAGTGTTGAGGATCGGCTGTTGTTGCCTACCCTTACCACCTGGGGGCGGCCCGTCAGGAAGTTCAGGATCCAGTTGCAGAGGGAGGTGTTTAGTCCCATGGTCCTTAGCTTAGTGATGACCTTCGTGGGCGCTATGGTGTTGAACGCTGAGCTGTAGTCAATGAACAGCATTCTCACATAGGTGTTATTTTTGTCCAGGTGGGAAAGGGCAGTGTGGAGTGCGATTGAGATTGCGTCATCTGTGGATCTATTGGGGCAGTATGCGAATTGGAGTGGGTCTAGGGTATGCGGAAGGATGCTGTTGACATGAGCCATGACCAGCCTTTCAAAGCACTTCATTGCTACTGACGTGAGTGCTACGGAGCGGTAATCATTTAGGCAGGTTACCTTCGCTTCCCTGGGTACAGAGACTATGGTGGTCTGCTTGAAACATGTAGGTATTACAGACTCCGTCAGGGAGAGGTTGAAAATGTCAGTGAAGACACTTGCCAGTTGGTCCGCGTATGGTTTGAGTATATGTCCTGCTAATCCATCTGGCCCAGCGGCTTTGTGAATGTTGACCTGTTTAAAGGTCTTTCTCACATCAGCTACCGAGAGCATTATCACACAGTCATCCAGAACAGCTGGTGCTCTCGTGCATGCTTCAGTGTTGCTTGCCTCGAGGTGAGCATTAAAGGCATTTAGCTTGTCTGGTAGGCTCACGTCACTGGGCAGCCCACGTCTGGGTTTCCCTTTGTAGTCCGTAATAGTTTTCAATCAGAGCCGGTGTAGTAGGATTCAATCTTAATCCTGTATTGACGCTTTGGTTGTTTGATGGTCCGTCTGAAGGCATAGCGGGATTTCTTATAAGCGTCCGGATTAGTGTCCCTCTCCTTGAAAGCGGCAGCTCTAGCCTTTAGCTCGATGCGGATGTTGCCTGTAATCCATGGCTTCTGGTTGGGATATGTACGTACGGTCACTGTGGGGACGACGCCGTTGATGCACTTGATGATGAAGCCGATTACTGAGGCGATATACTCCTCAATGCCATTGGATGAATCCCGGAACATATTCCAGTCTGTGCTAGCAAAACAGTCCTGTAGCATAGCATTCGCGTCTTCTGACCACTTCTATATTGAGCGAGTCACTGGTACTTCCTGCTTTAGTTTTTGCTTGTAAGCAGGAATCAGGAGGATAGAATTATGGTCAGATTTGCCAAATGGAGGGCGGGGGAGAGCTTTGTACGAATCTCTGTGTGTGGAGTAAAGGTGATCTAGAGATTTTTTCCTCTGGACATGTGACATGCTGGTAAAAATGTTGTAAAACTGATTTAAGTTTTCCTGCATTAAAGTCCCCGGCCACTAGGAGCGCCGCTTCTGGATGAACATTTTCTTGTTTGCTAATGGCCTTGTAGAGTTGGTTGAGTGTGGTCTTCGTGCCATCATCGGTCTGTGGTGGTAAATAGATGGCTACGAATAACATAGATGAGAACTCTCTTGGTAGATAGTGTGGTCTGCAGTTTATCATAAGGTACTCTACATCAGGCGAACAATACCTTGAGACTTTTTTAAATATTAGACTTCGCGCACCAGCTGGTATTGACAAAAAGACACACATCCCCATCCCTCGTCTTACCAGACGTAGCTTCTTCTCTGTTCTGCCGGTACATGGAAGATCCTGCCAGCTCTACATTATCCATGTTGTCTTTCAGCCACGACTCGGTGAAACATAAGATATTACCGTTTTTAATGTCCCGTTTGTAGGATAATCGTAATCGTAGGTCACACATTTTATTATCCAATGATTGCATGATAGCAAGTAGAACGGATGGCAGTGGGAGTTTACTCGCTCGCCTACGGATTCTCAGCAGGCAGCCCGACTTTTGCTCCGTCTTTTCTTCACACAAATGACAGGGATTTGGGCCTGTTCCCGGGAAAGCAGTACATCCTTAACTCGTTAAAAGAAAAATCTTCTTCCAGTTTGTGGTGAGTAATCGCTGTTTTGATGTCCAGAAGTTATTTTCGGTCATAAGAGACGGTAGCAGCAACATTATGTACAAAATAAGTAACAAAATAAGTTACAAAAAATAAATTTTTTATTTATTTATTTTATTTAACCTTTATTTAACCAGGTAGGCAAATTGAGAACACGTTCTCATTTACAATTGCGACCTGGCCAAGATAAAGCAAAGCAGTTCGACACATACAACAACACATAGTTACACATGGAGTAAAAACAAACATATAGTCAATAATACAGTGAAAAAGATAAAAAAATAAGTCTATATACAATGTGAGCAAGTGAGGTGAGATAAGGGAGGTGAAGGCAAACAGATATATGTATAAATAAATAAAAATATAAAAAGGCCATGGAGGCGAAGTGAGTACAACACAGCAAGTAAAATAAAAACTAAAAAAAACACTGGAATGGTTGGTTTGCATTGGAAGAAAGTGCAAAGTAGAGACAGAAATAATGGGGTGCAAAGGAGCAAAATAAATTAATAAATAAATACAGTAGGTAAAGAGGTAGTTGTTTGGGCTAAATTGTAGATGGGTTATGTACAGGTGCAGTAATCTATGAGCTGCTCTGACAGCTGGTGCTTAAAGCTAGTGAGGGAGATAGGTGTTTCCAGTTTCAGAGATTTTTGTAGTTCGTTCCAGTCATTGGCAGCAGAGAACTGGAAGGAGAGGCGTCCAAAGGAAGAATTGGTTTTGGGGGTGACTAGAGAGATATACCTGCTGGAGCGCGTGCTACGGGTAGGTGCTGCTATGGTGACCAGCGAGCTGAGATAAGGGGGGACTTTACCTAGCAGGGTCTTGTAGATGACCTGGAACCAATGGGTTTGGCGACGAGTATGAAGCGAGGGCCAGCCAACGAGAGTGTACAGGTCGCAGTGGTGGGTAGTATATGGGGCTTTGGTGACAAAACGGATGGCACTGTGATAGACTGCATCCAATTTATTGAGTAGGGTTTTGGAGGCTATTTTGTAAATGACATCACCGAAGTCGAGGATTGGTAGGATGGTCAGTTTTACAAGGGTATGTTTGGCAGCATGAGTAAAGGATGCTTTGTTGCGGAATAGGAAGCCAATTCTAGATTTGACTTTGGATTGGAGATGTTTGATGTGGGTCTGGAAGGAGAGTTTACAGTCTAACCAGACACCTAGGTATTTGTAGTTGTCCACATATTCTAAGTCAGAGCCGTCCAAAGTAGTGATGTTGGACAGGCGGGCCGGAGCAGGCAGCGATCGGTTGAAGAGCATGCATTTGGTTTTACTTGTATTTAAGAGCAGTTGGAGGCCACGGAAGGAGAGTTGTATGGCATTGAAGCTCGCCTGGAGGGTTGTTAACACAGTGTCCAAAGAAGGGCCAGAAGTATACAGAATAGTGTCGTCTGCGTAGAGGTGGATCAGAGAATCACCAGCAGCAAGAGCGACATCATTGATGTAAACAGAGAAGAGAGTCGGTCCAAGAATTGAACCCTGTGGCACCCCCATAGAGACTGCCAGAGGCCCGGACAACAGACCCTCCGATTTGACACACTGAACTCTATCAGAGAAGTAGTTGGTGAACCAGGCGAGGCAATCATTAGAGAAACCAAGGCTGTCGAGTCTGCCAATGAGGATGTGGTGATTGACAGAGTCAAAAGCCTTGGCCAGGTCAATGAATACGGCTGCACAGTATTGTTTCCTATCGATGGCGGTTACGATATCGTTTATGACCTTGAGCGTGGCTGAGGTGCACCCATGACCAGCTCTGAAACCAGATTGCATAGCGGAGAAGGTGTGGTGTGATTCGAAATGGTCGGTAATCTGTTTGTTGACTTGGCTTTCGAAGACCTTAGAAAGGCAGGGTAGGATAGATATAGGTCTGTAGCAGTTAGGGTCAAGGGTGTCCCCCCTTTGAAGAGGGGGATAACCGCAGCTGCTTTCCAATCTTTGGGTATCTCAGACGACACGAAAGAGAGGTTGAAGAGGCTAGTAATAGGGGTGGCAACAATTTCAGCAGATAGTTTTAGAAAGAAAGGGTCCAGATTATCTAGCCCGGCTGATTTGTAAGGGTCCAGATTTTGCAGCTCATTAAGAACATCAGCTGACTGTATTTGGGAGAAAGAGAAATGGGGAAGGCTTGGGCGAGTAGCAGAGGGGAGGGCAGTGCTGTTGTCCCGGGTAGGGGTAGCCAGGTGGAAAGCATGGCCAGCCGTAGAAAAATGCTTATTGAAATTCTCAATTATAGTGGATTTGTCGGTGGTGACAGTGTTTCCTATCTTCAGGGCGGTTGGAAGCTGGGAGGAGGTGTTCTTATTCTCCATGGACTTTACGGTGTCCCAGAACTTTTTTGAATTTGTGTTGCAGGAAGCAAATTTCTGCTTGAAAAAGCTAGCCTTGGCTGTTCTAACTGCCTGTGTATATTGGTTTCTGGCTTCCCTGAAAAGTTGCATATCACGGGGGCTGTTCGATGCTAATGCAGAACGCCATAGGATGTTTTTCTGTTGGTTAAGGGCAGTCAGGTCAGGAGAGAACCAAGGGCTATATCTGTTTCTGGTTCTAAATTTCTTGAATGGGGCATGCTTATTCAAGATGGTGAGGAAGGCATTTTTTAAAAATGACCAGGCATCCTCTACTGACGGGATGAGATCAATATCCTTCCAGGATACCCCGGCCAGGTCAATTAGGAAGGCCTGCTCGCTGAAGTGTTTCAGGGAGCGTTTGACAGTGATGAGTGGAGGTCGTTTGACCGCTGACCCATTACGGATGCAGGCAATGAGGCAGTGATCGCTGAGATCTTGGTTAAAAACAGCAGAGGTGTATTTGGAGGGCAAGTTTGTTAGGATGATATCTATGAGGGTACCCGTGTTTACGGAATTGGGGTGGTACCTGGTAGGTTCATTAATAATTTGTGTGAGATTTAGGGCATCAAGCTTAGATTGTAGGGTGGCTGGGGTGTTGAGCATGTTCAAATTTAGGTCGCCTAGCAGCACGAGCTCTGAAGATAGATGGGGGGGCAATCAGTTCACATATAGTGTCCAGAGCACAGCTGGGGGCAGAGGGTGGTCTATAGCAGGCGGCAACGGTGAGAGACTTGTTTTTAGAGAGGTGGATTTTTAAAAGTAGAAGTTCAAATTGTTTGGGAACAGACCTGGATAGTATAACAGAACTCTGCAGGCAGTCTTTGCAGTAGATTGCAACACCGCCCCCTTTGGCCGTTCTATCTTGTCTGAAAATATTGTAATTGGGGATAAAAATGTCTGAATTTTTGGTGGTCTTTCTAAGCCAGGATTCAGACACGGCTAATACATCCGGGTTGGTAGAGTGTGCTAAAGCAGTGAACAAAACAAACTTAGGGAGGAGGCTCCTAATGTTAACATGCATGAAGCCAAGGCTATTACGGTTACAGAAGTCATCAAAAGAGAGCGCCTGGGGAATAGGAGTGGAGCCAGGTACTGCAGGGCCTGGATTCACCTCTACATCACCAGAGGAACAGAGGAGAAGTAGGATAATAGTACGGCTAAAAGCTATGAGAATTGGTCGCCTAGAGCTACCAGAGCAGAGAGTAAAAGGAAGTTTCTGGGGGCGATAAAATAGTTTAAAGGAATAATAAATGATAAATGATAAATGATAATAAAAAATAAATGATAAGTTACAAACAATGCAAAAAAACGAATAAAATAGCACAGTTGGTCAGGAGCATGTAAAATGTTAGCCATCCTCTTCGGCGCCATGTATTTGAGAGACAACAATAAACATTGCAGACTAAATACAGTTGACATGTTGCCAACTGTCTAAGCCAACCATGTCTGTTTTGCCCCATAGTTGTGCATGTGTTGTTTTGTTGCTAAACCACCAACCCATCAATTGAGAAGAAATGTGCTTACTATGACTGTTATATGTGGTTGTCTCACCAGCTATCTTAAGATGAATGCATCAACTGTAAGCCCCTCTGGATAAGAGCGTCTGATAAATGACTAATTTATTTAGCTAAAAAAAAAATATATAGAAATACTGTATATATACAGTACATACACTTATAATTCTAACAGCTTTTTTGTTAGTAGAGTATTTCATTGTCTTAAAATATAGTTCATTTTCTTTTTGCGAGGTAAGAAACTGTGGTGTTTTGTTTGTAAATGTATATTTGTGAATATGACATTTGGCTGATCATTGAACTGATCGTGTCAACATCATACTTTCAAAATCTTAGCTAGCAAGCTAGACAAGCAGTCATCATCGTGAATCACATCGACAATCTACTGTTAAATCCTTTTCAATCCTTGTCATATGAACACAAATTATAGTTAAAACGTATCAGTGCTCATCGGCCATTGGACACAAACATTACACAACAAGTTGGAAATCACAAATTCAACAATGAGTGGTTTGGAAGGAATCTGTGGCTAACTGCAATTGTTGCAAAGCAATCACTGGCCTGCTATTCAGTGGAGTGGGTGTGTAGGGTCTCTTTTCCAAGCTGAAAAGGATAAACATTCAACACCATTGGCCAGAAAAGTTTGAATACATTGGCCACGCTGTCAATGAAGCATGACTTCAGCTGTGTTCAAGACAACTGGAATTTCTGAACTGGGAAATCTCAGACTTCAGTGAGTTCAAGACAACTGGGAACTCGGGGAAAAAACTAGCACCGACTGGGAAAATACATTTGGAACGGTTATCCAACTCGGAATTCCAAATAAGGAACTCGGGCCTCTTTCTACAGCTCCGACCTGAAGATCACTGACATCATAATTCAACCTTGTTTTTTTTCAGAATTCCCAGTTGTCTTGAAAGCACCATAAATCCAGAGAATGCCAGACTTTGATGACAAAGTTTAATGACAAAATTTGCACACAAGGACTGCGGCGCCACCTTCCAGTTCAAGTGAACACAGCACAACAAGGTGTCTTGTATGCTGCTGCCTAAATTATGTAATATGCCAGGGAGATATGTATACTGTAGCTAAGAAAGCAATACTAAGGGTATGTTGTGTAGTAAGCTGTTAGTAGACCATGTGCCTCACCCTAATAATTTGGTCCCATAACTTAGCCTACTGTTCTGACTTGGTGGTGCACATGTAGCCTGTAGCCTGTTTTAGAGAATTGTAATCATTGAAAATTGTTAGAGCTTTCATTGTCTGCTTATATGCCCCCTTTATTTATCCTACAACTCTGACTTGGTGTACAGGGAGAATACTGTAAGAACGGCCCGTGTTCTGAATTCTGTCACTGTACATTTCAAAAGTGCTGAACAAATAGTTACAATCACTACGTCCATCCTAGCTCGCTCATTAATGTCTTAATCGAAATTACGGATTGCCTCTTATCCACTCGTCGTCCCCTTATGCCATAGTTTTTACATCTCAATTGTCAGTAGAAACCACATTCGTTTAAGCAAGTAAGCCATGTTTTTTAAAAGGGCAGTAAATGAGGCTGAATGAACTGTTTCGCTGCCAGACAAGGCTCTGCTGATAGTCAGGTATAGCGGTTGTCACAGGTCACCTTGGGGTGTACTTCCTGAGGGTGCCACTGGGGGGCACCCTTATGTTTTCTAGTGTCCAGGTGAGCCTGATTGGGCTTGTTGGGTTCACCTGGTGTATGACTATTTAAGTCCTCTGTGGACTAGGTCGGTTGCTCAGGTCTCTTGTTTTGTTTAGTGATTCATGTGCCAGTGCTTTGTTGTTTTGCTGTGTAAGCTTCAGTAAATGTTCTGGATTTATCCTCACCTCTCCCTTTGGATGAGACTGACTGTCACATTAGACCTGAGCCTAAAATGGAACCAGCAGAGATTTCTCAATCGTCCGAGGGACACTCCAAGCTCCATCACTTACGGTCTGCTCTCACTCACCATGGAACTGTGATTGGTCACCATGAGGCGTGGCTGAAGGATTTAGGAACTCTTGTGTTCACTCTGTAGAATGGACAGACGGGAGCAACGGTTGCTGCACCTGTGGTGGTTCCTAACCCTCCACCTTCTACCAGCCCTCGGGAGCCTCATCTCACGGCACCGGAGCGCAATGAGGGGCATCCTGCGAGGTGTTGTGGGTTCCTGCTCCAACGTTTGCTGGTCTTCGAGCTGCAGGCATCAACGTTTCCCACCGAGCATGCCAGAGTGGCATATGTCATCTCCTTGCTCTCAGGACGGGCTCTGGCCTGGGCCACAGCCATATGCGAGCAGCAAGCAGACATTTGTTTCAATTGGCAAAGCTTCACCCAGGAGATGAGGAGGGTGTTTGATCACCACAGTGGCGGGAATGCTGCTCAAAGACTCATTGCTCTTCGGCAGGACAGCCAGAGTGTAGCGGATTACGCCATTGATTTTCGGACGCTCGCTGCTGAGAGCGGTTGGAATACAGAGGCACTTCACTCAGTCTTTCTGAACGGACTCAGTGAGGTTCTCAAGGATGAACTGGCTTCCCAGGACAACCCTGACAGTCTGGAGGAGCTTATCGTTCTGGCCATCCGGATTGACAACCGGCTTCGGGAACGTTGTCATGAGAGGATGGAGCGATTCCGAGTTGGTTCCAGTGTTTCGGGCTCCACTAAGGGAGTCAGTTCTTCAATTGGGCCAATGCCATATGCTGGGCCTGCTTGTTCCGTATCCCGTCACGGTTCTCAAGTCGGCTACGGTGCTCCTTCATATCCGTCAGAGGAGCCGATGCAATTGGGAAGCACCAGACTTTCCGCTCTGGAGAGAAGGCGCAGGATTAACGAGCAACAGTGTCGTCACTGTGGACAGTCTGGACATTTCCGTGCCTCCTGTTCCGAGCTGACGGGAAATGGGATGACTCGTCAGTAGATGGGAGAATACTGGCGAGTCGGATACAGTCTCCTGTTGCCAACACGGCACCGTGCTTCCGGCCAACCTGCGGTGGGACAATGGGCAGTTGAACATTCCTGCTTTCATAGACTCTGGGGCTACTGGCTCTCTCAGGTCCAGAGACTGCAGCCATGAACAGTTACATTAAGGAGGCGCTGGCAGCTGATTTTATTTGGCCGTCCATTTACCTGCATGAGCAGGTTTTTTCTTTGATGGGAAGAAGGATGGGGGATTACGTCCCTGTTTCGATTACCGGGGGCTAAATAACATTACCACCAAGAACCGTCACCCCCTCCCTCTTATGTCATCAGCTTTTGAGAGACTCCAGGGTGTTACGGTTTTCTCTAAATTGGATTTACGGAACGCATACAATCTGGTGCGCATGAGACAGGCAGATGAGTGGAAGACAGCGTTCAACACTCCCTATGGACATTATGAGTACCGGGTCATGCCATTTGGACTTTCTAATGCTCCAGACGTTTTTCAGGCCCTGGTTAATGATGTGCTGCGCGACTTCCTTCACCAGTTCGTGTTTGTGTACCTGGTTGACATCCTCATCTTCTCTAAGTCCATGGTTGAACATGTCCAACATGTCCACCAGGTTCTTCAAAGACTCCTCGCTCATCACTTGTTCGTGAAGGCCGTAAAGTGTGAGTTTCACGTTCCTCAGATCTTCTTCCTGGGGTACATCATGTCTCAGGGCTGTGTACAGATGGACTCCCAAAAGGTAGGAGCGGTGATCAACTGGCCGCGGCCCAGCACGGTCAAGCAAGTTCAGCATTTTTTGGGTTTTGCTCATTTCTACTAGAGATTTGTGAGAGACTTTAGTGCTTTGCGGCACCATTGACAACACTCACCAAGGGCTCAGTTAGACATGTATGTTGGACCCTTGCTGCGGAGAGGGCGTTCCAGGACCTTAAACGTCGGATTTCTTCTGCATCCATTCTCGTTCATGCGGATCCTTCTCTTCCCTTCGTGGTGGGCCATTCATATGTTGGGCCATTCAATGTTCTACGGCACATCAATCCTGTGGCCTTCGTCTTCGTCTTCCCCGGTCCATAAGGGTCCATCCCACCTTCCACATCTCCAGACTCAAGCCTGTGGTGTTCAGTCCTCTGGTTCCGGCCACTCGGCCTCCACCTCCACCTCGCATGATAGCGGAACAGCCAGGCTACACGGTGCGACGCATCCTCTCCAGATCCGGCGGGGGACTCAGTATCTCGTGGACTGGGAGGGTTATGGCCCTGAGGAACGTTCCTGGGTTCCAGCCCGGGACATTTTGAACCCCGGACTCATTCGGGACCTCCGTCATAGTTTTGCTACTCCTGGTGGAACGTTGGGAGCCGTTCCTTGAGGGGGGGGGTCCTGTCACAGGTCAGAGGTCACCTTGGGGTGTACTCCCTGAGGGTGCCACTGGAGGGCACCCTTATGTTTTCTAGTGTCCAGTTGAGCCTGATTGGGCTTATTGGGTTCACCTGGTGTATGACTATTTAGGTCCTTTGTGGACTAGGTCGGCTGCTCACGTCTCTTGCTTTGTTTAGTGATTCATGTGCCCGTGCTTTGTTGTTTTGCTGTGTAAGCTTCAGTAAATGTTCTGGATTTATCCTCACCTCTGCCTGCTGTGTTTCTCTGTGGCTGGGTTCAAGTTTGTATGAGACTGACTATCACAGAGGTGGTAAGGATTCACTCCATGGTGCTGAAAATAAAGCTTTGCTGTTGGGGCAGCTTTATGTAGGCCCTAACAGTTTGTGGACACCTTTTGTCCCTGTTATAGTGAAATGAATGTGATGTTTTAGCGTTGTGTTGTGTAGAGGCTTTGCTGGCATACATAAAAAAAGGTTTTGTTGAGTTTGCCCCACTGAGATTTACATGCTAAAATCGCCACTAAAATCGCCACCCATAGGAGCTGGGTGTATACTCACTCTCTATGTAGATGTATGTACAGCAGTGCTGCTAATGGAAATTGACAAATTACTTTCTTTGAGCGGGGTACAGCATTAAATGAACATTCAGCTGTGCAGAATAATTGACAGTCTTTTAGCCCTCATAGTACTTTATTCATCAATCACTAAAATGAGGCAGGTGCGTTCTTGAGACCAAACGGCATCACAAGGAACTGGTAGAGCCCCACAGAACTGGTAGAGCCCCACAGAACTGGTAGAGCCCCACAGAACTGGTAGAGCCCCACAGAACTGGTAGAGCCCCACAGAACTGGTAGAGCCCCACAGAACTGGTAGAGCCCCACAGAACTGGTAGAGCCACAAAGAACTGGTAGAGCCCCACAGAACTGGTAGAGCCACAAAGAACTGGTAGAGCCCCACAGAACTGGTAGAGCCCCACAGAACTGGTAGAGCCCCACAGAACTGGTAGAGCCACAAAGAACTGGTAGAGCCCCAAAGAACTGGTAGAGCCCCACAGAACTGGTAGAGCCCCAAAGAACTGGTAGAGCCCCAAAGAACTGGTAGAGCCCCAAAGAACTGGTAGAGCCCCAAAGAACTGGTAGAGCCCCAAAGAACTGGTAGAGCCCCACAGAACTGGTAGAGCCCCAAAGAACTGGTAGAGCCCCAAAGAACTGGTAGAGCCCCAAAGAACTGGTAGAGCCCCACAGAACTGGTAGAGCCCCACAGAACTGGTAGAGCCCCACAGAACTGGTAGAGCCCCAAAGAACTGGTAGAGCCCCAAAGAACTGGTAGAGCCCCAAAGAACTGGTAGAGCCCCAAAGAACTGGTAGAGCCCCACAGAACTGGTAGAGCCCCACAGAACTGGTAGAGCCCCAAAGAACTGGTAGCCTTAAAGCTGTCTTCTCTATACTGGATGGATGGATCTACTTCAATTTGCCTGTATCCCCTGTGTAGATTGATTGTGCACAACAGAGATTGTCCACGACAATTGCCCCCATCTTTTTTGTCATACAACCACTCGGGCTACCTATGGTGACGTTGACGGCAGGTTAATATCATTATCATCTAGCTTCAAATATGTACCTATGAGCCACAATCTTTGCAATCTTAAATAAAACAGAATACTTACAGGGAAAAACGGCTACATTTATTTGACATCTTTTCTTCTGCAGCACAGAATCGGTCACATATTATTGCAAGAAATGCCCTATTCAAATCCAATCCCTCCTAGGCAGCAGAAACATATGGGGGATTCCCATGCATTCAAAACCTGGTGTTACAATTCTCACCTAGCACAATGGAATTCTCACTAGAGGCTTTAAAGGATAACTCAACCAAAACAAACTTTTGGTACTTCTTTCATTAGTCCAATGTTGATATAGTCGCAAAATGAGTCCTCATATGATGCAACGTGCAGCATAATATGATGCATCATATGATTCATTCTGGCTGTAGTTCTGTATTTTTTAAGTTATATATCTTGATTGCTAACATACAAAACATTTTGGGACTATATCAACAATGGACTAATGAAACAAATAACAAAAGATAGCTTTTGGGTTGTTCTTTAAGATTGTAATGAGGTCCATTGGTACCATTGTATTAGCCAGTGGGGCAGTCCACCAGTAACATATCAACAGTAAAACAGGAGTTTGTTCTCAGGTTAACGGGACTCTTCTTAGAATCGCCTGCTAAACCAGGAACAATGATGTAAGGAGTGAAAGACAAACTGAACAACTGACATTTGAAGGGCTGGTTCAGCATGAAGCAGTCTCATTTACTTCATAGCTATTTCATGGTGATTATAACAATAATATTGTTCAGTGTGGTATCTGTAGCAGCAGACAAAGACACAACGGTCAGTGAAAAGTTGTAGGAAGAAGATCATGGAAATTAGAGGGGTTGGTTATTGGTCAGTTAATAATTACCATAGATGTAGATATAACCTCCGTTCCTCAAATATGACTGTGTGTGGTGGGGCTGTGCTTGGATTACTCGGCAGCTCAGTGACAGAGGGCAAGTCAGGGCCAGCTATTAAAGGCCTGTTAAGGTGGTTAATTAGCAGACTGAGGGGCCATAAACCTCAGCCAGACAGCCACAGAGATCAGAGTTCTGTCATTACTTTGCTCTCCACTGTTCATCTGTTACCAGACAGGGAAGAATGGAATAATTAATTAAAATGGGTTTTTATTATTCATATCTTCCTCTACACACATTGTTTCTAACTGATTCCTCCCATCAAAGATGGTGGATATATCAACATAAGCATTCAGAGTAACTCGCTTGTTTCTCAAAAACAATTTACCAGTCAAATCAAATCAAATGTTATTTGTCACATGCGCCAAACAAAACAGGTGTAGACCTTACTGTGAAATGCTTACTTACAAGCCCTTAACCAACAATGCAGTTTTAAGAAAATAAGAGTTAAGAAAATATTTAATAAAGTAACACAATAAAATAACAATAACGAGGCTATATACAGGGGGTACCAGTACCGAGTCAATGTGCAGGGGCACAGGTAAGTCGACGTAATTGAGGTAATATGTAAATGTAGGTAGAGGTAAAATGATAATAAACAGCGAGTAGCAGCAGCAGTAACAAAAAAAATGGGTGGAGGGTCAATGCAATTATCCCCGGTAGCCATTTGATTAATTGTTCAGTAGTATTACGCCTTGGGGGTGGAAGCTGTTAAAGAACCTTTTGGTCATAGACTTGGTGCTCTGGTACCGCTTGCTGTGCGGTAGCAGAGAGAACAGTCTTTGACTTGGGTGGCTGGACTCTTTGACAACTTTTTTGGGGCCTAGTATAGAGGCCCTGGGTGGCAGGAAGCTTGGCCCTAGTGATGTGCTCCCCTCTGTATCACCTTATTGTTGAACGCCGAGCAGTTGCCATACCAGGTGCTGATGCAACTAGTCAGGAGGATGTCGATGGTGCAGCTGTAGAACATTTTGAGGAACTGGGTACCCATGCCAAATCTTTTCAGTCTCCTGAGGGGGAATAGGCATTGTTGTGCCCTCTTCACAACTGTCTTGGTGTGTTTGGACCATGATAGTTTGTTGGCGATGTGGACACCAAGGAACTTGAAGCTTTCGACCCGCTCCACTACAGCTCCATCGATGTGAATGGGGGCATGTCCGGCCCTCCTTTTCCTGTAGTCCACGATCAGCTCATTTGTCATGCACACGTTGAGGGAGAGGTTGTAGTCCTGGCTCTACACTGCCAGGTCTCTGACCTCCTCCATATAGGCTGTCTTATCGTTTATCAGGCCTACCACTGTTGTGTTGTCAGCAAACTTAATGATGGTTTTGGGGTCGTGCTTGGCCACGCAGTTGTGGCTGACCAGGAAGTACAGGCGGGGACTAAACACACACCCTTGAGGGGCCCCCATGTTGAGGATCAGCGTGGCAGTTGTGTTGTTGCCTACCCTTACCACCTGGGGGACAGCCCATCAAGGAGTCCAGGATCCAGTTGCAGAGGGAGGTGTTTAGTCCCAAGGTCCTTAGCTTAGCTCAGGAACAGATATAGCCCTTGGTTCTCTCCAGACCTGACTGCCCTTAACCAACACAAAAACATCCTATGGCGTTCTGCATTAGCATCGAACAGCCTCCGTGATATGCAACTTTTCAGGGAAGCTAGAAACCAATATACACAGGCAGTTAGAAAAGCCAAGGCTATCTTTTTCAAGCAGAAATTTGCTTCTTGCAACACAAACTCAAAAAAGCTCTGGCTCCCGGGTGGGGCAGTGGTCTAGGGCACTGCATCGCAGCGCTAGCTGTGCCACCAGAGACTCTGGGTTCGCGCCCAGGCTCTGTCGCATTCGGCCGCGACCGGGACAATTGGCCTAGCGTCGTCCAGGTTAGGGAGGATTTGGCCGGTAGGGATATCCTTGTCTCATCGCGCACCAGCGACTTCTGTGGCGGGCCGGGCGCAGTGCGCACTAACCAAGGTAGCTAGGTGCACGGTGTTTCCTCCGACACATTGGTGCGGCTGGCTTCCGGGTTGGAGGTGTTAAGAAGCAGTGCGGCTTGGTTGGGTTGTGTTTCGGAGGACGCATGGCTTTCGACCTTTGTCTCTCCCGAGCCCGTACGGGAGTTGTAGCGATGAGACAAGATAGTAATTACTAACAATTGGATACCATGAAATTGGGGAGAAAGGGGGGAAAAATTTCAAATAAATAAATAAATAAAAATAAAATAATGTTCTGGGACACTGTAAAGTCCATGGAGAATAAGAACATCTCCTCCCAGCTGCCCACTGCACTGAAGATAGGAAACACTGTCACCACCGATAAATCCACTATAATTGAGAATTTCAATAAGCATTTTTCTACGGCTGGCCATGCTTTCCACCTAGCTACCCCTATCCCGGTCAACAGCACTGCACCCCCCACAGCTACTCGCCCAAGCCTTCCCCATTTCTCCTTCTCCCAAATCCAGTCAGCTGATGTTCTGAAAGAGCTGCAAAATCTGGACCCCTACAAATCAGCCGGGCTAGATAATCTGGACCCTTTCTTTCTAAAATTATCTGCTGAAATTGTTGCCACCCCTATTACTAGCCTGTTCACCCTCTCTTTAGTGTCGTCTGAGATTCCCAAAGATTGGAAAGCAGCTGCGGTCATCCCCCTCTTCAAAGGGGAGGACACTCTTGACCCAAACTGCTACAGACCTATATCTATCCTACCCTGCCTTTCTAAGGTCTTCGAAAGTCAAGCCAACAAACAGATTACGAACCATTTCGAATCCCACCATACCTTCTCCGCTATGCAATCTGCTTTCAGAACTGGTCATGGGTGCATCTCAGCCACGCTCAAGGTCCTAAACGATATCTTAACCGCCATCGATAAGAAACAATACTGTGCAGCCGTATTCATTGACCTGGCCAAGGCTTTCGACTCTGTCAATCACCACAACCTCATCGGCAGACTCAACAGCCTTGGTTTCTCAAATGATTGTCTCGCCTGGTTCACCAACTACTTCTCTGATAGAGTTCAGTGTGTCAAATCGGAGGGTCTGTTGTCCGGGCCTCTGGCAGTCTCTATGGGGGTGCCACAGGGTTCAATTCTTGGACCGACTCTCTTCTCTGTATACATCAATGATGTCGCTCTTGCTGCTGGTGAGTCTCTGATCCACCTCTACGCAGACAACACCATTCTGTATACTTCTGGCCCTTCTTTGGACACTGTGTTAACAACCCTCCAGGTGAGCTTCAATGCCATACAACTCTCCTTCCGTGGCCTCCAATTGCTCTTAAATAGAAGTAAAACTAAATGCATGCTCTTCAACCGGTCGCTGCCTGCACCTGCCCGCCTGTCCAACATCACTAGTCTGGACGGCTCTGACTTAGAATATGTGGACAACTACAAATACCTAGGTGTCTGGTTAGACTGTAAACTCTCCTTCCAGACTCACATCAAACATCTCCAATCCAAAGTTAAATCTAGAATTGGCTTCCTATTCCCCAACAAAGCATCCTTCACTCATGCTGCCAAACATACCCTTGTAAAACTGACCATCCTACCAATCCTCGACTTCGGTGATGTCATTTACAAAATAGCCTCCAATACCCTACTCAATAAATTGGATGCAGTCTATCACAGTGCCATCTGTTTTGTCACCAAAGCCCCATATACTACCCACCACTGCGACCTGTACGCTCTCGTTGGCTGGCCCTTGCTTCACACTTGTCGCCAAACCCACTGGCTCCAGGTCATCTACAAGACCCTGCTAGGTAAAGTCCCCCTTATCTCAGTTCGCTGGTGACCATAGCCGCACCCACCTGTAGCACACGCTCCAGCAGGTATATCTCTCTGGTCACCCCCAAAACCAATTCTTCCTTTGGACGCCTCTCCTTCCAGTTCTCTGCTGCCAATGACTGGAACGAACTACAAAAATCTCTGAAACTGGAAACACTTATCTCCCTCACTAGCTTTAAGCACCAGCTGTCAGAGCAGCTCACAGATCACTGCACCTGTACATAGCCCATCTATAATTTAGCCCAAACAACTGCCTCTTTCCCTACTGTATTTATTTATTTATTTGTTTTGCTCCTTTGCACCCCATTATTTCTATCTCTACTTTGCACAGTCTTCCACTGCAAATCAACCATTCCAGTGTTTTACTTGCTATATGGTATTTACTTCGCCACCATGGCCTTTTTTTTGCCTTCACCTCCCTTATCTCACCTCACTTGCTCACATTGTATATAGACTTATTTTTCTACTGTATTATTGACTATGTTTGTTTTACTCCATGTGTATCTCTGTGTTGTTGTATGTGTCGAACTGCTTTGCTTTATCTTGGCCAGGTCGCAATTGTAAATGAGAACTCGTTCTCAACTTGCCTACCTGGTTAAATAAAGGTGAAATAAATAAAATAAAAAATGAGTGATGAGCTTCGTGGGCGCTATGGTGTTGAACGCTGAGCTGTACTCAATGAACAGCATTCTCACATAGGTGTTCCTTTTGTCCAGGTGGGAAAGGGCAGTGTGGAGTGCAAGTGAGATTGCTTCATCTATGGATCTATTGGGGTGGTATGCAAAGTGAAGTTGGTCTAGGGTTTCCAGGATGATTGTGTTTATGTGAGCTATGACCAGCCTTTCAAAGCACTTAATGGCTACAGTCGTTTAGGCAGGTTATCTTGGCGTTCTTGGGCACAGGGACTATGGTGGTCTGCCTGAAACATGTAGATATTACAGACTCAGTCAGGGAGAGTTTGAAAATGTCAGTGAAGACACTTGCCAGTTGGTCCGCGCATGCTCTGAGTGCTCTCATGCATGTTTCAGTGTTGCTTGCCTCGAAGTGAGCATTTAAGGCATTTAGCTAGTCTGGTAGGTTTGTGCCACTATGCAGCTCACAGCTGTGTTTCCCTTTGTAATCAGTAATAGTTTGCAAGCCCTGCCACATCTGTTGGAGCCGGTGTAGTAAGATTAAATCTTAGTCCTGTATTGACGCTTTGCTTGTTTGATGGTTCGTCTGAGGGCATAGCGGGATTTCTTGTAAACATCCAGATTAGCGTCGCCCTCCTTGAAAGCGGCAACTCTAGCCTTTAACTCAGTGCGGATGTTGCCTGTAATCCATGGCTTCTGGTTGGGATATGTACGTACGGTTACTGTGGGGTAGACGTCGTCGATGCACTCATTGATGAAGCTGGTGACTGATCTGGTAAACTCCTCAATGCCATCGGATGAATCCTGGAACATATTCCAGTCGGGGCTAGCAAAACAGTCCTGTAGCGTAGCATCCGTGTCATCTGACCACTTCCGTATTGAGCGAGTCACTGGTACTTCCTGCTTTAGTTTTTGCTTGTAAGCAGGAATCAGGAGGATAGAATTATGGTCAGATTTGCCAAATGGATGTCAAGGCAGAGCTTTGTATGCATCTCTGTGTGTGGAGTAAAGGTGGTCTATAGTTTTTTGCAAATGTAACATGCTGGTAGAAATTACATAATGAGGATTTAAGTTTTCCTGCATTAAAGTCCCCGGCCACTAGAAGCGCCGCTTCTGGATGAGAATTGTCTTGTTTGCTTATGGCCTTATACAGCTTGTTGAGTGCGGTTTTAGTGCCAGCATCGGTTTGTGGTGGTAAATAGACAGCTACGAAAAATATAGATGAGAACTCTCTTGGTAGATAGTGTGGTCTACAGCTTATCATGAGGTACTCTACCTCAGGCGAGCAAAACCTTCCTAAAAATTAGAGATGGTGCACCAGCTGTTATAAACACAGACCACTACCCCTCGTCTTACCGGAGGTAGCTGTTCTGTCTTGCCGATGCATGGAAAACCCAGACAACTGTGTATTATCTATGTTGTCGTTCAGCCACGACTCGGAGAAACACAAGATATTCCAGTTTTTAATGGCCTGTTGGTAGGATAGTCTCAAACGGAGCTCATCCAGTTTATGATTGCATGTTGGCCAATAGGACGGATGGTAGTATATCCTTAGCGTCAGACTCATTAAAGATAAATTATTCATCCAGTTGGAGGTGAGTAATCACTGTTCTGATATCCAGAAGCTCTTTGTTATTAAAAATCTCAAAATGTTCTTTGGAGTTTTTGCGGCCAACAATAGTCATATTTGCTTGTTATTAATCTGTTTTTCTAGTTATCTGTGTTTGTCTTGAAATAGATAATGTGTAGTTCCCAGAATACCCCCCTCTATCTTATTGACAGTGGCTGACATGCAGGATAGCCTAACATTTCAAATATGACACTTGCTTTTATACGACAACTCTGTGCACATCTTCCTCCACCTCATTGAGGAGGGAAGATTGACAGAGCCTTGACCTCCTCAGGCTTGGCAGGTAGTTTACAGAAACACTCCTTTTCAGTCAAATCCAACGTGGCTGTAGCCCATTGTTGCCGTCTCAGAAACTGATTAACAATCGGCAGTAAAACATAACGACCGCAAAGAAAAGGCTACTTATCGCAGGCTTGCCTTTGTCAAAGGACCGGCAGACACCGCATCAAAGGACAGTGGATAAGTCACCTGGAACCCACAGTGAACTTTGGGGTCAAATTACATCATTCTTTGTTTATTCATTTTTTTAAATTAAATAAAGAGTTTGTAAAATCATGGAAATACGATTGGCTCGTTTCAGGCCAAATTGCCTTTTGAATCACGATTAAATGTTGGTTTTAACAAGTTTGTTTTTTTAACCAATTAATTTGCCCTGTTTTCACCAGAATTGAAACAGTTTGAACCACCACTACAAACTCTGACAGCCCTGGGATCAGGCTTGCCCTGGCCAATTCACACTAGACTGACAGCCCTGGGATCAGGCTTGCCCTGGCCAATTCACACTAGACTGACAGCCCTGGGATCAGGCTTGCCCTGGCCAATTCACACTAGACTGACAGCCCTGGGATCAGGCTTGCCCTGGCCAATTCACACTAGACTGACAGCCCTGGGATCAGGCTTGCCCTGGCCAATTCACACTAGACTGACAGCCCTAGGATCAGGCTTGCCCTGGCCAATTCACACTAGACTGACAGCCCTGGGATCAGGCTTGCCATGGCCAATTCACACTAGACTGACAGCCCTAGGATCAGGCTTGCCCTGGCCAATTCACACTAGACTGACAGCCCTGGGATCAGGCTTGCCCTGGCCAATTCACACTAGACTGACAGCCCTGGGATCAGGCTTGCCCTGGCCAATTCACACTAGACTGACAGCCCTGGGATCAGGCTTGCCCTGGCCAATTCACACTAGACTGACAGCCCTGGGATCAGGTTTGCCCTGGCCAATTCACACTAGACTGACAGCACTAGGATCAGGCTTGCCCTGGCCAATTCAAACTAGACTGACAGCCCTGGGATCAGGCTTGCCCTGGCCAATTCACACTAGACTGACAGCCCTAGGATCAGGCTTGCCCTGGCCAATTCACACTAGACTGACAGCCCTGGGATCAGGCTTGCCCTGGCCAATTCACACTAGACTGACAGCCCTAGGATCAGGCTTGCCCTGGCCAATTCACACTAGACTGACAGCCCTGGGATCAGGCTTGCCCTGGCCAACTCACACTAGACTGACAGCCCTAGGATCAGGCTTGCCCTGGCCAATTCACACTAGACTGACAGCCCTGGGATCAGGCTTGCCCTGGCCAATTCACACTAGACTGACAGCCCTGGGATCAGTCTTGCCATGGCCAATTCACACTAGACTGACAGCCCTGGGATCAGTCTTGCCATGGCCAATTCACACTAGACTGACAGCCCTGGGACCAGGCTTGCCCTGACCAATTCACACTAGACTGACAGCCCTGGGATCAGGCTTGCCATGGCAAAATCACACTAGACTGACAGCCCTGGGATCAGGCTTGCAATGGCCAATTCACACTAGACTGACAGCCCTGGGATCAGGCTTGCCATGGCCAATTGACACCAGACTGACAGCCCTGGGATCAGGCTTGCCATGGCCAATTCACACCAGACTGACAGCCCTGGGATCAGGCTTGCCATGGCCAATTCACACTAGACTGACAGCCCTGAGATCATGCTTAACCTGGCCAATTCACACTAGACTGACAGCCCTGGCCTGATATGACAGTGCTGGGATCAGGCTTGCCCTGGCCAATTCACACTAGACTGACAGCCCTGGCCTGATAATGACAGCCCTGGGATCAGGCATGCCATGGCAAATTCACACTAGACTGACAGCCCTGGGATCAGGCTTGCCCTGGCCAATTCACACTAGACTGACAGCCCTGGGATCAGGCTTGCCCTGGCCAATTCACACTAGACTGACAGCCCTGGGATCAGGCTTGCCCTGGCCAATTCACACTAGACTGACAGCCCTGGGATCAGGCTTGCCATGGCCAATTCACACTAGACTGACAGCCCTAGGATCAGGCTTGCCCTGGCCAATGCACACTAGACTGACAGCCCTGGGATCAGGCTTGCCCTGGCCAATTCACACTAGACTGACAGCCCTGGGATCAGGCTTGCCCTGGCCAATTCACACTAGACTGACAGCCCTGGGATCAGGCTTGCCCTGGCCAATTCACACTAGACTGACAGCCCTGGGATCAGGCTTGCCCTGGCCAATTCACACTAGACTGACAGCACTAGGATCAGGCTTGCCCTGGCCAATTCAAACTAGACTGACAGCCCTGGGATCAGGCTTGCCCTGGCCAATTCACACTAGTCTGACAGCCCTAGGATCAGGCTTGCCCTGGCCAATTCACACTAGACTGACAGCCCTGGGATCAGGCTTGCCCTGGCCAATTCACACTAGACTGACAGCCCTAGGATCAGGCTTGCCCTGGCCAATTCACACTAGACTGACAGCCCTGGGATCAGGCTTGCCATGGCCAATTCACACTAGACTGACAGCCCTAGGATCAGGCTTGCCCTGGCCAATTCACACTAGACTGACAGCCCTGGGATCAGGCTTGCCCTGGCCAATTCACACTAGACTGACAGCCTTGGGATCAGGCTTGCCCTGGCCAATTCACACTAGACTGACAGCCCTGGGATCAGGCTTGCCCTGGCCAATTCACACTAGACTGACAGCCCTGGGATCAGGCTTGCCCTGGCCAATTCACACTAGACTGACAGCACTAGGATCAGGCTTGCCCTGGCCAATTCAAACTAGACTGACAGCCCTGGGATCAGGCTTGCCCTGGCCAATTCACACTAGACTGACAGCCCTAGGATCAGGCTTGCCCTGGCCAATTCACACTAGACTGACAGCCCTGGGATCAGGCTTGCCCTGGCCAATTCACACTAGACTGACAGCCCTAGGATCAGGCTTGCCCTGGCCAATTCACACTAGACTGACAGCCCTGGGATCAGGCTTGCCCTGGCCAACTCACACTAGACTGACAGCCCTAGGATCAGGCTTGCCCTGGCCAATTCACACTAGACTGACAGCCCTGGGATCAGGCTTGCCCTGGCCAATTCACACTAGACTGACAGCCCTGGGATCAGTCTTGCCATGGCCAATTCACACTAGACTGACAGCCCTGGGATCAGTCTTGCCATGGCCAATTCACACTAGATTGACAGCCCTGGGATCAGGCTTGCCCTGACCAATTCACACTAGACTGACAGCCCTGGGATCAGGCTTGCCATGGCAAAATCACACTAGACTGACAGCCCTGGGATCAGGCTTGCAATGGCCAATTCACACTAGACTGACAGCCCTGGGATCAGGCTTGCCATGGCCAATTCACACCAGACTGACAGCCCTGGGATCAGGCTTGCCATGGCCAATTCACACCAGACTGACAGCCCTGGGATCAGGCTTGCCATGGCCAATTCACACTAGACTGACAGTCCTGGGATCAGGCTTGCCCTGGCCAATTCACACTAGACTGACAGCCATGGGATCAGGCTTGCCCTGGCCAATTCACACTCGACTGACAGCCCTGGGATCAGGCTTGCCATGGCCAATTCACACTAGACTGACAGCCCTGAGATCATGCTTGCCCTGGCCAATTCACACTAGACTGACAGCCCTGGCCTGATATGACAGTGCTGGGATCAGGCTTGCCCTGGCCAATTCACACTAGACTGACAGCCCTGGCCTGATAATGACAGCCCTGGGATCAGGCATGCCATGGCAAATTCACACTAGACTGACAGCCCTGGGATCAGGCATGCAATGGCCAATTCACACTAGACTGACAGCCCTGGGATCAGGCTTGCCATGGCCAATTCACACCAGACTGACAGCCCTGGGATCAGGCTTGCCATGGCCAATTCACACTAGACTGACAGCCCTAGGATCAGGCTCGCCCTGGCCAATTCACACTAGACTGACAGCCCTGAGATCAGGCTTGCCCTGGCCAATTCACATTAGATTGACAGCCCTGGGATCAGGCTTGCCATGGCCAATTCACACCAGACTGACAGCCCTGGGATCAGGCTTGCCCTGGCCAATTCACACTAGACTGACAGCCCTGGGATCAGGCTTGCCCTGGCCAATTCACACTAGACTGACAGCCCTGTTCTGATAATGACAGCGCTGGGATCAGGCTTGCCCTGGCCAATTCACACTAGACTGACAGCCCTGGCCTGATAATGACAGCCCTGGGATCAGGCTTGCCATGGCAAATTCACACTAGACTGACAGCCCTGGGATCAGGCTTGCCCTGGCCAATTCACACTAGACTGACAGCCCTGGGATCAGGCTTGCCCTGGCCAATTCACACTAGACTGACAGCCCTGGGATCAGGCTTGCCCTGGCCAATTCACACTAGACTGACAGCCCTGGGATCAGGCTTGCCCTGGCCAATTCACACTAGACTGACAGCCCTGGGATCAGGCTTGCCATGGCCAATTCACACTAGACTGACAGCCCTGGGATCAGGCTTGCCCTGGCCAATTCACACTAGACTGACAGCCCTGGCCTGATAATGACAGCCCTAGGATCAGGCTTTCCCTGGCCAATTCACACTAGACTGACAGCCCTGGGTTCAGGCTTGCCCTGGCCAATTCACACTAGACTGACAGCCCTGGGATCAGGCTTGCCCTGGCCAATTCACACTAGACTGACAGCCCTGGGATCAGGCTTGCCCTGGCCAATTCACACTAGACTGACAGCCCTGGGATCAGGCTTGCCCTGGCCAATTCACACTAGACTGACAGCCCTGGGATCAGGCTTGCCCTGGCCAATTCACACTAGACTGACAGCCCTGGGATCAGGCTTGCCCTGGCCAATTCACACTAGACTGACAGCCCTGCGATCAGGCTTGCCATGGCCAATTCACACTAGACTGACAGCCCTGGGATCAGGCTTGCCCTGGCCAATTCACACTAGACTGACAGCCCTGGCCTGATAATGACAGCCCTAGGATCAGCCTTTCCCTGGCCAATTCACACTAGACTGACAGCCCTGGGATCAGGCTTGCCCTGGCCAATTCACACTAGATTGACAGCCCTGGGATCAGGCTTGCCCTGGCCAATTCACACTAGACTGACAGCCCTGGGATCAGGCTTGCCCAGGCCAATTCACACTAGACTGACAGCCCTGGGATCAGGCTTGCCCTGGCCAATTCACACTAGAATGACAGCCCTGGCCTGATAATGACAGCGCTGGGATCAGGCTTGCCCTGGCCAATTCACACTAGACTGACAGCCCTGGCCTGATAATGACAGCCCTGGGATCAGGCTTGCCATGGCAAATTCACACTAGACTGACAGCCCTGGGATCAGGCTTGCCCTGGCCAATTCACACTAAACTGACAGCCCTGGGATCAGGCTTGCGCTGGCCAATTCACACTAGACAGACAGCCCTGGGATCAGGCTTGCCCTGGCCAATTCACACTAGACTGACAGCCCTGGGATCAGGCTTGCCCTGGCCAATTCACACTAGACTGACAGCCCTGGGATTAGGCTTGCAATGGCCAATTCACACTAGACTGACAGCCCTGGGATCAGGCTTGCCCTGGCCAATTCACACTAGACTGACAGCCCTGGCCTGATAATGACAGCCCTAGGATCAGGCTTTCCCTGGCCAATTCACACTAGACTGACAGCCCTGGGTTCAGGCTTGCCCTGGCCAATTCACACTAGACTGACAGCCCTGGGATCAGGCTTGCCCTGGCCAATTCACACTAGACTGACAGCCCTGGGATCAGGCTTGCCCTGGCCAATTCACACTAGACTGACAGCCCTGGGATCAGGCTTGCCCTGGCCAATTCACACTAGACTGACAGCGCTGGGATCAGGCTTGCCCTGGCCAATTCACACTAGACTGACAGCCATGGGATCAGGCTTGCCCTGGCCAATTCACACTAGACTGACAGCCCTGGGATCAGGCTTGCCCTGGCCAATTCACACTAGACTGACAGCCCTGGCCTGATAATGACAGCCCTAGGATCAGGCTTTCCCTGGCCAATTCACACTAGAATGACAGCCCTGGGTTCAGGCTTGCCCTGGCCAATTCACACTAGACTGACAGCCCTGGGATCAAGCTTGCCCTGGCCAATTCACACTAGACTGACAGCCCTGGGATCAGGCTTGCCCTGGCCAATTCACACTAGACTGACAGCCCTGGCCTGATAATGACAGCCCTGGGATCAGGCTTTCCCTGGCCAATTCACACTAGACTGACAGCCCTGGGTTCAGGCTTGCCCTGGCCAATTCACACTAGACTGACAGCCCTGGGATCAGGCTTGCCCTGGCAAATTCACACTAGACTGACAGCCCTGGGATCAGGCTTGCCCTGGCCAATTCACACTAGACTGACAGCCCTGGGATCAGGCTTGCAATGGCCAATTCACACTAGACTGACAGCCCTGGGATCAGGCTTGCTATGGCCAATTCACACCAGACTGACAGCCCTGGGATCAGGCTTGCCATGGCCAATTCAAACTAGACTGACAGCCCTGGGATCTCACCTGGAACCCACAGTGAACTTTGGGGTCAAATTACATCATTCTTTGTTTATTCATTTTTTTAAATTAAATAAAGAGTTTGTAAAATCATGGAAATACGATTGGCTCGTTTCAGGCCAAATTGCCTTTTGAATCATGATTAAATGTTGGTTTTAACAAGTTTGTTTTTTTAACCAATTAATTTGCCCTGTTTTCATCAGAATTGAAACAGTTTGAACCACCACTACAAACTCTGATAGCCCTGGGATCAGGCTTGCCCTGGCCAATTCACACTAGACTGACAGCCCTGGGATCAGGCTTGCCCTGGCCAATTCACACTAGACTGACAGCCCTGGGATCAGGCTTGCCCTGGCCAATTCACACTAGACTGACAGCCCTGGGATCAGGCTTGCCCTGGCCAATTCACACTAGACTGACAGCCCTAGGATCAGGCTTGCCCTGGCCAATTCACACTAGACTGACAGCCCTGGGATCAGGCTTGCCCTGGCCAATTCACACTAGACTGACAGCCCTGGGATCAGGCTTGCCCTGGCCAATTCACACTAGACTGAGCCCTGGGATCAGGCTTGCCCTGGCCAATTCACACTAGACTGACAGCCCTGGGATCAGGCTTGCCCTGGCCAATTCACACTAGACTGACAGCCCTAGGATCAGGCTTGCCCTGGCTAATTCAAACTAGACTGACAGCCCTGGGATCAGGCTTGCCCTGGCCAATTCACACTAGACTGACAGCCCTAGGATCAGGCTTGCCCTGGCCAATTCACACTAGACTGACAGCCCTGGGATCAGGCTTGCCCTGGCCAATTCACACTAGACTGACAGCCCTAGGATCAGGCTTGCCCTGGCCAATTCACACTAGACTGACAGCCCTAGGATCAGGCTTGCACTGGCCAATTCACACTAGACTGACAGCCCTGGGATCAGGCTTGCCCTGGCCAATTCACACTAGACTGACAGCCCTAGGATCAGGCTTGCCCTGGCCAATTCACACTAGACTGACAGCCCTGGGATCAGGCTTGCCCTGGACAATTCACACTAGACTGACAGCCCTAGGATCAGGCTTGCCCTGGCCAATTCACACTAGACTGACAGCCCTGGGATCAGGCTTGCCCTGGCCAATTCACACTAGACTGACAGGCCTGGGATCAGTCTTGCCATGGCCAATTCACACTAGACTGACAGCCCTGGGATCAGTCTTGCCATGGCCAATTCACACTAGACTGACAGCCCTGGGATCAGGCTTGCCCTGACCAATTCACACTAGACTGACAGCCCTGGGATCAGGCTTGCCATGGCAAAATCACACTAGACTGACAGCCCTGGGATCAGGCTTGCAATGGCCAATTCACACTAGACTGACAGCCCTGGGATCAGGCTTGCCATGGCCAATTCACACCAGACTGACAGCCCTGGGATCAGGCTTGCCATGGCCAATTCACACCAGACTGACAGCCCTGGGATCAGGCTTGCCATGGCCAATTCACACTAGACTGACAGTCCTGGGATCAGGCTTGCCCTGGCCAATTCACACTAGACTGACAGCCCTGGGATCAGGCTTGCCCTGGCCAATTCACACTCGACTGACAGCCCTGGGATCAGGCTTGCCATGGCCAATTCACACTAGACTGACAGCCCTGAGATCATGCTTGCCCTGGCCAATTCACACTAGACTGACAGCCCTGGCCTGATATGACAGTGCTGGGATCAGGCTTGCCCTGGCCAATTCACACTAGACTGACAGCCCTGGCCTGATAATGACAGCCCTAGGATCAGGCTTTCCCTGGCCAATTCACACTAGACTGACAGCCCTGGGTTCAGGCTTGCCCTGGCCAATTCACACTAGACTGACAGCCCTGGGATCAGGCTTGCCCTGGCCAATTCACACTAGACTGACAGCCCTGGGATCAGGCTTGCCCTGGCCAATTCACACTAGACTGACAGCCCTGGGATCAGGCTTGCCCTGGCCAATTCACACTAGACTGACAGCCCTGGGATCAGGCTTGCCCTGGCCAATTCACACTAGACTGACAGCCCTGGGATCAGGCTTGCCCTGGCCAATTCACACTAGACTGACAGCCCTGGGATCAGGCTTGCCATGGCCAATTCACACTAGACTGACAGCCCTGGGATCAGGCTTGCCCTGGCCAATTCACACTAGACTGACAGCCCTGGCCTGATAATGACAGCCCTAGGATCAGGCTTTCCCTGGCCAATTCACACTAGAATGACAGCCCTGGGTTCAGGCTTGCCCTGGCCAATTCACACTAGACTGACAGCCCTGGGATCAAGCTTGCCCTGGCCAATTCACACTAGACTGACAGCCCTGGGATCAGGCTTGCCCTGGCCAATTCACACTAGACTGACAGCCCTGGCCTGATAATGACAGCCCTGGGATCAGGCTTTCCCTGGCCAATTCACACTAGACTGACAGCCCTGGGTTCAGGCTTGCCCTGGCCAATTCACACTAGACTGACAGCCCTGGGATCAGGCTTGCCCTGGCAATTTCACACTAGACTGACAGCCCTGGGATCAGGCTTGCCCTGGCCAATTCACACTAGACTGACAGCCCTGGGATCAGGCTTGCAATGGCCAATTCACACTAGACTGACAGCCCTGGGATCAGGCTTGCTATGGCCAATTCACACCAGACTGACAGCCCTGGGATCAGGCTTGCCATGGCCAATTCAAACTAGACTGACAGCCCTGGGATCTCACCTGGAACCCACAGTGAACTTTGGGGTCAAATTACATCATTCTTTGTTTATTCATTTTTTTTAATTAAATAAAGAGTTTGTAAAATCATGGAAATACGATTGGCTCGTTTCAGGCCAAATTGCCTTTTGAATCACGATTAAATGTTGGTTTTAACAAGTTTGTTTTTTTAACCAATTAATTTGCCCTGTTTTCACCAGAATTGAAACAGTTTGAACCACCACTACAAACTCTGACAGCCCTGGGATCAGGCTTGCACAGGCCAATTCACACTAGACTGACAGCCCTGGGATCAGGCTTGCCCTGGCCAATTCACACTAGACTGACAGCCCTGGGATCAGGCTTGCCCTGGCCAATTCACACTAGACTGACAGCCCTGGGATCAGGCTTGCCCTGGCCAATTCACACTAGACTGACAGCCCTGGGATCAGGCTTGCCCTGGCCAATTCACACTAGACTGACAGCCGTAGGATCAGGCTTGCCCTGGCCAATTCACACTAGACTGACAGCCCTGGGATCAGGCTTGCCCTGGCCAATTCACACTAGACTGACAGCCCTAGGATCAGGCTTGCCCTGGCCAATTCACACTAGACTGACAGCCCTGGGATCAGGCTTGCCCTGGCCAATTCACACTAGACTGACAGCCCTGGCCTGATAATGACAGCCCTAGGATCAGGCTTTCCCTGGCCAATTCACACTAGACTGACAGCCCTGGGTTCAGGCTTGCCCTGGCCAATTCACACTAGACTGACAGCCCTGGGATCAGGCTTGCCCTGGCCAATTCACACTAGACTGACAGCCCTGGGATCAGGCTTGCCCTGGCCAATTCACACTAGACTGACAGCCCTAGGATCAGGCTTGCCCTGGCCAATTCAAACTAGACTGACAGCCCTGGGATCAGGCTTGCCCTGGCCAATTCACACTAGACTGACAGCCCTAGGATCAGGCTTGCCCTGGCCAATTCACACTAGACTGACAGCCCTGGGATCAGGCTTGCCCTGGCCAATTCACACTAGACTGACAGCCCTGGCCTGATAATGACAGCGCTGGGATCAGGCTTGCCCTGGCCAATTCACACTAGACTGACAGCCCTGGCCTGATAATGACAGCCCTGGGATCAGGCTTGCCATGGCAAATTCACACTAGACTGACAGCCCTGGGATCAGGCTTGCCCTGGCCAATTCACACTAAACTGACAGCCCTGGGATCAGGCTTGCGCTGGCCAATTCACACTAGACAGACAGCCCTGGGATCAGGCTTGCCCTGGCCAATTCACACTAGACTGACAGCCCTGGGATCAGGCTTGCCCTGGCCAATTCACACTAGACTGACAGCCCTGGGATTAGGCTTGCAATGGCCAATTCACACTAGACTGACAGCCCTGGGATCCGGCTTGCCCTGGCCAATTCACACTAGACTGACAGCCCTGGCCTGATAATGACAGCCCTAGGATCAGGCTTTCCCTGGCCAATTCACACTAGACTGACAGCCCTGGGTTCAGGCTTGCCCTGGCCAATTCACACTAGACTGACAGCCCTGGGATCAGGCTTGCCCTGGCCAATTCACACTAGACTGACAGCCCTGGGATCAGGCTTGCCCTGGCCAATTCACACTAGACTGACAGCCCTGGGATCAGGCTTGCCCTGGCCAATTAACACTAGACTGACAGCGCTGGGATCAGGCTTGCCCTGGCCAATTCACACTAGACTGACAGCCATGGGATCAGGCTTGCCCTGGCCAATTCACACTAGACTGACAGCCCTGGGATCCGGCTTGCCCTGGCCAATTCACACTAGACTGACAGCCCTGGCCTGATAATGACAGCCCTAGGATCAGGCTTTCCCTGGCCAATTCACACTAGACTGACAGCCCTGGGTTCAGGCTTGCCCTGGCCAATTCACACTAGACTGACAGCCCTGGGATCAGGCTTGCCCTGGCCAATTCACACTAGACTGACAGCCCTGGGATCAGGCTTGCCCTGGCCAATTCACACTAGACTGACAGCCCTGGGATCAGGCTTGCCCTGGCCAATTCACACTAGACTGACAGCCCTGGGATCAGGCTTGCCCTGGCCAATTCACACTAGACTGACAGCCATGGGATCAGGCTTGCCCTGGCCAATTCACACTAGACTTACAGCCCTGGGATCAGGCTTGCCATGGCCAATTCACACTAGACTGACAGCCCTGGGATCAGGCTTGCCCTGGCCAATTCACACTAGACTGACAGCCCTGGCCTGATAATGACAGCCCTAGGATCAGGCTTTCCCTGGCCAATTCACACTAGAATGACAGCCCTGGGTTCAGGCTTGCCCTGGCCAATTCACACTAGACTGACAGCCCTGGGATCAAGCTTGCCCTGGCCAATTCACACTAGACTGACAGCCCTGGGATCAGGCTTGCCCTGGCCAATTCACACTAGACTGACAGCCCTGGCCTGATAATGACAGCCCTGGGATCAGGCTTTCCCTGGCCAATTCACACTAGACTGACAGCCCTGGGTTCAGGCTTGCCCTGGCCAATTCACACTAGACTGACAGCCCTGGGATCAGGCTTGCCCTGGCCAATTCACACTAGACTGACAGCCCTGGGATCAGGCTTGCCCTGGCCAATTCACACTAGACTGACAGCCCTAGGATCAGGCTTGCCCTGGCCAATTCAAACTAGACTGACAGCCCTGGGATCAGGCTTGCCCTGGCCAATTCACACTAGACTGACAGCCCTGGGATCAGTCTTGCCATGGCCAATTCACACTAGACTGACAGCCCTGGGATCTCACCTGGAACCCACAGTGAACTTTGGGGTCAAATTACATCATTCTTTGTTTATTCATTTTTTAAAATTAAATAAAGAGTTTGTAAAATCATGGAAATACGATTGGCTCGTTTCAGGCCAAATTGCCTTTTGAATCATGATTAAATGTTGGTTTTAACAAGTTTGTTTTTTTAACCAATTAATTTGCCCTGTTTTCATCAGAATTGAAACAGTTTGAACCACCACTACAAACTCTGAAAGCCCTGGGATCAGGCTTGCCCTGGCCAATTCACACTAGACTGACAGCCCTGGGATCAGGCTTGCCCTGGCCAATTCACACTAGACTGACAGCCCTGGGATCAGGCTTGCCCTGGCCAATTCACACTAGACTGACAGCCCTGGGATCAGGCTTGCCCTGGCCAATTCACACTAGACTGACAGCCCTGGGATCAGGCTTGCCCTGGCCAATTCACACTAGACTGACAGCCCTAGGATCAGGCTTGCCCTGGCCAATTCACACTAGACTGACAGCCCTGGGATCAGGCTTGCCCTGGCCAATTCACACTAGACTGACAGCCCTGGGATCAGGCTTGCCCTGGCCAATTCACACTAGACTGACAGCCCTGGGATCAGGCTTGCCCTGGCCAATTCACACTAGACTGACAGCCCTGGGATCAGGCTTGCCCTGGCCAATTCACACTAGACTGACAGCCCTAGGATCAGGCTTGCCCTGGCCAATTCAAACTAGACTGACAGCCCTGGGATCAGGCTTTCCCTGGCCAATTCACACTAGACTGACAGCCCTAGGATCAGGCTTGCCCTGGCCAATTCACACTAGACTGACAGCCCTGGGATCAGGCTTGCCCTGGCCAATTCACACTAGACTGACAGCCCTGGGATCAGGCTTGCCCTGGCCAATTCACACTAGACTGACAGCCCTGGGATCAGGCTTGCCCTGGCCAATTCACACTAGACTGACAGCCCTGGGATCAGGCTTGCCCTGGCCAATTCACACTAGACTGACAGCCCTGGGATCAGGCTTGCCATGGCCAATTCACACTAGACTGACAGCCCTGGGATCTCACCTGGAACCCACAGTGAACTTTGGGGTCAAATTACATCATTCTTTGTTTATTCATTTTTTAAAATTAAATAAAGAGTTTGTAAAATCATGGAAATACGATTGGCTCGTTTCAGGCCAAATTGCCTTTTGAATCATGATTAAATGTTGGTTTTAACAAGTTTGTTTTTTTAACCAATTAATTTGCCCTGTTTTCATCAGAATTGAAACAGTTTGAACCACCACTACAAACTCTGACAGCCCTGGGATCAGGCTTGCCCTGGCCAATTCACACTAGACTGACAGCCCTGGGATCAGGCTTGCCCTGGCCAATTCACACTAGACTGACAGCCCTGGGATCAGGCTTGCCCTGGCCAATTCACACTAGACTGACAGCCCTGGGATCAGGCTTGCCCTGGCCAATTCACACTAGACTGACAGCCCTGGGATCAGGCTTGCCCTGGCCAATTCACACTAGACTGACAGCCGTAGGATCAGGCTTGCCCTGGCCAATTCACACTAGACTGACAGCCCTGGGATCAGGCTTGCCCTGGCCAATTCACACTAGACTGACAGCCCTAGGATCAGGCTTGCCCTGGCCAATTCACACTAGACTGACAGCCCTGGGATCAGGCTTGCCCTGGCCAATTCACACTAGACTGACAGCCCTGGGATCAGGCTTGCCCTGGCCAATTCACACTAGACTGACAGCCCTGGGATCAGGCTTGCCCTGGCCAATTCACACTAGACTGACAGCCCTGGGATCAGGCTTGCCCTGGCCAATTCACACTAGACTGACAGCCCTAGGATCAGGCTTGCCCTGGCCAATTCAAACTAGACTGACAGCCCTGGGATCAGGCTTGCCCTGGCCAATTCACACTAGACTGACAGCCCTAGGATCAGGCTTGCCCTGGCCAATTCACACTAGACTGACAGCCCTGGGATCAGGCTTGCCCTGGCCAATTCACACTAGACTGACAGCCCTAGGATCAGGCTTGCCCTGGCCAATTCACACTAGACTGACAGCCCTGGGATCAGGCTTGCCCTGGCCAATTCACACTAGACTGACAGCCCTAGGATCAGGCTTGCCCTGGCCAATTCAAACTAGACTGACAGCCCTGGGATCAGGCTTGCCCTGGCCAATTCACACTAGACTGACAGCCCTGGGATCAGTCTTGCCATGGCCAATTCACACTAGACTGACAGCCCTGGGATCAGTCTTGCCATGGCCAATTCACACTAGACTGACAGCCCTGGGATCAGGCTTGCCCTGGCCAATTCACACTAGACTGACAGCCCTAGGATCAGGCTTGCCCTGGCCAATTCACACTAGACTGACAGCCCTGGGATCAGGCTTGCCCTGGCCAATTCACACTAGACTGACAGCCCTGGGATCAGGCTTGCCCTGGCCAATTCACACTAGACTGACAGCCCTGGGATCAGGCTTGCCCTGGCCAATTCACACTAGACTGACAGCCCTGGGATCAGGCTTGCCCTGGCCAATTCACACTAGACTGACAGCCCTAGGATCAGGCTTGCCCTGGCCAATTCAAACTAGACTGACAGCCCTGGGATCAGGCTTGCCCTGGCCAATTCACACTAGACTGACAGCCCTAGGATCAGGCTTGCCCTGGCCAATTCACACTAGACTGACAGCCCTGGGATCAGGCTTGCCCTGGCCAATTCACACTAGACTGACAGCCCTAGGATCAGGCTTGCCCTGGCCAATTCACACTAGACTGACAGCCCTGGGATCAGGCTTGCCCTGGACAATTCACACTAGACTGACAGCCCTAGGATCAGGCTTGCCCTGGCCAATTCACACTAGACTGACAGCCCTGGGATCAGGCTTGCCCTGGCCAATTCACACTAGACTGACAGCCCTGGGATCAGTCTTGCCATGGCCAATTCACACTAGACTGACAGCCCTGGGATCAGTCTTGCCATGGCCAATTCACACTAGACTGACAGCCCTGGGATCAGGCTTGCCCTGACCAATTCACACTAGACTGACAGCCCTGGGATCAGGCTTGCCATGGCAAAATCACACTAGACTGACAGCCCTGGGATCAGGCTTGCAATGGCCAATTCACACTAGACTGACAGCCCTGGGATCAGGCTTGCCATGGCCAATTCACACCAGACTGACAGCCCTGGGATCAGGCTTGCCATGGCCAATTCACACCAGACTGACAGCCCTGGGATCAGGCTTGCCATGGCCAATTCACACTAGACTGACAGTCCTGGGATCAGGCTTGCCCTGGCCAATTCACACTAGACTGACAGCCCTGGGATCAGGCTTGCCCTGGCCAATTCACACTCGACTGACAGCCCTGGGATCAGGCTTGCCATGGCCAATTCACACTAGACTGACAGCCCTGAGATCATGCTTGCCCTGGCCAATTCACACTAGACTGACAGCCCTGGCCTGATATGACAGTGCTGGGATCAGGCTTGCCCTGGCCAATTCACACTAGACTGACAGCCCTGGCCTGATAATGACAGCCCTAGGATCAGGCTTGCCCTGGCCAATTCACACTAGACTGACAGCCCTGGGATCAGGCTTGCCCTGGCCAATTCACACTAGACTGACAGCCCTGGGATCAGGCTTGCCCTGGCCAATTCACACTAGACTGACAGCCCTGGGATCAGGCTTGCCCTGGCCAATTCACACTAGACTGACAGCCCTGGGATCAGGCTTGCCCTGGCCAATTCACACTAGACTGACAGCCCTGGGATCAGGCTTGCCCTGGCCAATTCACACTAGACTGACAGCCCTGGGATCAGGCTTGCCATGGCCAATTCACACTAGACTGACAGCCATGGGATCAGGCTTGCCCTGGCCAATTCACACTAGACTGACAGCCCTGGCCTGATAATGACAGCCCTAGGATCAGGCTTTCCCTGGCCAATTCACACTAGAATGACAGCCCTGGGTTCAGGCTTGCCCTGGCCAATTCACACTAGACTGACAGCCCTGGGATCAAGCTTGCCCTGGCCAATTCACACTAGACTGACAGCCCTGGGATCAGGCTTGCCCTGGCCAATTCACACTAGACTGACAGCCCTGGCCTGATAATGACAGCCCTGGGATCAGGCTTTCCCTGGCCAATTCACACTAGACTGACAGCCCTGGGTTCAGGCTTGCCCTGGCCAATTCACACTAGACTGACAGCCCTGGGATCAGGCTTGCCCTGGCCAATTCACACTAGACTGACAGCCCTGGGATCAGGCTTGCCCTGGCCAATTCACACTAGACTGACAGCCCTGGGATCAGGCTTGCAATGGCCAATTCACACTAGACTGACAGCCCTGGGATCAGGCTTGCTATGGCCAATTCACACCAGACTGACAGCCCTGGGATCAGGCTTGCCATGGCCAATTCAAACTAGACTGACAGCCCTGGGATCTCACCTGGAACCCACAGTGAACTTTGGGGTCAAATTACATCATTCTTTGTTTATTCATTTTTTTTAATTAAATAAAGAGTTTGTAAAATCATGGAAATACGATTGGCTCGTTTCAGGCCAAATTGCCTTTTGAATCACGATTAAATGTTGGTTTTAACAAGTTTGTTTTTTTAACCAATTAATTTGCCCTGTTTTCACCAGAATTGAAACAGTTTGAACCACCACTACAAACTCTGACAGCCCTGGGATCAGGCTTGCCCTGGCCAATTCACACTAGACTGACAGCCCTGGGATCAGGCTTGCCCTGGCCAATTCACACTAGACTGACAGCCCTGGGATCAGGCTTGCCCTGGCCAATTCACACTAGACTGACAGCCCTGGGATCAGGCTTGCCCTGGCCAATTCACACTAGACTGACAGCCCTGGGATCAGGCTTGCCCTGGCCAATTCACACTAGACTGACAGCCGTAGGATCAGGCTTGCCCTGGCCAATTCACACTAGACTGACAGCCCTGGGATCAGGCTTGCCCTGGCCAATTCACACTAGACTGACAGCCCTAGAATCAGGCTTGCCCTGGCCAATTCACACTAGACTGACAGCCCTGGGATCAGGCTTGCCCTGGCCAATTCACACTAGACTGACAGCCCTAGGATCAGGCTTGCCCTGGCCAATTCACACTAGACTGACAGCCCTGGGATCAGGCTTGCCCTGGCCAATTCACACTAGACTGACAGCCCTGGGATCAGGCTTGCCCTGGCCAATTCACACTAGACTGACAGCCCTAGGATCAGGCTTGCCCTGGCCAATTCACACTAGACTGACAGCCCTGGGATCAGGCTTGCCCTGGCCAATTCACACTAGACTGACAGCCCTAGGATCAGGCTTGCCCTGGCCAATTCACACTAGACTGACAGCCCTGGGATCAGGCTTGCCCTGGCCAATTCACACTAGACTGACAGCCCTAGGATCAGGCTTGCCCTGGCCAATTCACACTAGACTGACAGCCCTGGGATCAGGCTTGCCCTGGCCAATTCACACTAGACTGACAGCCCTAGGATCAGGCTTGCCCTGGCCAATTCACACTAGACTGACAGCCCTAGGATCAGGCTTGCCCTGGCCAATTCAAACTAGACTGACAGCCCTGGGATCAGGCTTGCCCTGGCCAATTCACACTAGACTGACAGCCCTGGGATCAGGCTTGCCCTGGCCAATTCACACTAGACTGACAGCCCTGGGATCAGGCTTGCCCTGGCCAATTCACACTAGACTGACAGCCGTAGGATCAGGCTTGCCCTGGCCAATTCACACTAGACTGACAGCCCTGGGATCAGGCTTGCCCTGGCCAATTCACACTAGACTGACAGCCCTAGGATCAGGCTTGCCCTGGCCAATTCACACTAGACTGACAGCCCTGGGATCAGGCTTGCCCTGGCCAATTCACACTAGACTGACAGCCCTGGGATCAGGCTTGCCCTGGCCAATTCACACTAGACTGACAGCCCTGGGATCAGGCTTGCCCTGGCCAATTCACACTAGACTGACAGCCCTGGGATCAGGCTTGCCCTGGCCAATTCACACTAGACTGACAGCCCTAGGATCAGGCTTGCCCTGGCCAATTCACACTAGACTGACAGCCCTGGGATCAGGCTTGCCCTGGCCAATTCACACTAGACTGACAGCCCTAGGATCAGGCTTGCCCTGGCCAATTCACACTAGACTGACAGCCCTGGGATCAGGCTTGCCCTGGCCAATTCACACTAGACTGACAGCCCTAGGATCAGGCTTGCCCTGGCCAATTCACACTAGACTGACAGCCCTGGGATCAGGCTTGCCCTGGCCAATTCACACTAGACTGACAGCCCTAGGATCAGGCTTGCCCTGGCCAATTCACACTAGACTGACAGCCCTGGGATCAGGCTTGCCCTGGCCAATTCACACTAGACTGACAGCCCTGGGATCAGTCTTGCCATGGCCAATTCACACTAGACTGACAGCCCTGGGATCAGTCTTGCCATGGCCAATTCACACTAGACTGACAGCCCTGGGATCAGGCTTGCCCTGGCCAATTCACACTAGACTGACAGCCCTAGGATCAGGCTTGCCCTGGCCAATTCACACTAGACTGACAGCCCTGGGATCAGGCTTGCCCTGGCCAATTCACACTAGACTGACAGCCCTGGGATCAGGCTTGCCCTGGCCAATTCACACTAGACTGACAGCCCTGGGATCAGGCTTGCCCTGGCCAATTCACACTAGACTGACAGCCCTGGGATCAGGCTTGCCCTGGCCAATTCACACTAGACTGACAGCCCTAGGATCAGGCTTGCCCTGGCCAATTCAAACTAGACTGACAGCCCTGGGATCAGGCTTGCCCTGGCCAATTCACACTAGACTGACAGCCCTAGGATCAGGCTTGCCCTGGCCAATTCACACTAGACTGACAGCCCTGGGATCAGGCTTGCCCTGGCCAATTCACACTAGACTGACAGCCCTAGGATCAGGCTTGCCCTGGCCAATTCACACTAGACTGACAGCCCTGGGATCAGGCTTGCCCTGGCCAATTCACACTAGACTGACAGCCCTAGGATCAGGCTTGCCCTGGCCAATTCACACTAGACTGACAGCCCTGGGATCAGGCTTGCCCTGGCCAATTCACACTAGACTGACAGCCCTGGGATCAGTCTTGCCATGGCCAATTCACACTAGACTGACAGCCCTGGGATCAGTCTTGCCATGGCCAATTCACACTAGACTGACAGCCCTGGGATCAGGCTTGCCCTGACCAATTCACACTAGACTGACAGCCCTGGGATCAGGCTTGCCATGGCAAAATCACACTAGACTGACAGCCCTGGGATCAGGCTTGCAATGGCCAATTCACACTAGACTGACAGCCCTGGGATCAGGCTTGCCATGGCCAATTCACACCAGACTGACAGCCCTGGGATCAGGCTTGCCATGGCCAATTCACACCAGACTGACAGCCCTGGGATCAGGCTTGCCATGGCCAATTCACACTAGACTGACAGTCCTGGGATCAGGCTTGCCCTGGCCAATTCACACTAGACTGACAGCCCTGGGATCAGGCTTGCCCTGGCCAATTCACACTCGACTGACAGCCCTGGGATCAGGCTTGCCATGGCCAATTCACACTAGACTGACAGCCCTGAGATCATGCTTGCCCTGGCCAATTCACACTAGACTGACAGCCCTGGCCTGATATGACAGTGCTGGGATCAGGCTTGCCCTGGCCAATTCACACTAGACTGACAGCCCTGGCCTGATAATGACAGCCCTGGGATCAGGCATGCCATGGCAAATTCACACTAGACTGACAGCCCTGGGATCAGGCTTGCAATGGCCAATTCACACTAGACTGACAGCCCTGGGATCAGGCTTGCCATGGCCAATTCACACCAGACTGACAGCCCTGGGATCAGGCTTGCCATGGCCAATTCACACTAGACTGACAGCCCTGGGATCAGGCTTGCCCTGGCCAATTCACACTAGACTGACAGCCCTGGGATCAGGCTTGCCCTGGCCAATTCACACTAGACTGACAGCCCTGGGATCAGGCTTGCCCTGGCCAATTCACACTAGACTGACAGCCCTGGGATCAGGCTTGCCCTGGCCAATTCACACTAGACTGACAGCCCTGGGATCAGGCTTGCCATGGCCAATTCACACTAGACTGACAGCCCTGGGATCAGGCTTGCCCTGGCCAATTCACACTAGACTGACAGCCCTGGCCTGATAATGACAGCCCTAGGATCAGGCTTTCCCTGGCCAATTCACACTAGACTGACAGCCCTGGGTTCAGGCTTGCCCTGGCCAATTCACACTAGACTGACAGCCCTGGGATCAGGCTTGCCCTGGCCAATTCACACTAGACTGACAGCCCTGGGATCAGGCTTGCCCTGGCCAATTCACACTAGACTGACAGCCCTGGGATCAGGCTTGCCCTGGCCAATTCACACTAGACTGACAGCCCTGGGATCAGGCTTGCCCTGGCCAATTCACACTAGACTGACAGCCCTGGGATCAGGCTTGCCCTGGCCAATTCACACTAGACTGACAGCCCTGGGATCAGGCTTGCCCTGGCCAATTCACACTAGACTGACAGCCCTGGGATCAGGCTTGCCCTGGCCAATTCACACTAGACTGACAGCCCTAGGATCAGGCTTGCCCTGGCCAATTCACACTAGACTGACAGCCCTGGGATCAGGCTTGCCCTGGCCAATTCACACTAGACTGACAGCCCTGGGATCAGGCTTGCCCTGGCCAATTCACACTAGACTGACAGCCCTGGGATCAGGCTTGCCCTGGCCAATTCACACTAGACTGACAGCCCTGGGATCAGGCTTGCCCTGGCCAATTCACACTAGACTGACAGCCCTAGGATCAGGCTTGCCCTGGCCAATTCACACTAGACTGACAGCCCTGGGATCAGGCTTGCCCTGGCCAATTCACACTAGACTGACAGCCCTAGGATCAGGCTTGCCCTGGCCAATTCACACTAGACTGACAGCCCTGGGATCAGGCTTGCCCTGGCCAATTCACACTAGACTGACAGCCCTAGGATCAGGCTTGCCCTGGCCAATTCACACTAGACTGACAGCCCTGGGATCAGGCTTGCCCTGGCCAATTCACACTAGACTGACAGCCCTGGGATCAGGCTTGCCCTGGCCAATTCACACTAGACTGACAGCCCTGGGATCAGTCTTGCCATGGCCAATTCACACTAGACTGACAGCCCTGGGATCAGTCTTGCCATGGCCAATTCACACTAGACTGACAGCCCTGGGATCAGGCTTGCCCTGACCAATTCACACTAGACTGACAGCCCTGGGATCAGGCTTGCCATGGCAAAATCACACTAGACTGACAGCCCTGGGATCAGGCTTGCAATGGCCAATTCACACTAGACTGACAGCCCTGGGATCAGGCTTGCCATGGCCAATTCACACCAGACTGACAGCCCTGGGATCAGGCTTGCCATGGCCAATTCACACCAGACTGACAGCCCTGGGATCAGGCTTGCCATGGCCAATTCACACTAGACTGACAGTCCTGGGATCAGGCTTGCCCTGGCCAATTCACACTAGACTGACAGCCCTGGGATCAGGCTTGCCCTGGCCAATTCACACTCGACTGACAGCCCTGGGATCAGGCTTGCCATGGCCAATTCACACTAGACTGACAGCCCTGAGATCATGCTTGCCCTGGCCAATTCACACTAGACTGACAGCCCTGGCCTGATATGACAGTGCTGGGATCAGGCTTGCCCTGGCCAATTCACACTAGACTGACAGCCCTGGCCTGATAATGACAGCCCTGGGATCAGGCTTGCCATGGCAAATTCACACTAGACTGACAGCCCTGGGATCAGGCTTGCAATGGCCAATTCACACTAGACTGACAGCCCTGGGATCAGGCTTGCCATGGCCAATTCACACCAGACTGACAGCCCTGGGATCAGGCTTGCCATGGCCAATTCACACTAGACTGACAGCCCTGGGATCAGGCTTGCCCTGGCCAATTCACACTAGACTGACAGCCCTGGGATCAGGCTTGCCCTGGCCAATTCACACTAGACTGACAGCCCTGGGATCAGGCTTGCCCTGGCCAATTCACACTAGACTGACAGCCCTGGGATCAGGCTTGCCCTGGCCAATTCACACTAGACTGACAGCCCTGGGATCAGGCTTGCCATGGCCAATTCACACTAGACTGACAGCCCTGGGATCAGGCTTGCCCTGGCCAATTCACACTAGACTGACAGCCCTGGCCTGATAATGACAGCCCTAGGATCAGGCTTTCCCTGGCCAATTCACACTAGACTGACAGCCCTGGGTTCAGGCTTGCCCTGGCCAATTCACACTAGACTGACAGTCCCGGGATCAGGCTTGCCCTGGCCAATTCACACTAGACTGACAGCCCTGGGATCAGGCTTGCCCTGGCCAATTCACACTAGACTGACAGCCCTGGGATCAGGCTTGCCCTGGCCAATTCACACTAGACTGACAGCCCTGGGATCAGGCTTGCCCTGGCCAATTCACACTAGACTGACAGCCCTGGGATCAGGCTTGCCCTGGCCAATTCACACTAGACTGACAGCCCTGGGATCAGGCTTGCCCTGGCCAATTCACACTAGACTGACAGCCCTGGGATCAGGCTTGCCCTGGCCAATTCACACTAGACTGACAGCCCTGCGATCAGGCTTGCCATGGCCAATTCACACTAGACTGACAGCCCTGGGATCAGGCTTGCCCTGGCCAATTCACACTAGACTGACAGCCCTGGCCTGATAATGACAGCCCTAGGATCAGGCTTTCCCTGGCCAATTCACACTAGACTGACAGCCCTGGGATCAGGCTTGCCCTGGCCAATTCACACTAGATTGACAGCCCTGGGATCAGGCTTGCCCTGGCCAATTCACACTAGACTGACAGCCCTGGGATCAGGCTTGCCCTGGCCAATTCACACTAGACTGACAGCCCTGGGATCAGGCTTGCCCAGGCCAATTCACACTAGACTGACAGCCCTGGGATCAGGCTTGCCCTGGCCAATTCACACTAGACTGACAGCCCTGGCCTGATAATGACAGCGCTGGGATCAGGCTTGCCCTGGCCAATTCACACTAGACTGACAGCCCTGGCCTGATAATGACAGCCCTGGGATCAGGCTTGCCATGGCAAATTCACACTAGACTGACAGCCCTGGGATCAGGCTTGCCCTGGCCAATTCACACTAGACTGACAGCCCTGGGATCAGGCTTGCGCTGGCCAATTCACACTAGACTGACAGCCCTGGGATCAGGCTTGCCCTGGCCAATTCACACTAGACTGACAGCCCTGGGATCAGGCTTGCCCTGGCCAATTCACACTAGACTGACAGCCCTGGGATCAGGCTTGCAATGGCCAATTCACACTAGACTGACAGCCCTGGGATCAGGCTTGCCCTGGCCAATTCACACTAGACTGACAGCCCTGGCCTGATAATGACAGCCCTAGGATCAGGCTTTCCCTGGCCAATTCACACTAGACTGACAGCCCTGGGTTCAGGCTTGCCCTGGCCAATTCACACTAGACTGACAGCCCTGGGATCAGGCTTGCCCTGGCCAATTCACACTAGACTGACAGCCCTGGGATCAGGCTTGCCCTGGCCAATTCACACTAGACTGACAGCCCTGGGATCAGGCTTGCCATGGCCAATTCACACTAGACTGACAGCCCTGGGATCAGGCTTGCCATGGCCAATTCACACCAGACTGACAGCCCTGGGATCAGGCTTGCCATGGCCAATTCACACTAGACTGACAGCCCTGGGATCTCACCTGGAACCCACAGTGAACTTTGGGGTCAAATTACATCATTCTTTGTTTATTCATTTTTTTTAATTAAATAAAGAGTTTGTAAAATCATGGAAATACGATTGGCTCGTTTCAGGCCAAATTGCCTTTTGAATCATGATTAAATGTTGGTTTTAACAAGTTTGTTTTTTTAACCAATTAATTTGCCCTGTTTTCACCAGAATTGAAACAGTTTGAACCACCACTACAAACTCTGACAGCCCTGGGATCAGGCTTGCCCTGGCCAATTCACACTAGACTGACAGCCCTGGGATCAGGCTTGCCCTGGCCAATTCACACTAGACTGACAGCCCTGGGATCAGGCTTGCCCTGGCCAATTCACACTAGACTGACAGCCCTGGGATCAGGCTTGCCCTGGCCAATTCACACTAGACTGACAGCCCTGGGATCAGGCTTGCCCTGGCCAATTCACACTAGACTGACAGCCCTAGGATCAGGCTTGCCCTGGCCAATTCACACTAGACTGACAGCCCTGGGATCAGGCTTGCCCTGGCCAATTCACACTAGACTGACAGCCCTAGGATCAGGCTTGCCCTGGCCAATTCACACTAGACTGACAGCCCTGGGATCAGGATTGCCCTGGCCAATTCACACTAGACTGACAGCCCTGGGATCAGGCTTGCCCTGGCCAATTCACACTAGACTGACAGCCCTGGGATCAGGCTTGCCCTGGCCAATTCACACTAGACTGACAGCCCTAGGATCAGGCTTGCCCTGGCCAATTCAAACTAGACTGACAGCCCTGGGATCAGGCTTGCCCTGGCCAATTCACACTAGACTGACAGCCCTAGGATCAGGCTTGCCCTGGCCAATTCACACTAGACTGACAGCCCTGGGATCAGGCTTGCCCTGGCCAATTCACACTAGACTGACAGCCCTAGGATCAGGCTTGCCCTGGCCAATTCACACTAGACTGACAGCCCTGGGATCAGGCTTGCCCTGGCCAATTCACACTAGACTGACAGCCCTAGGATCAGGCTTGCCCTGGCCAATTCACACTAGACTGACAGCCCTGGGATCAGGCTTGCCCTGGCCAATTCACACTAGACTGACAGCCCTGGGATCAGTCTTGCCATGGCCAATTCACACTAGACTGACAGCCCTGGGATCAGTCTTGCCATGGCCAATTCACACTAGACTGACAGCCCTGGGATCAGGCTTGCCCTGACCAATTCAAACTAGACTGACAGCCCTGGGATAAGGCTTGCCATGGCAAAATCACACTAGACTGACAGCCCTGGGATCAGGCTTGCAATGGCCAATTCACACTAGACTGACAGCCCTGGGATCAGGCTTGCCATGGCCAATTCACACCAGACTGACAGCCCTGGGATCAGGCTTGCCATGGCCAATTCACACCAGACTGACAGCCCTGGGATCAGGCTTGCCATGGCCAATTCACACTAGACTGACAGTCCTGGGATCAGGCTTGCCCTGGCCAATTCACACTAGACTGACAGCCCTGGGATCAGGCTTGCCCTGGCCAATTCACACTCGACTGACAGCCCTGGGATCAGGCTTGCCATGGCCAATTCACACTAGACTGACAGCCCTGAGATCATGCTTGCCCTGGCCAATTCACACTAGACTGACAGCCCTGGCCTGATATGACAGTGCTGGGATCAGGCTTGCCCTGGCCAATTCACACTAGACTGACAGCCCTGGCCTGATAATGACAGCCCTGGGATCAGGCATGCCATGGCAAATTCACACTAGACTGACAGCCCTGGGATCAGGCTTGCAATGGCCAATTCACACTAGACTGACAGCCCTGGGATCAGGCTTGCCCTGGCCAATTCACACTAGACTGACAGCCCTGGGATCAGGCTTGCCCTGGCCAATTCACACTAGACTGACAGCCCTGGGATCAGGCTTGCCCTGGCCAATTCACACTAGACTGACAGCCCTGGGATCAGGCTTGCCATGGCCAATTCACACTAGACTGACAGCCCTGGGATCAGGCTTGCCCTGGCCAATTCACACTAGACTGACAGCCCTGGGATCAGGCTTGCCCTGGCCAATTCACACTAGACTGACAGCCCTGGGATCAGGCTTGCCCTGGCCAATTCACACTAGACTGACAGCCCTGGGATCAGGCTTGCCCTGGCCAATTCACACTAGACTGACAGCCCTGGGATCAGGCTTGCCCTGGCCAATTCACACTAGACTGACAGCCCTGGGATCAGGCTTGCCCTGGCCAATTCACACTAGACTGACAGCCCTGCGATCAGGCTTGCCATGGCCAATTCACACTAGACTGACAGCCCTGGGATCAGGCTTGCCCTGGCCAATTCACACTAGACTGACAGCCCTGGCCTGATAATGACAGCCCTAGGATCAGCCTTTCCCTGGCCAATTCACACTAGACTGACAGCCCTGGGATCAGGCTTGCCCTGGCCAATTCACACTAGACTGACAGCCCTGGGATCAGGCTTGCCCTGGCCAATTCACACTAGACTGACAGCCCTGGGATCAGGCTTGCCCTGGCCAATTCACACTAGACTGACAGCCCTGGGATCAGGCTTGCCCTGGCCAATTCACACTAGACTGACAGCCCTGGGATCAGGCTTGCCCTGGCCAATTCACACTAGACTGACAGCCCTGGCCTGATAATGACAGCGCTGGGATCAGGCTTGCCCTGGCCAATTCACACTAGACTGACAGCCCTGGCCTGATAATGACAGCCCTGGGATCAGGCTTGCCATGGCAAATTCACACTAGACTGACAGCCCTGGGATCAGGCTTGCCCTGGCCAATTCACACTAGACTGACAGCCCTGGGATCAGGCTTGCCCTGGCCAATTCACACTAGACTGACAGCCCTGGGATCAGGCTTGCCCTGGCCAATTCACACTAGACTGACAGCCCTGGGATCAGGCTTGCCCTGGCCAATTCACACTAGACTGACAGCCCTGGGATCAGGCTTGCCCTGGCCAATTCACACTAGACTGACAGCCCTGGGATCAGGCTTGCCCTGGCCAATTCACACTAGACTGACAGCCCTGGGATCAGGCTTGCCCTGGCCAATTCACACTAGACTGACAGCCCTGGGATCAGGCTTGCCCTGGCCAATTCACACTAGACTGACAGCCCTGGGATCAGGCTTGCCCTGGCCAATTCACACTAGACTGACAGCCCTGGGATCAGGCTTGCCATGGCCAATTCACACTAGACTGACAGCCCTGGGATCAGGCTTGCCCTGGCCAATTCACACTAGACTGACAGCCCTGGCCTGATAATGACAGCCCTAGGATCAGCCTTTCCCTGGCCAATTCACACTAGACTGACAGCCCTGGGATCAGGCTTGCCCTGGCCAATTCACACTAGACTGACAGCCCTGGGATCAGGCTTGCCCTGGCCAATTCACACTAGACTGACAGCCCTGGGATCAGGCTTGCCCTGGCCAATTCACACTAGACTGACAGCCCTGGGATCAGGCTTGCCCATGGCCAATTCACACTAGACTGACAGCCCTGGGATCAGGCTTGCCCTGGCCAATTCACACTAGACTGACAGCCCTGGCCTGATAATGACAGCGCTGGGATCAGGCTTGCCCTGGCCAATTCACACTAGACTGACAGCCCTGGCCTGATAATGACAGCCCTGGGATCAGGCTTGCCATGGCAAATTCACACTAGACTGACAGCCCTGGGATCAGGCTTGCCCTGGCCAATTCACACTAAACTGACAGCCCTGGGATCAGGCTTGCCCTGGCCAATTCACACTAGACTGACAGCCCTGGCCTGATAATGACAGCCCTAGGATCAGGCTTTCCCTGGCCAATTCACACTAGACTGACAGCCCTGGGATCAGGCTTGCCCTGGCAAATTCACACTAGACTGACAGCCATGGGATCAGGCTTGCCCTGGCCAATTCACACTAGACTGACAGCCCTGGGATCAGGCTTGCAATGGCCAATTCACACTAGACTGACAGCCCTGGGATCAGGCTTGCCATGGCCAATTCACACCAGACTGACAGCCCTGGGATCAGGCTTGCCATGGCCAATTCACACTAGACTGACAGCCCTGGGATCAGGCTTGCCATGGCCAATTCACACTAGACTGACAGCCCTGGGATCAGGCTTGCCCTGGCCAATTCACACTAGACTGACAGCCCTGGGATCAGGCTTGCCCTGGCCAATTCACACTAGACTGACAGCCCTGGGATCAGGCTTGCCCTGGCCAATTCACACTAGACTGACAGCCCTGGGATCAGGCTTGCCCTGGCCAATTCACACTAGACTGACAGCCCTGGGATCAGGCTTGCCCTGGCCAATTCACACTAGACTGACAGCCCTAGGATCAGGCTTGCCCTGGCCAATTCACACTAGACTGACAGCCCTGGGATCAGGCTTGCCCTGGCCAATTCACACTAGACTGACAGCCCTGGGATCAGGCTTGCCCTGGCCAATTCACACTAGACTGACAGCCCTGGGATCAGGCTTGCCCTGGCCAATTCACACTAGACTGACAGCCCTAGGATCAGGCTTGCCCTGGCCAATTCACACTAGACTGACAGCCCTGGGATCAGGCTTGCCCTGGCCAATTCACACTAGACTGACAGCCCTGGGATCAGGCTTGCCCTGGCCAATTCACACTAGACTGACAGCCCTGGGATCAGGCTTGCCCTGGCCAATTCACACTAGACTGACAGCCCTAGGATCAGGCTTGCCCTGGCCAATTCACACTAGACTGACAGCCCTGGGATCAGGCTTGCCCTGGCCAATTCACACTAGACTGACAGCCCTAGGATCAGGCTTGCCCTGGCCAATTCACACTAGACTGACAGCCCTGGGATCAGGCTTGCCCTGGCCAATTCACACTAGACTGACAGCCCTGGGATCAGTCTTGCCATGGCCAATTCACACTAGACTGACAGCCCTGGGATCAGTCTTGCCATGGCCAATTCACACTAGACTGACAGCCCTGGGATCAGGCTTGCCCTGACCAATTCAAACTAGACTGACAGCCCTGGGATCAGGCTTGCCATGGCAAAATCACACTAGACTGACAGCCCTGGGATCAGGCTTGCAATGGCCAATTCACACTAGACTGACAGCCCTGGGATCAGGCTTGCCATGGCCAATTCACACCAGACTGACAGCCCTGGGATCAGGCTTGCCATGGCCAATTCACACTAGACTGACAGCCCTGGGATCTCACCTGGAACTCACAGTGAACTTTGGGGTCAAATTACATCATTCTTTGTTTATTCATTTTTTTTAATTAAATAAAGAGTTTGTAAAATCATGGAAATACGATTGGCTCGTTTCAGGCCAAATTGCCTTTTGAATCATGATTAAATGTTGGTTTTAACAAGTTTGTTTTTTTAACCAATTAATTTGCCCTGTTTTCACCAGAATTGAAACAGTTTGAACCACCACTACAAACTCTGACAGCCCTGGGATCAGGCTTGCCCTGGCCAATTCACACTAGACTGACAGCCCTGGGATCAGGCTTGCCCTGGCCAATTCACACTAGACTGACAGCCCTGGGATCAGGCTTGCCCTGGCCAATTCACACTAGACTGACAGCCCTGGGATCAGGGTTGCCCTGGCCAATTCACACTAGACTGACAGCCCTGGGATCAGGCTTGCCCTGGCCAATTCACACTAGACTGACAGCCCTAGGATCAGGCTTGCCCTGGCCAATTCACACTAGACTGACAGCCCTGGGATCAGGCTTGCCCTGGCCAATTCACACTAGACTGACAGCCCTAGGATCAGGCTTGCCCTGGCCAATTCACACTAGACTGACAGCCCTGGGATCAGGATTGCCCTGGCCAATTCACACTAGACTGACAGCCCTGGGATCAGGCTTGCCCTGGCCAATTCACACTAGACTGACAGCCCTGGGATCAGGCTTGCCCTGGCCAATTCACACTAGACTGACAGCCCTGGGATCAGGCTTGCCCTGGCCAATTCACACTAGACTGACAGCCCTGGGATCAGGGTTGCCCTGGCCAATTCACACTAGACTGACAGCCCTGGGATCAGGCTTGCCCTGGCCAATTCACACTAGACTGACAGCCCTAGGATCAGGCTTGCCCTGGCCAATTCACACTAGACTGACAGCCCTGGGATCAGGCTTGCCCTGGCCAATTCACACTAGACTGACAGCCCTAGGATCAGGCTTGCCCTGGCCAATTCACACTAGACTGACAGCCCTGGGATCAGGATTGCCCTGGCCAATTCACACTAGACTGACAGCCCTGGGATCAGGCTTGCCCTGGCCAATTCACACTAGACTGACAGCCCTGGGATCAGGCTTGCCCTGGCCAATTCACACTAGACTGACAGCCCTAGGATCAGGCTTGCCCTGGCCAATTCAAACTAGACTGACAGCCCTGGGATCAGGCTTGCCCTGGCCAATTCACACTAGACTGACAGCCCTAGGATCAGGCTTGCCCTGGCCAATTCACACTAGACTGACAGCCCTGGGATCAGGCTTGCCCTGGCCAATTCACACTAGACTGACAGCCCTAGGATCAGGCTTGCCCTGGCCAATTCACACTAGACTGACAGCCCTGGGATCAGGCTTGCCCTGGCCAATTCACACTAGACTGACAGCCCTAGGATCAGGCTTGCCCTGGCCAATTCACACTAGACTGACAGCCCTGGGATCAGGCTTGCCCTGGCCAATTCACACTAGACTGACAGCCCTGGGATCAGTCTTGCCATGGCCAATTCACACTAGACTGACAGCCCTGGGATCAGTCTTGCCATGGCCAATTCACACTAGACTGACAGCCCTGGGATCAGGCTTGCCCTGACCAATTCAAACTAGACTGACAGCCCTGGGATAAGGCTTGCCATGGCAAAATCACACTAGACTGACAGCCCTGGGATCAGGCTTGCAATGGCCAATTCACACTAGACTGACAGCCCTGGGATCAGGCTTGCCATGGCCAATTCACACCAGACTGACAGCCCTGGGATCAGGCTTGCCATGGCCAATTCACACCAGACTGACAGCCCTGGGATCAGGCTTGCCATGGCCAATTCACACTAGACTGACAGTCCTGGGATCAGGCTTGCCCTGGCCAATTCACACTAGACTGACAGCCCTGGGATCAGGCTTGCCCTGGCCAATTCACACTCGACTGACAGCCCTGGGATCAGGCTTGCCATGGCCAATTCACACTAGACTGACAGCCCTGAGATCATGCTTGCCCTGGTCAATTCACACTAGACTGACAGCCCTGGCCTGATATGACAGTGCTGGGATCAGGCTTGCCCTGGCCAATTCACACTAGACTGACAGCCCTGGCCTGATAATGACAGCCCTGGGATCAGGCATGCCATGGCAAATTCACACTAGACTGACAGCCCTGGGATCAGGCTTGCAATGGCCAATTCACACTAGACTGACAGCCCTGGGATCAGGCTTGCCATGGCCAATTCACACCAGACTGACAGCCCTGGGATCAGGCTTGCAATGGCCAATTCACACTAGACTGACAGCCCTGGGATCAGGCTCGCCCTGGCCAATTCACACTAGACTGACAGCCCTGGGATCAGGGTTGCCCTGGCCAATTCACATTAGATTGACAGCCCTGGGATCAGGCTTGCCATGGCCAATTCACACCAGACTGACAGCCCTGGGATCAGGCTTGCCCTGGCCAATTCACACTAGACTGACAGCCCTGGGATCAGGCTTGCCCTGGCCAATTCACACTAGACTGACAGCCCTGTTCTGATAATGACAGCGCTGGGATCAGGCTTGCCCTGGCCAATTCACACTAGACTGACAGCCCTGGCCTGATAATGACAGCCCTGGGATCAGGCTTGCCATGGCAAATTCACACTAGACTGACAGCCCTGGGATCAGGCTTGCCATGGCCAATTCACACTAGACTGACAGCCCTGGGATCAGGCTTGCCCTGGCCAATTCACACTAGCCTGACAGCCCTGGGATCAGGCTTGCCCTGGCCAATTCACACTAGACTGACAGCCCTGGGATCAGGCTTGCCCTGGCCAATTCACACTAGACTGACAGCCCTGGGATCAGGCTTGCCATGGCCAATTCACACTAGACTGACAGCCCTGGGATCAGGCTTGCCCTGGCCAATTCACACTAGACTGACAGCCCTGGCCTGATAATGACAGCCCTAGGATCAGGCTTTCCCTGGCCAATTCACACTAGACTGACAGCCCTGGGTTCAGGCTTGCCCTGGCCAATTCACACTAGACTGACAGCCCTGGGATCAGGTTTGCCCTGGCCAATTCACACTAGACTGACAGCCCTGGGATCAGGCTTGCCCTGGCCAATTCACACTAGACTGACAGCCCTGGGATCAGGCTTGCCCTGGCCAATTCACACTAGACTGACAGCCCTGGGATCAGGCTTGCCCTGGCCAATTCACACTAGACTGACAGCCCTAGGATCAGGCTTGCCCTGGCCAATTCACACTAGACTGACAGCCCTGGGATCAGGCTTGCCCTGGCCAATTCACACTAGACTGACAGCCCTAGGATCAGGCTTGCCCTGGCCAATTCACACTAGACTGACAGCCCTGGGATCAGGCTTGCCCTGGCCAATTCACACTAGACTGACAGCCCTGGGATCAGTCTTGCCATGGCCAATTCACACTAGACTGACAGCCCTGGGATCAGTCTTGCCATGGCCAATTCACACTAGACTGACAGCCCTGGGATCAGGCTTGCCCTGACCAATTCAAACTAGACTGACAGCCCTGGGATCAGGCTTGCCATGGCAAAATCACACTAGACTGACAGCCCTGGGATCAGGCTTGCAATGGCCAATTCACACTAGACTGACAGCCCTGGGATCAGGCTTGCCATGGCCAATTCACACCAGACTGACAGCCCTGGGATCAGGCTTGCCATGGCCAATTCACACCAGACTGACAGCCCTGGGATCAGGCTTGCCATGGCCAATTCACACTAGACTGACAGTCCTGGGATCAGGCTTGCCCTGGCCAATTCACACTAGACTGACAGCCCTGGGATCAGGCTTGCCCTGGCCAATTCACACTCGACTGACAGCCCTGGGATCAGGCTTGCCATGGCCAATTCACACTAGACTGACAGCCCTGAGATCATGCTTGCCCTGGCCAATTCACACTAGACTGACAGCCCTGGCCTGATATGACAGTGCTGGGATCAGGCTTGCCCTGGCCAATTCACACTAGACTGACAGCCCTGGCCTGATAATGACAGCCCTGGGATCAGGCATGCCATGGCAAATTCACACTAGACTGACAGCCCTGGGATCAGGCTTGCAATGGCCAATTCACACTAGACTGACAGCCCTGGGATCAGGCTTGCCATGGCCAATTCACACCAGACTGACAGCCCTGGGATCAGGCTTGCCATGGCCAATTCACACTAGACTGACAGCCCTGGGATCAGGCTCGCCCTGGCCAATTCACACTAGACTGACAGCCCTGGGATCAGGGTTGCCCTGGCCAATTCACATTAGATTGACAGCCCTGGGATCAGGCTTGCCATGGCCAATTCACACCAGACTGACAGCCCTGGGATCAGGCTTGCCCTGGCCAATTCACACTAGACTGACAGCCCTGGGATCAGGCTTGCCCTGGCCAATTCACACTAGACTGACAGCCCTGTTCTGATAATGACAGCGCTGGGATCAGGCTTGCCCTGGCCAATTCACACTAGACTGACAGCCCTGGCCTGATAATGACAGCCCTGGGATCAGGCTTGCCATGGCAAATTCACACTAGACTGACAGCCCTGGGATCAGGCTTGCCCTGGCCAATTCACACTAGACTGACAGCCCTAGGATCAGGCTTGCCCTGGCCAATTCACACTAGACTGACAGCCCTGGGATCAGGATTGCCCTGGCCAATTCACACTAGACTGACAGCCCTGGGATCAGGCTTGCCCTGGCCAATTCACACTAGACTGACAGCCCTGGGATCAGGCTTGCCCTGGCCAATTCACACTAGACTGACAGCCCTAGGATCAGGCTTGCCCTGGCCAATTCAAACTAGACTGACAGCCCTGGGATCAGGCTTGCCCTGGCCAATTCACACTAGACTGACAGCCCTAGGATCAGGCTTGCCCTGGCCAATTCACACTAGACTGACAGCCCTGGGATCAGGCTTGCCCTGGCCAATTCACACTAGACTGACAGCCCTGGGATCAGTCTTGCCATGGCCAATTCACACTAGACTGACAGCCCTGGGATCAGTCTTGCCATGGCCAATTCACACTAGACTGACAGCCCTGGGATCAGGCTTGCCCTGACCAATTCAAACTAGACTGACAGCCCTGGGATCAGGCTTGCCATGGCAAAATCACACTAGACTGACAGCCCTGGGATCAGGCTTGCAATGGCCAATTCACACTAGACTGACAGCCCTGGGATCAGGCTTGCCATGGCCAATTCACACCAGACTGACAGCCCTGGGATCAGGCTTGCCATGGCCAATTCACACTAGACTGACAGCCCTGGGATCTCACCTGGAACTCACAGTGAACTTTGGGGTCAAATTACATCATTCTTTGTTTATTCATTTTTTTTAATTAAATAAAGAGTTTGTAAAATCATGGAAATACGATTGGCTCGTTTCAGGCCAAATTGCCTTTTGAATCATGATTAAATGTTGGTTTTAACAAGTTTGTTTTTTTAACCAATTAATTTGCCCTGTTTTCACCAGAATTGAAACAGTTTGAACCACCACTACAAACTCTGACAGCCCTGGGATCAGGCTTGCCCTGGCCAATTCACACTAGACTGACAGCCCTGGGATCAGGCTTGCCCTGGCCAATTCACACTAGACTGACAGCCCTGGGATCAGGCTTGCCCTGGCCAATTCACACTAGACTGACAGCCCTGGGATCAGGGTTGCCCTGGCCAATTCACACTAGACTGACAGCCCTGGGATCAGGCTTGCCCTGGCCAATTCACACTAGACTGACAGCCCTAGGATCAGGCTTGCCCTGGCCAATTCACACTAGACTGACAGCCCTGGGATCAGGCTTGCCCTGGCCAATTCACACTAGACTGACAGCCCTAGGATCAGGCTTGCCCTGGCCAATTCACACTAGACTGACAGCCCTGGGATCAGGATTGCCCTGGCCAATTCACACTAGACTGACAGCCCTGGGATCAGGCTTGCCCTGGCCAATTCACACTAGACTGACAGCCCTGGGATCAGGCTTGCCCTGGCCAATTCACACTAGACTGACAGCCCTGGGATCAGGCTTGCCCTGGCCAATTCACACTAGACTGACAGCCCTGGGATCAGGGTTGCCCTGGCCAATTCACACTAGACTGACAGCCCTGGGATCAGGCTTGCCCTGGCCAATTCACACTAGACTGACAGCCCTAGGATCAGGCTTGCCCTGGCCAATTCACACTAGACTGACAGCCCTGGGATCAGGCTTGCCCTGGCCAATTCACACTAGACTGACAGCCCTAGGATCAGGCTTGCCCTGGCCAATTCACACTAGACTGACAGCCCTGGGATCAGGATTGCCCTGGCCAATTCACACTAGACTGACAGCCCTGGGATCAGGCTTGCCCTGGCCAATTCACACTAGACTGACAGCCCTGGGATCAGGCTTGCCCTGGCCAATTCACACTAGACTGACAGCCCTAGGATCAGGCTTGCCCTGGCCAATTCAAACTAGACTGACAGCCCTGGGATCAGGCTTGCCCTGGCCAATTCACACTAGACTGACAGCCCTAGGATCAGGCTTGCCCTGGCCAATTCACACTAGACTGACAGCCCTGGGATCAGGCTTGCCCTGGCCAATTCACACTAGACTGACAGCCCTAGGATCAGGCTTGCCCTGGCCAATTCACACTAGACTGACAGCCCTGGGATCAGGCTTGCCCTGGCCAATTCACACTAGACTGACAGCCCTAGGATCAGGCTTGCCCTGGCCAATTCACACTAGACTGACAGCCCTGGGATCAGGCTTGCCCTGGCCAATTCACACTAGACTGACAGCCCTGGGATCAGTCTTGCCATGGCCAATTCACACTAGACTGACAGCCCTGGGATCAGTCTTGCCATGGCCAATTCACACTAGACTGACAGCCCTGGGATCAGGCTTGCCCTGACCAATTCAAACTAGACTGACAGCCCTGGGATAAGGCTTGCCATGGCAAAATCACACTAGACTGACAGCCCTGGGATCAGGCTTGCAATGGCCAATTCACACTAGACTGACAGCCCTGGGATCAGGCTTGCCATGGCCAATTCACACCAGACTGACAGCCCTGGGATCAGGCTTGCCATGGCCAATTCACACCAGACTGACAGCCCTGGGATCAGGCTTGCCATGGCCAATTCACACTAGACTGACAGTCCTGGGATCAGGCTTGCCCTGGCCAATTCACACTAGACTGACAGCCCTGGGATCAGGCTTGCCCTGGCCAATTCACACTCGACTGACAGCCCTGGGATCAGGCTTGCCATGGCCAATTCACACTAGACTGACAGCCCTGAGATCATGCTTGCCCTGGTCAATTCACACTAGACTGACAGCCCTGGCCTGATATGACAGTGCTGGGATCAGGCTTGCCCTGGCCAATTCACACTAGACTGACAGCCCTGGCCTGATAATGACAGCCCTGGGATCAGGCATGCCATGGCAAATTCACACTAGACTGACAGCCCTGGGATCAGGCTTGCAATGGCCAATTCACACTAGACTGACAGCCCTGGGATCAGGCTTGCCATGGCCAATTCACACCAGACTGACAGCCCTGGGATCAGGCTTGCAATGGCCAATTCACACTAGACTGACAGCCCTGGGATCAGGCTCGCCCTGGCCAATTCACACTAGACTGACAGCCCTGGGATCAGGGTTGCCCTGGCCAATTCACATTAGATTGACAGCCCTGGGATCAGGCTTGCCATGGCCAATTCACACCAGACTGACAGCCCTGGGATCAGGCTTGCCCTGGCCAATTCACACTAGACTGACAGCCCTGGGATCAGGCTTGCCCTGGCCAATTCACACTAGACTGACAGCCCTGTTCTGATAATGACAGCGCTGGGATCAGGCTTGCCCTGGCCAATTCACACTAGACTGACAGCCCTGGCCTGATAATGACAGCCCTGGGATCAGGCTTGCCATGGCAAATTCACACTAGACTGACAGCCCTGGGATCAGGCTTGCCATGGCCAATTCACACTAGACTGACAGCCCTGGGATCAGGCTTGCCCTGGCCAATTCACACTAGCCTGACAGCCCTGGGATCAGGCTTGCCCTGGCCAATTCACACTAGACTGACAGCCCTGGGATCAGGCTTGCCCTGGCCAATTCACACTAGACTGACAGCCCTGGGATCAGGCTTGCCATGGCCAATTCACACTAGACTGACAGCCCTGGGATCAGGCTTGCCCTGGCCAATTCACACTAGACTGACAGCCCTGGCCTGATAATGACAGCCCTAGGATCAGGCTTTCCCTGGCCAATTCACACTAGACTGACAGCCCTGGGTTCAGGCTTGCCCTGGCCAATTCACACTAGACTGACAGCCCTGGGATCAGGTTTGCCCTGGCCAATTCACACTAGACTGACAGCCCTGGGATCAGGCTTGCCCTGGCCAATTCACACTAGACTGACAGCCCTGGGATCAGGCTTGCCCTGGCCAATTCACACTAGACTGACAGCCCTGGGATCAGGCTTGCCCTGGCCAATTCACACTAGACTGACAGCCCTAGGATCAGGCTTGCCCTGGCCAATTCACACTAGACTGACAGCCCTGGGATCAGGCTTGCCCTGGCCAATTCACACTAGACTGACAGCCCTAGGATCAGGCTTGCCCTGGCCAATTCACACTAGACTGACAGCCCTGGGATCAGGCTTGCCCTGGCCAATTCACACTAGACTGACAGCCCTGGGATCAGTCTTGCCATGGCCAATTCACACTAGACTGACAGCCCTGGGATCAGTCTTGCCATGGCCAATTCACACTAGACTGACAGCCCTGGGATCAGGCTTGCCCTGACCAATTCAAACTAGACTGACAGCCCTGGGATCAGGCTTGCCATGGCAAAATCACACTAGACTGACAGCCCTGGGATCAGGCTTGCAATGGCCAATTCACACTAGACTGACAGCCCTGGGATCAGGCTTGCCATGGCCAATTCACACCAGACTGACAGCCCTGGGATCAGGCTTGCCATGGCCAATTCACACCAGACTGACAGCCCTGGGATCAGGCTTGCCATGGCCAATTCACACTAGACTGACAGTCCTGGGATCAGGCTTGCCCTGGCCAATTCACACTAGACTGACAGCCCTGGGATCAGGCTTGCCCTGGCCAATTCACACTCGACTGACAGCCCTGGGATCAGGCTTGCCATGGCCAATTCACACTAGACTGACAGCCCTGAGATCATGCTTGCCCTGGCCAATTCACACTAGACTGACAGCCCTGGCCTGATATGACAGTGCTGGGATCAGGCTTGCCCTGGCCAATTCACACTAGACTGACAGCCCTGGCCTGATAATGACAGCCCTGGGATCAGGCATGCCATGGCAAATTCACACTAGACTGACAGCCCTGGGATCAGGCTTGCAATGGCCAATTCACACTAGACTGACAGCCCTGGGATCAGGCTTGCCATGGCCAATTCACACCAGACTGACAGCCCTGGGATCAGGCTTGCCATGGCCAATTCACACTAGACTGACAGCCCTGGGATCAGGCTCGCCCTGGCCAATTCACACTAGACTGACAGCCCTGGGATCAGGGTTGCCCTGGCCAATTCACATTAGATTGACAGCCCTGGGATCAGGCTTGCCATGGCCAATTCACACCAGACTGACAGCCCTGGGATCAGGCTTGCCCTGGCCAATTCACACTAGACTGACAGCCCTGGGATCAGGCTTGCCCTGGCCAATTCACACTAGACTGACAGCCCTGTTCTGATAATGACAGCGCTGGGATCAGGCTTGCCCTGGCCAATTCACACTAGACTGACAGCCCTGGCCTGATAATGACAGCCCTGGGATCAGGCTTGCCATGGCAAATTCACACTAGACTGACAGCCCTGGGATCAGGCTTGCCCTGGCCAATTCACACTAGACTGACAGCCCTGGGATCAGGCTTGCCCTGGCCAATTCACACTAGACTGACAGCCCTGGGATCAGGCTTGCCCTGGCCAATTCACACTAGACTGACAGCCCTGGGATCAGGCTTGCCCTGGCCAATTCACACTAGACTGACAGCCCTGGGATCAGGCTTGCCATGGCCAATTCACACTAGACTGACAGCCCTGGGATCAGGCTTGCCCTGGCCAATTCACACTAGACTGACAGCCCTGGCCTGATAATGACAGCCCTAGGATCAGGCTTTCCCTGGCCAATTCACACTAGACTGACAGCCCTGGGTTCAGGCTTGCCCTGGCCAATTCACACTAGACTGACAGCCCTGGGATCAGGTTTGCCCTGGCCAATTCACACTAGACTGACAGGCCTGGGATCAGGCTTGCCCTGGCCAATTCACACTAGACTGACAGCCCTGGGATCAGGCTTGCCCTGGCCAATTCACACTAGACTTACAGCCCTGGGATCAGGCTTGCCCTGGCCAATTCACACTAGACTGACAGCCCTGGGATCAGGCTTGCCCTGGCCAATTCACACTAGACTCACAGCCCTGCGATCAGGCTTGCCATGGCCAATTCACACTAGACTGACAGCCCTGGGATCAGGCTTGCCCTGGCCAATTCACACTAGACTGACAGCCCTGGCCTGATAATGACAGCCCTGGGATCAGGCATGCCATGGCAAATTCACACTAGACTGACAGCCCTGGGATCAGGCTTGCAATGGCCAATTCACACTAGACTGACAGCCCTGGGATCAGGCTTGCCATGGCCAATTCACACCAGACTGACAGCCCTGGGATCAGGCTTGCCATGGCCAATTCACACTAGACTGACAGCCCTGGGATCAGGCTCGCCCTGGCCAATTCACACTAGACTGACAGCCCTGGGATCAGGGTTGCCCTGGCCAATTCACATTAGATTGACAGCCCTGGGATCAGGCTTGCCATGGCCAATTCACACCAGACTGACAGCCCTGGGATCAGGCTTGCCCTGGCCAATTCACACTAGACTGACAGCCCTGGGATCAGGCTTGCCCTGGCCAATTCACACTAGACTGACAGCCCTGTTCTGATAATGACAGCGCTGGGATCAGGCTTGCCCTGGCCAATTCACACTAGACTGACAGCCCTGGCCTGATAATGACAGCCCTGGGATCAGGCTTGCCATGGCAAATTCACACTAGACTGACAGCCCTGGGATCAGGCTTGCCCTGGCCAATTCACACTAGACTGACAGCCCTGGGATCAGGCTTGCCCTGGCCAATTCACACTAGACTGACAGCCCTGGGATCAGGCTTGCCCTGGCCAATTCACACTAGACTGACAGCCCTGGGATCAGGCTTGCCCTGGCCAATTCACACTAGACTGACAGCCCTGGGATCAGGCTTGCCATGGCCAATTCACACTAGACTGACAGCCCTGGGATCAGGCTTGCCCTGGCCAATTCACACTAGACTGACAGCCCTGGCCTGATAATGACAGCCCTAGGATCAGGCTTTCCCTGGCCAATTCACACTAGACTGACAGCCCTGGGTTCAGGCTTGCCCTGGCCAATTCACACTAGACTGACAGCCCTGGGATCAGGTTTGCCCTGGCCAATTCACACTAGACTGACAGGCCTGGGATCAGGCTTGCCCTGGCCAATTCACACTAGACTGACAGCCCTGGGATCAGGCTTGCCCTGGCCAATTCACACTAGACTTACAGCCCTGGGATCAGGCTTGCCCTGGCCAATTCACACTAGACTGACAGCCCTGGGATCAGGCTTGCCCTGGCCAATTCACACTAGACTCACAGCCCTGCGATCAGGCTTGCCATGGCCAATTCACACTAGACTGACAGCCCTGGGATCAGGCTTGCCCTGGCCAATTCACACTAGACTGACAGCCCTGGCCTGATAATGACAGCCCTAGGATCAGGCTTTCCCTGGCCAATTCACACTAGACTGACAGCCCTGGGATCAGGCTTGCCCTGGCCAATTCACACTAGACTGACAGCCCTGGGATCAGGCTTGCCCTGGCCAATTCACACTAGACTGACAGCCCTGTTCTGATAATGACAGCGCTGGGATCAGGCTTGCCCTGGCCAATTCACACTAGACTGAAAGCCCTGGCCTGATAATGACAGCCCTGGGATCAGGCTTGCCATGGCAAATTCACACTAGACTGACAGCCCTGGGATCAGGCTTGCCCTGGCCAATTCACACTAGACTGACAGCCCTGGGATCAGGCTTGCCCTGGCCAATTCACACTAGACTGACAGCCCTGGGATCAGGCTTGCCCTGGCCAATTCACACTAGACTGACAGCCCTGGGATCAGGCTTGCCCTGGCCAATTCACACTAGACTGACAGCCCTGGGATCAGGCTTGCCATGGCCAATTCACACTAGACTGACAGCCCTGGGATCAGGCTTGCCCTGGCCAATTCACACTAGACTGACAGCCCTGGCCTGATAATGACAGCCCTAGGATCAGGCTTTCCCTGGCCAATTCACACTAGACTGACAGCCCTGGGTTCAGGCTTGCCCTGGCCAATTCACACTAGACTGACAGCCCTGGGATCAGGTTTGCCCTGGCCAATTCACACTAGACTGACAGGCCTGGGATCAGGCTTGCCCTGGCCAATTCACACTAGACTGACAGCCCTGGGATCAGGCTTGCCCTGGCCAATTCACACTAGACTTACAGCCCTGGGATCAGGCTTGCCCTGGCCAATTCACACTAGACTGACAGCCCTGGGATCAGGCTTGCCCTGGCCAATTCACACTAGACTCACAGCCCTGCGATCAGGCTTGCCATGGCCAATTCACACTAGACTGACAGCCCTGGGATCAGGCTTGCCCTGGCCAATTCACACTAGACTGACAGCCCTGGCCTGATAATGACAGCCCTAGGATCAGGCTTTCCCTGGCCAATTCACACTAGACTGACAGCCCTGGGATCAGGCTTGCCCTGAACAATTCACACTAGATTGACAGCCCTGGGATCAGGCTTGCCCTGGCCAATTCACACTAGACTGACAGCCCTGGGATCAGGCTTGCCCTGGCCAATTCACACTAGACTGACAGCCCTGGGATCAGGCTTGCCCAGGCCAATTCACACTAGACTGACAGCCCTGGGATCAGGCTTGCCCTGGCCAATTCACACTAGACTGACAGCCCTGGCCTGATAATGACAGCGCTGGGATCAGGCTTGCCCTGGCCAATTCACACTAGACTGACAGCCCTGGCCTGATAATGACTGCCCTGGGATCAGGCTTGCCATGGCAAATTCACACTAGACTGACAGCCCTGGGATCAGGCTTGCCCTGGCCAATTCACACTAAACTGACAGCCCTGGGATCAGGCTTGCGCTGGCCAATTCATACTAGACTGATAGCCCTGGGATCAGGCTTGCCCTGGCCAATTCACACTAGACTGACAGCCCTGGGATCAGGCTTGCCCTGGCCAATTCACACTAGACTGACAGCCCTGGGATCAGGCTTGCAATGGCCAATTCACACTAGACTGACAGCCCTGGGATCAGGCTTGCCCTGGCCAATTCACACTAGACTGACAGCCCTGGTCTGATAATGACAGCCCTAGGATCAGGCTTTCCCTGGCAAATTCACACTAGACTGACAGCCCTGGGTTCAGGCTTGCCCTGGCCAATTCACACTAGACTGACAGCCCTGGGATCAGGCTTGCCCTGGCCAATTCACACTAGACTGACAGCCCTGGGATCAGGCTTGCCCTGGCCAATTCACACTAGACTGACAGCCCTGGGATCAGGTTTGCCCTGGCCAATTCACACTAGACTGACAGCCCTGGGATCAGGCTTGCCCTGGCCAATTCACACTAGACTGACAGCCCTGGGATCATGCTTGCCCTGGCCAATTCACACTAGACTGACAGCCCTGGGATCAGGCTTGCCCTGGCCAATTCACACTAGACTGACAGCCCTGGGATCAGGCTTGCCCTGGCCAATTCACACTAGACTGACAGCCCTGGGATCAGGCTTGCCCTGGCCAATTCACACTAGACTGACAGCCCTGGCCTGATAATGACAGCCCTAGGATCAGGCTTTCCCTGGCCAATTCACACTAGACTGACAGCCCTGGGTTCAGGCTTGCCCTGGCCAATTCACACTAGACTGACAGCCCTGGGATCAGGTTTGCCCTGGCCAATTCACACTAGACTGACAGGCCTGGGATTAGGCTTGCCCTGGCCAATTCACACTAGACTGACAGCCCTGGGATCAGGCTTGCCCTGGCCAATTCACACTAGACTGACAGCCCTGGGATCAGGCTTGCCCTGGCCAATTCACACTAGACTGACAGCCCTGGGATCAGGCTTGCCCTGGCCAATTCACACTAGACTCACAGCCCTGCGATCAGGCTTGCCATGGCCAATTCACACTAGACTGACAGCCCTGGGATCAGGCTTGCCCTGGCCAATTCACACTAGACTGACAGCCCTGGCCTGATAATGACAGCCCTAGGATCAGGCTTTCCCTGGCCAATTCACACTAGACTGACAGCCCTGGGATCAGGCTTGCCCAGGCCAATTCACACTAGACTGACAGCCCTGGGATCAGGCTTGCCCTGGCCAATTCACACTAGACTGACAGCCCTGGCCTGATAATGACAGCGCTGGGATCAGGCTTGCCCTGGCCAATTCACACTAGACTGACAGCCCTGGCCTGATAATGACAGCCCTGGGATCAGGCTTGCCATGGCAAATTCACACTAGACTGACAGCCCTGGGATCAGGCTTGCCCTGGCCAATTCACACTAAACTGACAGCCCTGGGATCAGGCTTGCGCTGGCCAATTCATACTAGACTGACAGCCCTGGGATCAGGCTTGCCCTGGCCAATTCACACTAGACTGACAGCCCTGGGATCAGGCTTGCCCTGGCCAATTCACACTAGACTGACAGCCCTGGGATCAGGCTTGAAATGGCCAATTCACACTAGACTGACAGCCCTGGGATCAGGCTTGCCCTGGCCAATTCACACTAGACTGACAGCCCTGGTCTGATAATGACAGCCCTAGGATCAGGCTTTCCCTGGCAAATTCACACTAGACTGACAGCCCTGGGTTCAGGCTTGCCCTGGCCAATTCACACTAGACTGACAGCCCTGGGATCAGGCTTGCCCTGGCCAATTCACACTAGACTGACAGCCCTGGGATCAGGCTTGCCCTGGCCAATTCACACTAGACTGACAGCCCTGGGATCAGGTTTGCCCTGGCCAATTCACACTAGACTGACAGCCCTGGGATCAGGCTTGCCCTGGCCAATTCACACTAGACTGACAGCCCTGGGATCAGGCTTGCCCTGGCCAATTCACACTAGACTGACAGCCCTGGGATCAGGCTTGCCCTGGCCAATTCACACTAGACTCACAGCCCTGCGATCAGGCTTGCCATGGCCAATTCACACTAGACTGACAGCCCTGGGATCAGGCTTGCCCTGGCCAATTCACACTAGACTGACTGCCCTGGCCTGATAATGACAGCCCTAGGATCAGGCTTTCCCTGGCCAATTCACACTAGACTGACAGCCCTGGGATCAGGCTTGCCCTGGCCAATTCACACTAGATTGACAGCCCTGGGATCAGGCTTGCCCTGGCCAATTCACACTAGACTGACAGCCCTGGGATCAGGCTTGCCCTGGCCAATTCACACTAGACTGACAGCCCTGGGATCAGGCTTGCCCAGGCCAATTCACACTAGACTGACAGCCCTGGGATCAGGCTTGCCCTGGCCAATTCACACTAGACTGACAGCCCTGGCCTGATAATGACAGCGCTGGGATCAGGCTTGCCCTGGCCAATTCACACTAGACTGACAGCCCTGGCCTGATAATGACAGCCCTGGGATCAGGCTTGCCATGGCAAATTCACACTAGACTGACAGCCCTGGGATCAGGCTTGCCCTGGCCAATTCACACTAAACTGACAGCCCTGGGATCAGGCTTGCGCTGGCCAATTCATACTAGACTGACAGCCCTGGGATCAGGCTTGCCCTGGCCAATTCACACTAGACTGACAGCCCTGGGATCAGGCTTGCCCTGGCAAATTCACACTAGACTGACAGCCATGGGATCAGGCTTGCAATGGCCAATTCACACGAGACTGACAGCCCTGGGATCAGGCTTGCCCTGGCCAATTCACACTAGACTGACAGCCCTGGTCTGATAATGACAGCCCTAGGATCAGGCTTCCCCTGGCAAATTCACACTAGACTGACAGCCCTGGGTTCAGGCTTGCCCTGGCCAATTCACACTAGACTGACAGCCCTGGGATCAGGCTTGCCATGGCCAATTCACACTAGACTGACAGCCCTGGGATCAGGCTTGCCCTGGCCAATTCACACTAGACTGACAGCCCTGGCCTGATAATGACAGCCCTAGGATCAGGCTTTCCCTGGCCAATTCACACTAGACTGACAGCCCTGGGTTCAGGCTTGCCCTGGCCAATTCACACTAGACTGACAGCCCTGGGATCAAGCTTGCCCTGGCCAATTCACACTAGACTGACAGCCCTGGGATCAGGCTTGCCCTGGCCAATTCACACTAGACTGACAGCCCTGGCCTGATAATGACAGCCCTGGGATCAGGCTTTCCCTGGCCAATTCACACTAGACTGACAGCCCTGGGTTCAGGCTTGCCCTGGCCAATTCACACTAGACTGACAGCCCTGGGATCAGGCTTGTCATGGCAAATTCACACTAGACTGACAGCCCTGGGATCAGGCTTGCTATGGCCAATTCACACCAGACTGACAGCCCTGGGATCAGGCTTGCCATGGCCAATTCACACTAGACTGACAGCCCTGGGATCAGGCTTGCCCTGGCCAATTCACACTAGACTGACAGCCCTGGCCTGATAATGACAGCCCTGGGATCAGGCTTTCCCTGGCCAATTCACACTAGACTGACAGCCCTGGGTTCAGGCTTGCCCTGGCCAATTCACACTAGACTGACAGCCCTGGGATCAGGCTTGCCCTGGCAAATTCACACTAGACTGACAGCCCTGGGATAAGGCTTGCCCTGGCCAATTCACACTAGACTGACAGCCCTGGGATCAGGCTTGCCATGGCAAAATCACACTAGACTGACAGCCCTGGGATCAGGCTTGCAATGGCCAATTCACACTAGACTGACAGCCCTGGGATCAGGCTTGCCATGGCCAATTCACACCAGACTGACATCCCTGGGATCAGGCTTGCCATGGCCAATTCACACTAGACTGACAGCCCTGGGATCAGGCTTGCCCTGGCCAATTCACACTAGACTGACAGCCCTGGGATCAGGCTTGCCATGGCCAATTCACACTTGACTGACAGCCCTGGCCTGATAATGACAGCCCTGGGATCAGGCTTGTCATGGCCAATTCACACTAGACTGACAGCCCTGGGATCAGGCTTGCCCTGGCCAATTCACACTCGACTGACAGCCCTGGGATCAGGCTTGCCATGGCCAATTCACACTAGACTGACAGTCCTGAGATCATGCTTGCCCTGGCCAATTCACATTAGACTGACAGCCCTGGCCTGATAATGACAGCGCTGGGATCAGGCTTGCCCTGGCCAATTCACACTAGACTGACAGCCCTGGCCTGATAATGACAGCCCTGGGATCAGGCTTGCCATGGCAAATTCACATTAGACTGACAGCCCTGGGATCAGGCTTGCAATGGCCAATTCACACTAGACTGACAGCCCTGGGATCAGGCTTGCCATGGCCAATTCACACCAGACTGACAGCCCTGAGATCAGGCTTGCCATGGCCAATTCACACTAGACTGACAGCCCTGGGATCAGGCTTGCCCTGGCCAATTCACACTAGATTGACAGCCCTGGGATCAGGGTTGTCCTGGCCAATTCACACTAGACTGACAGCCCTGGGATCAGGCTTGCCCTGGCCAATTCACACTAGACTGACAGCCCTGGGATCAGGCTTGCCCAGGCCAATTCACACTAGACTGACAGTCCTGGGATCAGGCTTGCCCTGGCCTATTCACACTAGACTGACAGCCCTGGCCTGATAATGACAGCGCTGGGATCAGGCTTGCCCTGGCCAATTCACACTAGACTGACAGCCCTGGCCTGATAATGACAGCCCTGGGATCAGGCTTGCCATGGTAAATTCACACTAGACTGACAGCCCTGGGATCAGGCTTGAACTGGCCAATTCACACTAGACTGACAGCCCTGGGATCAGGCTTGCCCTGGCCAATTCACACTAGACTGACAGCCCTGGGATCAGGCTTGCCCTGGCCAATTCACACTAGACTGACAGCCCTGGGATCAGGCTTGCCATGGCCAATTCACACTAGACTGACAGCCCTGGGATCAGGCTTGCCCTGGCCAATTCACACTAGACTGACAGCCCTGGCCTGATAATGACAGCCCTAGGATCAGGCTTTCCCTGGCCAATTCACACTAGACTGACAGCCCTGGGTTCAGGCTTGCCCTGGCCAATTCACACTAGACTGACAGCCCTGGGATCAGGCTTGCCCTGGCCAATTCACACTAGACTGACAGCCCTGGGATCAGGCTTGCCCTGGCCAATTCACACAAGACTGACAGCCCTGGGATCAGGCTTGCCCTGGCCAATTCACACTAGACTGACAGCCCTGGGTTCAGGCTTGCCCTGGCCAATTCACTCGAGACTGACAGCCCTGGGATCAGGCTTGCCCTGGCCAATTCACACTAGACAGACAGCCCTGGGATCAGGCTTGCCCTGGCCTATTCACACTAGACTGACAGCCCTGGGATCAGGCTTGCCCTGGCCAATTCACACTTTACTGACAGCCCTGGGATCAGTCTTGCCATGGCCAATTCACACTAGACTGACAGCCCTGGGTTCAGGCTTGCCCTGGCCAATTCACACTAGACTGACAGCCCTGGGATCAGGCTTGCCATGGCCAATTCACACTAGACTGACAGCCCTGGGATCAGGCTTGCCCTGGCCAATTCACACTAGACTGACAGCCCTGGCCTGATAATGACAGCCCTAGGATCAGGCTTTCCCTGGCCAATTCACACTAGACTGACAGCCCTGGGTTCAGGCTTGCCCTGGCCAATTCACACTAGACTGACAGCCCTGGGATCAAGCTTGCCCTGGCCAATTCACACTAGACTGACAGCCCTGGGATCAGGCTTGCCCTGGCCAATTCACACTAGACTGACAGCCCTGGCCTGATAATGACAGCCCTGGGATCAGGCTTTCCCTGGCCAATTCACACTAGACTGACAGCCCTGGGTTCAGGCTTGCCCTGGCCAATTCACACTAGACTGACAGCCCTGGGATCAGGCTTGTCATGGCAAATTCACACTAGACTGACAGCCCTGGGATCAGGCTTGCTATGGCCAATTCACACCAGACTGACAGCCCTGGGATCAGGCTTGCCATGGCCAATTCACACTAGACTGACAGCCCTGGGATCAGGCTTGCCCTGGCCAATTCACACTAGACTGACAGCCCTGGCCTGATAATGACAGCCCTGGGATCAGGCTTTCCCTGGCCAATTCACACTAGACTGACAGCCCTGGGTTCAGGCTTGCCCTGGCCAATTCACACTAGACTGACAGCCCTGGGATCAGGCTTGCCCTGGCAAATTCACACTAGACTGACAGCCCTGGGATAAGGCTTGCCCTGGCCAATTCACACTAGACTGACAGCCCTGGGATCAGGCTTGCCATGGCAAAATCACACTAGACTGACAGCCCTGGGATCAGGCTTGCAATGGCCAATTCACACTAGACTGACAGCCCTGGGATCAGGCTTGCCATGGCCAATTCACACCAGACTGACATCCCTGGGATCAGGCTTGCCATGGCCAATTCACACTAGACTGACAGCCCTGGGATCAGGCTTGCCCTGGCCAATTCACACTAGACTGACAGCCCTGGGATCAGGCTTGCCATGGCCAATTCACACTTGACTGACAGCCCTGGCCTGATAATGACAGCCCTGGGATCAGGCTTGTCATGGCCAATTCACACTAGACTGACAGCCCTGGGATCAGGCTTGCCCTGGCCAATTCACACTCGACTGACAGCCCTGGGATCAGGCTTGCCATGGCCAATTCACACTAGACTGACAGTCCTGAGATCATGCTTGCCCTGGCCAATTCACATTAGACTGACAGCCCTGGCCTGATAATGACAGCGCTGGGATCAGGCTTGCCCTGGCCAATTCACACTAGACTGACAGCCCTGGCCTGATAATGACAGCCCTGGGATCAGGCTTGCCATGGCAAATTCACATTAGACTGACAGCCCTGGGATCAGGCTTGCAATGGCCAATTCACACTAGACTGACAGCCCTGGGATCAGGCTTGCCATGGCCAATTCACACCAGACTGACAGCCCTGAGATCAGGCTTGCCATGGCCAATTCACACTAGACTGACAGCCCTGGGATCAGGCTTGCCCTGGCCAATTCACACTAGATTGACAGCCCTGGGATCAGGGTTGTCCTGGCCAATTCACACTAGACTGACAGCCCTGGGATCAGGCTTGCCCTGGCCAATTCACACTAGACTGACAGCCCTGGGATCAGGCTTGCCCAGGCCAATTCACACTAGACTGACAGTCCTGGGATCAGGCTTGCCCTGGCCTATTCACACTAGACTGACAGCCCTGGCCTGATAATGACAGCGCTGGGATCAGGCTTGCCCTGGCCAATTCACACTAGACTGACAGCCCTGGCCTGATAATGACAGCCCTGGGATCAGGCTTGCCATGGTAAATTCACACTAGACTGACAGCCCTGGGATCAGGCTTGCCCTGGCCAATTCACACTAGACTGACAGCCCTGGGATCAGGCTTGCCCTGGCCAATTCACACTAGACTGACAGCCCTGGGATCAGGCTTGCCCTGGCCAATTCACACTAGACTGACAGCCCTGGGATCAGGCTTGCCATGGCCAATTCACACTAGACTGACAGCCCTGGGATCAGGCTTGCCCTGGCCAATTCACACTAGACTGACAGCCCTGGCCTGATAATGACAGCCCTAGGATCAGGCTTTCCCTGGCCAATTCACACTAGACTGACAGCCCTGGGTTCAGGCTTGCCCTGGCCAATTCACACTAGACTGACAGCCCTGGGATCAGGCTTGCCCTGGCCAATTCACACTAGACTGACAGCCCTGGGATCAGGCTTGCCCTGGCCAATTCACACAAGACTGACAGCCCTGGGATCAGGCTTGCCCTGGCCAATTCACACTAGACTGACAGCCCTGGGTTCAGGCTTGCCCTGGCCAATTCACTCGAGACTGACAGCCCTGGGATCAGGCTTGCCCTGGCCAATTCACACTAGACAGACAGCCCTGGGATCAGGCTTGCCCTGGCCAATTCACACTAGACTGACAGCCCTGGGATCAGGCTTGCCCTGGCCAATTCACACTTTACTGACAGCCCTGGGATCAGTCTTGCCATGGCCAATTCACACTAGACTGACAGCCCTGGGATCAGGCTTGCCCTGGCCAATTCACACTAGACTGACAGCCCTTGGATCAGGCTTGTCCTGGCCAATTCACACTAGACTGACAGCCCTGGGATCAGGCTTGCCCTGGCCAATTCACACTCAACTGACAGCCCTGGGATCAGGCTTGCCATGGCCAATTCACACTAGACTGACAGCCCTGAGATCATGCTTGCCCTGGCCAATTCACATTAGACTGACAGCCCTGGCCTGATAATGACAGGGCTGGGATCAGGCTTGCCCTGGCCAATTCACACTAGACTGACAGCCCTGGCCTGATAATGACAGCCCTGGGATCAGGCTTGCCATGGCAAATTCACACTAGACTGACAGCCCTGGGATCAGGCTTGCAATGGCCAATTCACACTAGACTGACAGCCCTGGGATCAGGCTTGCCATGGCCAGTTCACACCAGACTGACAGCCCTGGGATCAGGCTTGCCATGGCCAATTCACTCGAGACTGACAGCCCTGGGATCAGGCTTGCCCTGGCCAATTCACACTAGATTGACAGCCCTGGGATCAGGGTTGCCCTGGCCAATTCACACTAGACTGACAGCCCTGGGATCAGGCTTGCCCTGGCCAATTCACACTAGACTGACAGCCCTGGGATCAGGCTTGCCCAGGCCAATTCACACTAGACTGACAGCCCTGGGATCAGGCTTGCCCTGGCCTATTCACACTAGACTGACAGCCCTGGCCTGATAATGACAGCGCTGGGATCAGGCTTGCCCTGGCCAATTCACACTAGACTGACAGCCCTGGCCTGATAATGACAGCCCTGGGATCAGGCTTGCCATGGTAAATTCACACTAGACTGACAGCCCTGGGATCAGGCTTGCCCTGGCCAATTCACACTAGACTGACAGCCCTGGGATCAGGCTTGCCCTGGCCAATTCACACTAGACTGACAGCCCTGGCCTGATAATGACAGCCCTGGGATCAGGCTTTCCCTGGCCAATTCACACTAGACTGACAGCCCTGGGTTCAGGCTTGCCCTGGCCAATTCACACTAGACTGACAGCCCTGGGATCAGGCTTGCCCTGGCCAATTCACACTAGACTGACAGCCCTGGGATAAGGCTTGCCCTGGCCAATTCACACTAGACTGACAGCCCTGGGATCAGGCTTGCCATGGCAAATTCACACTAGACTGACAGCCCTGGGATCAGGCTTGCAATGGCCAATTCACACTAGACTGACAGCCCTGGGATCAGGCTTGCCATGGCCAATTCACACCAGACTGACAGCCCTGGGATCAGGCTTGCCATGGCCAATTCACACTAGACTGACAGCCCTGGGATCAGGCTTGCCCTGGCCAATTCACACTAGACTGACAGCCCTGGGATCAGGCTTGCCCTGGCCAATTCACTCGAGACTGACAGCCCTGGGATCAGGCTTGCCCTGGCCAATTCACACTAGACAGACAGCCCTGGGATCAGGCTTGCCCTGGCCAATTCACACTAGACTGACAGCCCTGGGATCAGGCTTGCCCTGGCCAATTCACACTTTACTGACAGCCCTGGGATCAGTCTTGCCCTGGCCAATTCACACTAGACTGACAGCCCTGGGATCAGGCTTGCCCTGGCCAATTCACACTAGACTGACAGCCCTTGGATCAGGCTTGTCCTGGCCAATTCACACTAGACTGACAGCCCTGGGATCAGGCTTGCCCTGGCCAATTCACACTCAACTGACAGCCCTGGGATCAGGCTTGCCATGGCCAATTCACACTAGACTGACAGCCCTGAGATCATGCTTGCCCTGGCCAATTCACATTAGACTGACAGCCCTGGCCTGATAATGACAGCGCTGGGATCAGGCTTGCCCTGGCCAATTCACACTAGACTAACAGCCCTGGCCTGATAATGACAGCCCTGGGATCAGGCTTGCCATGGCAAATTCACACTAGACTGACAGCCCTGGGATCAGGCTTGCAATTGCCAATTCACACTAGACTGACAGCCCTGGGATCAGGCTTGCCCTGGCCAATTCACACCAGACTGACAGCCCTGGGATCAGGCTTGCCATGGCCAATTCACACTAGACTGACAGCCCTGGGATCAGGCTTGCCCTGGCCAATTCACACTAGATTGACAGCCCTGGGATCAGGCTTGCCCTGGCCAATTCACACTAGACTGACAGCCCTGGGATCAGGCTTGCCCTGGCCAATTCACACTAGACTGACAGCCCTGGGATCAGGCTTGCCCAGGCCAATTCACACTAGACTGACAGCCCTGGGATCAGGCTTGCCCTGGCCTATTCACACTAGACTGACAGCCCTGGCCTGATAATGACAGCGCTGGGATCAGGCTTGCCCTGGCCAATTCACACTAGACTGACAGCCCTGGCCTGATAATGACAGCCCTGGGATCAGGCTTGCCATGGTAAATTCACACTAGACTGACAGCCCTGGGATCAGGCTTGCCCTGGCCAATTCACACTAGACTGACAGCCCTGGGATCAGGCTTGCCCTGGCCAATTCACACTAGACTGACAGCCCTGGCCTGATAATGACAGCCCTGGGTTCAGGCTTTCCCCTGCCAATTCACACTAGACTGACAGCCCTGGGATCAGGCTTGCCCTGGCAAATTCACACTAGACTGACAGCCCTGGGATAAGGCTTGCCCTGGCCAATTCACACTAGACTGACAGCCCTGGGATCAGGCTTGCCATGGCAAAATCACACTAGACTGACAGCCCTGGGATCAGGCTTGCAATGGCCAATTCACACTAGACTGACAGCCCTGGGATCAGGCTTGCCATGGCCAATTCACACCAGACTGACAGCCCTGGGATCAGGCTTGCCATGGCCAATTCACACCAGACTGACAGCCCTGGGATCAGGCTTGCCCTGGCCAATTCACACTAGACTGACAGCCCTGGGATCAGGCTTGCCCTGGCCAATTCACACTTGACTGACAGCCCTGGCCTGATAATGACAGCCCTGGGATCAGGCTTGTCATGGCCAATTCACACTAGACTGACAGCCCTGGGATCAGGCTTGCCCTGGCCAATTCACACTCGACTGACAGCCCTGGGATCAGGCTTGCCATGGCCAATTCACACTAGACTGACAGCCCTGAGATCATGCTTGCCCTGGCCAATTCACATTAGACTGACAGCCCTGGCCTGATAATGACAGCGCTGGGATCAGGCTTGCCCTGGCCAATTCACACTAGACTGACAGCCCTGGCCTGATAATGACAGCCCTGGGATCAGGCTTGCCATGGCAAATTCACACTAGACTGACAGCCCTGGGATCAGGCTTGCAATGGCCAATTCACACTAGACTGACAGCCCTGGGATCAGGCTTGCCATGGCCAATTCACACCAGACTGACAGCCCTGGGATCAGGCTTGCCATGGCCAATTCACACTAGACTGACAGCCCTGGGATCAGGCTTGCCCTGGCCAATTCACACTAGATTGACAGCCCTGGGATCAGGGTTGTCTTGGCCAATTCACACTAGACTGACAGCCCTGGGATCAGGCTTGCCCTGGCCAATTCACACTAGACTGACAGCCCTGGGATCAGGCTTGCCCAGGCCAATTCACACTAGACTGACAGCCCTGGGATCAGGCTTGCCCTGGCCTATTCACACTAGACTGTCAGCCCTGGCCTGATAATGACAGCGCTGGGATCAGGCTTGCCCTGGCCAATTCACACTAGACTGACAGCCCTGGCCTGATAATGACAGCCCTGGGATCAGGCTTGCCATGGTAAATTCACACTAGACTGACAGCCCTGGGATCAGGCTTGCCCTGGCCAATTCACACTAGACTGACAGCCCTGGGATCAGGCTTGCCCTGGCCAATTCACACTAGACTGACAGCCCTGGGATCAGGCTTGCCCTGGCCAATTCACACTAGACTGACAGCCCTGGGATCAGGCTTGCCCTGGCCAATTCACACTAGACTGACAGCCCTGGGATCAGGCTTGCCATGGCCAATTCACACTAGACTGACAGCCCTGGGATCAGGCTTGCCCTGGCCAATTCACACTAGACTGACAGCCCTGGCCTGATAATGACAGCCCCAGGATCAGGCTTTCCCTGGCCAATTCACACTAGACTGACAGCCCTGGGTTCAGGCTTGCCCTGGCCAATTCACACTAGACTGACAGCCCTGGGTTCAGGCTTGCCCTGGCCAATTCACACTAGACTGACAGCCTTAGGATCAGGCTTGCCATGGCAAATTCACACTAGACTGACAGCCCTGGGATCAGGCTTGCCCTGGCCAATTCACACTAGACTGACAGCCCTGGGATCAGGCTTGCCCTGGCCAATTCACACTAGACTGACAGCCCTGGGATCAGGCTTGCCCTGGCCAATTCACACAAGACTGACAGCCCTGGGATCAGGCTTGCCCTGGCCAATTCACACTAGACTGACAGCCCTGGGTTCAGGCTTGCCCTGGCCAATTCACTCGAGACTGACAGCCCTGGGATCAGGCTTGCCCTGGCCAATTCACACTAGACAGACAGCCCTGGGATCAGGCTTGCCCTGGCCAATTCACACTAGACTGACAGCCCTGGGATCAGGCTTGCCCTGGCCAATTCACACTTTACTGACAGCCCTGGGATCAGTCTTGCCATGGCCAATTCACACTAGACTGACAGCCCTGGGATCAGGCTTGCCCTGGCCAATTCACACTAGACTGACAGCCCTGGGATCAGGCTTGTCCTGGCCAATTCACACTAGACTGACAGCCCTGGGATCAGGCTTGCCCTGGCCAATTCACACTCAACTGACAGCCCTGGGATCAGGCTTGCCATGGCCAATTCACACTAGACTGACAGCCCTGAGATCATGCTTGCCCTGGCCAATTCACATTAGACTGACAGCCCTGGCCTGATAATGACAGCGCTGGGATCAGGCTTGCCCTGGCCAATTCACACTAGACTGACAGCCCTGGCCTGATAATGACAGCCCTGGGATCAGGCTTGCCATGGCAAATTCACACTAGACTGACAGCCCTGGGATCAGGCTTGCAATGGCCAATTCACACTAGACTGACAGCCCTGGGATCAGGCTTGCCATGGCCAGTTCACACCAGACTGACAGCCCTGGGATCAGGCTTGCCATGGCCAATTCACACTAGACTGACAGCCCTGGGATCAGGCTTGCCCTGGCCAATTCACACTAGATTGACAGCCCTGGGATCAGGCTTGCCATGGCCAGTTCACACCAGACTGACAGCCCTGGGATCAGGCTTGCCCAGGCCAATTCACACTAGACTGACAGCCCTGGGATCAGGCTTGCCCTGGCCTATTCACACTAGACTGACAGCCCTGGCCTGATAATGACAGCGCTGGGATCAGGCTTGCCCTGGCCAATTCACACTAGACTGACAGCCCTGGCCTGATAATGACAGCCCTGGGATCAGGCTTGCCATGGTAAATTCACACTAGACTGACAGCCCTGGGATCAGGCTTGCCCTGGCCAATTCACACTAGACTGACAGCCCTGGGATCAGGCTTGCCCTGGCCAATTCACACTAGACTGACAGCCCTGGGATCAGGCTTGCCCTGGCCAATTCACACTAGACTGACAGCCCTGGGATCAGGCTTGCCCTGGCCAATTCACACTAGACTGACAGCCCTGGGATCAGGCTTGCCATGGCCAATTCACACTAGACTGACAGCCCTGGGATCAGGCTTGCCCTGGCCAATTCACACTAGACTGACAGCCCTGGGATCAGGCTTGCCCTGGCCAATTCACACTAGACTGACAGCCCTGGGATCAGGCTTGCCCTGGCCAATTCACACTAGACTGACAGCCCTGGGATCAGGCTTGCCCTGGCCAATTCACACTAGACTGACAGCCCTGGGATCAGGCTTGCCCTGGCCAATTCACACTAGACTGACAGCCCTGGGATCAGGCTTGCCATGGCCAATTCACACTAGACTGACAGCCCTGGGATCAGGCTTGCCCTGGCCAATTCACACTAGACTGACAGCCCTGGCCTGATAATGACAGCCCTAGGATCAGGCTTTCCCTGGCCAATTCACACTAGACTGACAGCCCTGGGTTCAGGCTTGCCCTGGCCAATTCACACTAGACTGACAGCCCTGGGATCAGGCTTGCCCTGGCCAATTCACACTAGACTGACAGCCCTGGGATCAGGCTTGCCCTGGCCAATTCACACTAGACTGACAGCCCTGGGATCAGGCTTGCCCTGGCCAATTCACACTAGACTGACAGCCCTGGGATCAGGCTTGCCCTGGCCAATTCACACTAGACTGACAGCCTTAGGATCAGGCTTGCCATGGCAAATTCACACTAGACTGACAGCCCTGGGATCAGGCTTGCCCTGGCCAATTCACACTAGACTGACAGCCCTGGGATCAGGCTTGCCCTGGCCAATTCACACTAGACTGACAGCCCTGGGATCAGGCTTGCCCTGGCCAATTCACACAAGACTGACAGCCCTGGGATCAGGCTTGCCCTGGCCAATTCACACTAGACTGACAGCCCTGGGTTCAGGCTTGCCCTGGCCAATTCACTCGAGACTGACAGCCCTGGGATCAGGCTTGCCCTGGCCAATTCACACTAGACAGACAGCCCTGGGATCAGGCTTGCCCTGGCCAATTCACACTAGACTGACAGCCCTGGGATCAGGCTTGCCCTGGCCAATTCACACTTTACTGACAGCCCTGGGATCAGTCTTGCCATGGCCAATTCACACTAGACTGACAGCCCTGGGATCAGGCTTGCCCTGGCCAATTCACACTAGACTGACAGCCCTGGGATCAGGCTTGTCCTGGCCAATTCACACTAGACTGACAGCCCTGGGATCAGGCTTGCCCTGGCCAATTCACACTCAACTGACAGCCCTGGGATCAGGCTTGCCATGGCCAATTCACACTAGACTGACAGCCCTGAGATCATGCTTGCCCTGGCCAATTCACATTAGACTGACAGCCCTGGCCTGATAATGACAGCGCTGGGATCAGGCTTGCCCTGGCCAATTCACACTAGACTGACAGCCCTGGCCTGATAATGACAGCCCTGGGATCAGGCTTGCCATGGCAAATTCACACTAGACTGACAGCCCTGGGATCAGGCTTGCAATGGCCAATTCACACTAGACTGACAGCCCTGGGATCAGGCTTGCCATGGCCAGTTCACACCAGACTGACAGCCCTGGGATCAGGCTTGCCATGGTCAATTCACACTAGACTGACAGCCCTGGGATCAGGCTTGCCCTGGCCAATTCACACTAGATTGACAGCCCTGGGATCAGGCTTGCCATGGCCAGTTCACACCAGACTGACAGCCCTGGGATCAGGCTTGCCCAGGCCAATTCACACTAGACTGACAGCCCTGGGATCAGGCTTGCCCTGGCCTATTCACACTAGACTGACAGCCCTGGCCTGATAATGACAGCGCTGGGATCAGGCTTGCCCTGGCCAATTCACACTAGACTGACAGCCCTGGCCTGATAATGACAGCCCTGGGATCAGGCTTGCCATGGTAAATTCACACTAGACTGACAGCCCTGGGATCAGGCTTGCCCTGGCCAATTCACACTAGACTGACAGCCCTGGGATCAGGCTTGCCCTGGCCAATTCACTCTAGACTGACAGCCCTGGGATCAGGCTTGCCCTGGCCAATTCACACTAGACTGACAGCCCTGGGATCAGGCTTGCCCTGGCCAATTCACACTAGACTGACAGCCCTGGGATCAGGCTTGCCATGGCCAATTCACACTAGACTGACAGCCCTGGGATCAGGCTTGCCCTGGCCAATTCACACTAGACTGACAGCCCTGGGATCAGGCTTGCCCTGGCCAATTCACACTAGACTGACAGCCCTGGGATCAGGCTTGCCCTGGCCAATTCACACTAGACTGACAGCCCTGGGATCAGGCTTGCCCTGGCCAATTCACACTAGACTGACAGCCCTGGGATCAGGCTTGCCCTGGCCAATTCACACTAGACTGACAGCCCTGGGATCAGGCTTGCCATGGCCAATTCACACTAGACTGACAGCCCTGGGATCAGGCTTGCCCTGGCCAATTCACACTAGACTGACAGCCCTGGCCTGATAATGACAGCCCTAGGATCAGGCTTTCCCTGGCCAATTCACACTAGACTGACAGCCCTGGGTTCAGGCTTGCCCTGGCCAATTCACACTAGACTGACAGCCCTGGGATCAGGCTTGCCCTGGCCAATTCACACTAGACTGACAGCCCTGGGATCAGGCTTGCCCTGGCCAATTCACACTAGACTGACAGCCCTGGGATCAGGCTTGCCCTGGCCAATTCACACTAGACTGACAGCCCTGGGATCAGGCTTGCCCTGGCCAATTCACACTAGACTGACAGCCCTGGGATCAGGCTTGCCCTGGCCAATTCACACTAGACTGACAGCCCTGCGATCAGGCTTGCCATGGCCAATTCACACTAGACTGACAGCCCTGGGATCAGGCTTGCCCTGGCCAATTCACACTAGACTGACAGCCCTGGCCTGATAATGACAGCCCTAGGATCAGGCTTTCCCTGGCCAATTCACACTAGACTGACAGCCCTGGGATCAGGCTTGCCCTGGCCAATTCACACTAGATTGACAGCCCTGGGATCAGGCTTGCCCTGGCCAATTCACACTAGACTGACAGCCCTGGGATCAGGCTTGCCCTGGCCAATTCACACTAGACTGACAGCCCTGGGATCAGGCTTGCCCAGGCCAATTCACACTAGACTGACAGCCCTGGGATCAGGCTTGCCCTGGCCAATTCACACTAGACTGACAGCCCTGGCCTGATAATGACAGCGCTGGGGTTTAGGCTTGCCCTGGCCAATTCACACTAGACTGACAGCCCTGGCCTGATAATGACAGCCCTGGGATCAGGCTTGCCCTGGCCAATTCACACTAGACTGACAGCCCTGGGATCAGGCTTGCCCTGGCCAATTCACACTAGACTGACAGCCCTGGGATCAGGCTTGCCCTGGCCAATTCACACTAGACTGACAGCCCTGGGATCAGGCTTGCCCAGGCCAATTCACACTAGACTGACAGCCCTGGGATCAGGCTTGCCCTGGCCAATTCACACTAGACTGACAGCCCTGGCCTGATAATGACAGCCCTAGGATCAGGCTTTCCCTGGCCAATTCACACTAGACTGACAGCCCTGGGTTCAGGCTTGCCCTGGCCAATTCACACTAGACTGACAGCCCTGGGATCAGGCTTGCCCTGGCCAATTCACACTAGACTGACAGCCCTGGGATCAGGCTTGCCCTGGCCAATTCACACTAGACTGACAGCCCTGGGATCAGGCTTGCCCTGGCCAATTCACACTAGACTGACAGCCCTGGGATCAGGCTTGCCCTGGCCAATTCACACTAGACTGACAGCCCTGGGATCAGGCTTGCCCTGGCCAATTCACACTAGACTGACAGCCCTGGGATCAGGCTTGCCCTGGCCAATTCACACTAGACTGACAGCCCTGGCCTGATAATGACAGCCCTAGGATCAGGCTTTCCCTGGCCAATTCACACTAGACTGACAGCCCTGGGTTCAGGCTTGCCCTGGCCAATTCACACTAGACTGACAGCCCTGGGATCAAGCTTGCCCTGGCCAATTCACACTAGACTGACAGCCCTGGGATCAGGCTTGCCCTGGCCAATTCACACTAGACTGACAGCCCTGGCCTGATAATGACAGCCCTGGGATCAGGCTTTCCCTGGCCAATTCACACTAGACTGACAGCCCTGGGTTCAGGCTTGCCCTGGCCAATTCACACTAGACTGACAGCCCTGGGATCAGGCTTGCCCTGGCAAATTCACACTAGACTGACAGCCCTGGGATCAGGCTTGCCCTGGCCAATTCACACTAGACTGACAGCCCTGGGATCAGGCTTGCAATGGCCAATTCACACTTGACTGACAGCCCTGGGATCAGGCTTGCTATGGCCAATTCACACCAGACTGACAGCCCTGGGATCAGGCTTGCCATGGCCAATTCACACTAGACTGACAGCCCTGGGATCAGGCTTGCCCTGGCCAATTCACACTAGACTGACAGCCCTGGCCTGATAATGACAGCCCTGCGATCAGGCTTTCCCTGGCCAATTCACACTAGACTGACAGCCCTGGGTTCAGGCTTGCCCTGGCCAATTCACACTAGACTGACAGCCCTGGGATCAGGCTTGCCCTGGCAAATTCACACTAGACTGACAGCCCTGGGATAAGGCTTGCCCTGGCCAATTCACACTAGACGGACAGCCCTGGGATCAGGCTTGCCATGGCAAAATCACACTAGACTGACAGCCCTGGGATCAGGCTTGCAATGGCCAATTCACACTAGACTGACAGCCCTGGGATCAGGCTTGCCATGGCCAATTCACACCAGACTGACAGCCCTGGGATCAGGCTTGCCATGGCCAATTCACACTAGACTGACAGCCCTGGGATCAGGCTTGCCCTGGCCAATTCACACTAGACTGACAGCCCTGGGATCAGGCTTGCCCTGGCCAATTCACACTTGACTGACAGCCCTGGCCTGATAATGACAGCCCTGGAATCAGGCTTGTCATGGCCAATTCACACTAGACTGACAGCCCTGGGATCAGGCTTGCCCTGGCCAATTCACACTCGACTGACAGCCCTGGGATCAGGCTTGCCATGGCCAATTCACACTAGACTGACAGCCCTGAGATCATGCTTGCCCTGGCCAATTCACATAAGACTGACAGCCCTGGCCTGATAATGACAGCGCTGGGATCAGGCTTGCCCTGGCCAATTCACACTAGACTGACAGCCCTGGCCTGATAATGACAGCCCTGGGATCAGGCTTGCCATGGCAAATTCACACTAGACTGACAGCCCTGGGATCAGGCTTGCAATGGCCAATTCACACTAGACTGACAGCCCTGGGATCAGGCTTGCCATGGCCAATTCACACCAGACTGACAGCCCTGAGATCAGGCTTGCCATGGCCAATTCACACTAGACTGACAGCCCTGGGATCAGGTTTGCCCTGGCCAATTCACACTAGATTGACAGCCCTCGGATCAGGGTTGCCCTGGCCAATTCACACTAGACTGACAGCCCTGGGATCAGGCTTGCCCTGGCCAATTCACACTAGACTGACAGCCCTGGGATCAGGCTTGCCCAGGCCAATTCACACTAGACTGACAGCCCTGGGATCAGGCTTGCCCTGGCCTATTCACACTAGACTGACAGCCCTGGCCTGATAATGACAGCGCTGGGATCAGGCTTGCCCTGGCCAATTCACACTATACTGACAGCCCTGGCCTGATAATGACAGCCCTGGGATCAGGCTTGCCATGGTAAATTCACACTAGACTGACAGCCCTGGGATCAGGCTTGCCCTGGCCAATTCACACTAGACTGACAGCCCTGGGATCAGGCTTGCCCTGGCCAATTCACACTAGACTGACAGCCCTGGGATCAGGCTTGCCCTGGCCAATTCACACTAGACTGACAGCCCTGGCCTGATAATGACAGCCCTAGGATCAGGCTTTCCCTGGCCAATTCACACTAGACTGACAGCCCTGGGTTCAGGCTTGCCCTGGCCAATTCACACTAGACTGACAGCCCTGGGTTCAGGCTTGCCCTGGCCAATTCACACTAGACTGACAGCCTTGGGATCAGGCTTGCCCTGGCAAATTCACACTAGACTGACAGCCCTGGGTTCAGGCTTGCCCTGGCCAATTCACACTAGACTGACAGCCCTGGGATCAGGCTTGCCCTGGCCAATTCACACTAGACTGACAGCCCTGGGATCAGGCTTGCCCTGGCCAATTCACACTAGACTGACAGCCCTGGGATCAGGCTTGCCCTGGCCAATTCACACTAGACTGACAGCCCTGGGTTCAGGCTTGCCCTGGCCAATTGACTCGAGACTGACAGCCCTGGGATCAGGCTTGCCCTGGCCAATTCACACTAGACTGACAGCCCTGGGATCAGGCTTGCCCTGGCCAATTCACACTAGACTGACAGCCCTGGGATCAGGCTTGCCCTGGCCAATTCACACTTTACTGACAGCCCTGGGATCAGTCTTGCCATGGCCAATTCACACTAGACTGACAGCCCTGGGATCAGGCTTGCCATGGCCAATTCACACTAGACTGACAGCCCTGGGATCAGGCTTGCCCTGGCCAATTCACACTAGACTGACAGCCCTGGGATCAGGCTTGCCCTGGCCAATTCACACTAGACTGACAGCCCTGGCCTGATAATGACAGCCCTAGGATCAGGCTTTCCCTGGCCAATTCACACTAGACTGACAGCCCTGGGTTCAGGCTTGCCCTGGCCAATTCACACTAGACTGACAGCCCTGGGATCAAGCTTGCCCTGGCCAATTCACACTAGACTGACAGCCCTGGGATCAGGCTTGCCCTGGCCAATTCACACTAGACTGACAGCCCTGGCCTGATAATGACAGCCCTGGGATCAGGCTTTCCCTGGCCAATTCACACTAGACTGACAGCCCTGGGTTCAGGCTTGCCCTGGCCAATTCACACTAGACTGACAGCCCTGGGATCAGGCTTGCCCTGGCAAATTCACACTAGACTGACAGCCCTGGGATCAGGCTTGCCCTGGCCAATTCACACTAGACTGACAGCCCTGGGATCAGGCTTGCAATGGCCAATTCACACTTGACTGACAGCCCTGGGATCAGGCTTGCTATGGCCAATTCACACCAGACTGACAGCCCTGGGATCAGGCTTGCCATGGCCAATTCACACTAGACTGACAGCCCTGGGATCAGGCTTGCCCTGGCCAATTCACACTAGACTGACAGCCCTGGCCTGATAATGACAGCCCTGCGATCAGGCTTTCCCTGGCCAATTCACACTAGACTGACAGCCCTGGGTTCAGGCTTGCCCTGGCCAATTCACACTAGACTGACAGCCCTGGGATCAGGCTTGCCCTGGCAAATTCACACTAGACTGACAGCCCTGGGATAAGGCTTGCCCTGGCCAATTCACACTAGACGGACAGCCCTGGGATCAGGCTTGCCATGGCAAAATCACACTAGACTGACAGCCCTGGGATCAGGCTTGCAATGGCCAATTCACACTAGACTGACAGCCCTGGGATCAGGCTTGCCATGGCCAATTCACACCAGACTGACAGCCCTGGGATCAGGCTTGCCATGGCCAATTCACACTAGACTGACAGCCCTGGGATCAGGCTTGCCCTGGCCAATTCACACTAGACTGACAGCCCTGGGATCAGGCTTGCCCTGGCCAATTCACACTTGACTGACAGCCCTGGCCTGATAATGACAGCCCTGGAATCAGGCTTGTCATGGCCAATTCACACTAGACTGACAGCCCTGGGATCAGGCTTGCCCTGGCCAATTCACACTCGACTGACAGCCCTGGGATCAGGCTTGCCATGGCCAATTCACACTAGACTGACAGCCCTGAGATCATGCTTGCCCTGGCCAATTCACATTAGACTGACAGCCCTGGCCTGATAATGACAGCGCTGGGATCAGGCTTGCCCTGGCCAATTCACACTAGACTGACAGCCCTGGCCTGATAATGACAGCCCTGGGATCAGGCTTGCCATGGCAAATTCACACTAGACTGACAGCCCTGGGATCAGGCTTGCAATGGCCAATTCACACTAGACTGACAGCCCTGGGATCAGGCTTGCCATGGCCAATTCACACCAGACTGACAGCCCTGAGATCAGGCTTGCCATGGCCAATTCACACTAGACTGACAGCCCTGGGATCAGGCTTGCCCTGGCCAATTCACACTAGATTGACAGCCCTGGGATCAGGGTTGCCCTGGCCAATTCACACTAGACTGACAGCCCTGGGATCAGGCTTGCCCTGGCCAATTCACACTAGACTGACAGCCCTGGGATCAGGCTTGCCCAGGCCAATTCACACTAGACTGACAGCCCTGGGATCAGGCTTGCCCTGGCCTATTCACACTAGACTGACAGCCCTGGCCTGATAATGACAGCGCTGGGATCAGGCTTGCCCTGGCCAATTCACACTATACTGACAGCCCTGGCCTGATAATGACAGCCCTGGGATCAGGCTTGCCATGGTAAATTCACACTAGACTGACAGCCCTGGGATCAGGCTTGCCCTGGCCAATTCACACTAGACTGACAGCCCTGGGATCAGGCTTGCCCTGGCCAATTCACACTAGACTGACAGCCCTGGGATCAGGCTTGCCCTGGCCAATTCACACTAGACTGACAGCCCTGGCCTGATAATGACAGCCCTAGGATCAGGCTTTCCCTGGCCAATTCACACTAGACTGACAGCCCTGGGTTCAGGCTTGCCCTGGCCAATTCACACTAGACTGACAGCCCTGGGTTCAGGCTTGCCCTGGCCAATTCACACTAGACTGACAGCCTTGGGATCAGGCTTGCCCTGGCAAATTCACACTAGACTGACAGCCCTGGGATCAGGCTTGCCCTGGCCAATTCACACTAGACTGACAGCCCTGGGATCAGGCTTGCCCTGGCCAATTCACACTAGACTGACAGCCCTGGGATCAGGCTTGCACTGGCCAATTCACACTAGACTGACAGCCCTGGGATCAGGCTTGCCCTGGCCAATTCACACTAGACTGACAGCCCTGGGTTCAGGCTTGCCCTGGCCAATTGACTCGAGACTGACAGCCCTGGGATCAGGCTTGCCCTGGCCAATTCACACTAGACAGACAGCCCTGGGATCAGGCTTGCCCTGGCCAATTCACACTAGACTGACAGCCCTGGGATCAGGCTTGCCCTGGCCAATTCACACTTTACTGACAGCCCTGGGATCAGTCTTGCCATGGCCAATTCACACTAGACTGACAGCCCTGGGATCAGGCTTGCCATGGCCAATTCACACTAGACTGACAGCCCTGGGATCAGGCTTGTCCTGGCCAATTCACACTAGACTGACAGCTCTGGGATCAGGCTTGCCCTGGCCAATTCACACTCGACTGACAGCTCTGGGATCAGGCTTGCCCTGGCCAATTCACACTAGACTGACAGCTCTGGGATCAGGCTTGCCCTGGCCAATTCACACTAGACTGACAGCCCTGAGATCATGCTTGCCCTGGCCAATTCACATTAGACTGACAGCCCTGGCCTGATAATGACAGTGCTGGGATCAGGCTTGCCCTGGCCAATTCACACTAGACTGACAGCCCTGGCCTGATAATGACAGCCCTGGGATCAGGCTTGCCATGGCAAATTCACACTAGACTGACATCCCTGGGATCAGGCTTGCAATGGCCAATTCACACTAGACTGACAGCCCTGGGATCAGGCTTGCCATGGCCAGTTCACACCAGACTGACAGCCCTGGGATCAGGCTTGCCATGGCCAATTCACACTAGACTGACAGCCCTGGGATCAGGCTTGCCCTGGCCAATTCACACTAGATTGACAGCCCTGGGATCAGGGTTGCCCTGGCCAATTCACACTAGACTGACAGCCCTGGGATCAGGCTTGCCCTGGCCAATTCACACTAGACTGACAGCCCTGGGATCAGGCTTGCCCAGGCCAATTCACACTAGACTGACAGCCCTGGGATCAGGCTTGCCCTGGCCTATTCACACTAGACTGACAGCCCTGGCCTGATAATGACAGCGCTGGGATCAGGCTTGCCCTGGCCAATTCACACTAGACTGACAGCCCTGGCCTGATAATGACAGCCCTGGGATCAGGCTTGCCATGGTAAATTCACACTAGACTGACAGCCCTGGGATCAGGCTTGCCATGGTAAATTCACACTAGACTGACAGCCCTGGGATCAGGCTTGCCCTGGCCAATTCACACTAGACTGACAGCCCTGGGATCAGGCTTGCCCTGGCCAATTCACACTAGACTGACAGCCCTGGGATCAGGCTTGCCATGGCCAATTCACACTAGACTGACAGCCCTGGGATCAGGCTTGCCCTGGCCAATTCACACTAGACTGACAGCCCTGGCCTGATAATGACAGCCCTAGGATCAGGCTTTCCCTGGCCAATTCACACTAGACTGACAGCCCTGGGTTCAGGCTTGCCCTGGCCAATTCACACTAGACTGACAGCCCTGGGTTCAGGCTTGCCCTGGCCAATTCACACTAGACTGACAGCCTTGGGATCAGGCTTGCCCTGGCAAATTCACACTAGACTGACAGCCCTGGGATCAGGCTTGCCCTGGCCAATTCACACTAGACTGACAGCCCTGGGATCAGGCTTGCCCTGGCCAATTCACACTAGACTGACAGCCCTGGGATCAGACTTGCCCTGGCCAATTCACACTAGACTGACAGCCCTGGGATCAGGCTTGCCCTGGCCAATTCACACTAGACTGACAGCCCTGGGTTCAGGCTTGCCCTGGCCAATTCACTCGAGACTGACAGCCCTGGGATCAGGCTTGCCCTGGCCAATTCACACTAGACAGACAGCCCTGGGATCAGGCTTGCCCTGGCCAATTCACACTAGACTGACAGCCCTGGGATCAGGCTTGCCCTGGCCAATTCACACTTTACTGACAGCCCTGGGATCAGGCTTGCCCTGGCCAATTCACACTAGACCGACAGCCCTGGGATCAGGCTTGCCCTGGCCAATTCACACCAGACTGACAGCCCTGGGATCAGGCTTGCCATGGCCAATTCACACTAGACTGACAGCCCTGGGATCAGGCTTGCATTGGCCAATTCACACTAGACTGACAGCCCTGGGATCAGGCTTGCCATGGCCAATTCACACTAGACTGACAGCCCTGGCCTGATAATGACATCCCTGGGATCAGGCTTGCCCTGGCCAATTCACACCAGACTGACAGCCCTGGGATCAGGCTTGCCATGGCCAATTCACACTAGACTGACAGCCCTGGGATCAGGCTTGCATTGGCCAATTCACACTAGACTGACAGCCCTGGGATCAGGCTTGCCCTGGCCAATTCACACTAGACTGACAGCCCTGGGATCAGGCTTTCCATGGCCAATTCACACTAGACTGACAGCCCTGGCATGATAATGACAGCCCATAATCACAGACTTCATTCACAGGCTTTAGCAGAAAGACAAAGCCAGAACATAGCAGGATCAGCAATGCTAATCGCCATGTCTGAATGTAGTGTCCCGTTCCCACCATAGCGTCTTACAGTAAACTGTAGTACCACTGTTCCTCTGGGCCTCACCCTATCCAGGGAGCTGTGAAGTGTGACTGACCAGGCAAGTTCAGTGATGCGGTGTGAACTTTGACACCAGGCCATAGGAGGTTAGGAGGAACTCCAGCTCATGGAGCCGACAGAAACACAGATAATCCCATGTGCTTCGAATGCTCCCTCATTTTGTGTGTTGTTCTTGTTAACATGTATTGATCCATAGTCTACCTATAGAGTTATCAGACTTCAGAATGCATCTAAACCCATGGAAGAGTATGGAATGTTCTTCTTTCCAATGCATGTTGTCCGATGCATGATTTCCCATCACAGTTTAAACTTCGCCAACACAGGATATGATAATGAATAAGACCATAGAAAAGTAAATCATTTCTATACTGTAAGTAAAATCAAAAGAAATGCCTACAGATATGAAGTCAAAGGGAAACCACGAGAAGAGACCGTCTTTATGGAGCTCCTTGTAAATCCTAGATAACAAAGGATGTAAATGTACTGTATAAATGGAGACGAGATGTAGGATTCCACTTCCTCTCTTTTCATCACAGCTGGATCCTCTGCCTAGATCAGGGGAAGCCCGATTTAGAAAATGGTCAGGCATAAACACAGGTTTAGAACCCAGCTAGAGAGATTCTCAGACATCTCAGTGTCTTTGCCACACTTACCGCCTGACGTGACGTCCTTCACACCTGAACAAGACAACCCCTCTATACATTAAGCGTAGAAGGGGTGACACTGGTCATCAATTGAACACGACCGAGAATTTCGGCAAAGGGAATGTTCATTGTAAATGTTAATTGGGAAATCTGAGATGAAGAGACTTTTCAAATAACTTGTGTGAAGATGTCAACCGAGCTCAATAAAACATTTAAGCAGTAATGATGGGCAAATTGTGTTTTTATTGTGATATTTGTTGTAATGTGGTGAGCATACTGATATCTGTAACTGAAATGGTACTAAATTGAATAGCCAACTGACAGACCTTAGAGGACACACTTGATGACTTACTTCCTTTTACTTTTCATTGGTTAAACATTCACCTTTTACTAGCCCTTGTATGTCACTCGTAAGCCACATATCTCCAGAGTTGCCTAACATGAACTTGGTTGGGATTGGGTTCTGTAATGTCATGTCGAAATCGTCAAAATGATCAACAAGACAAAGGTTAATTACCCAGGCAAAAGCTAAGTCTGTCAATAGTGCCACGAGGCATTTTCAAGTCTGTCTCACTTGAGGTCACTGAGTTTACCACTCTGCAAAGCCAAAAAGTCCACATTGCAACCAGAGACCATGCACAATGCCATGTCCAATTTGCCCTTTATTTAAAAATGTATATTAATATTGCCATATATTTTCCATATGCCATATAATTGTGATATTTGTTGTAATGTGGTGAGCATACTGATATCTGTAACTGAAATGGTACTAAATTGAATAGCCAACTGACAGACCTTAGAGGACACACTTGATGACTTACTTCCTTTTACTTTTCATTGGTTAAACATTCACCTTTTACTAGCCCTTGTATGTCACTCGTAAGCCCCATATCTCCACAGTTGCCTAACATGAACTTGGTTGGGATTGGGTTCTGTAATGTAATCCATGGCTTCTGGTTGGGATATGTATGTTTGGTCACTGCGGGAACGACGTCATCAATGCATTACTAATGAAGCTGGTGACTGATCTGGTAAACTCCTCAATGCCATCGGATGAATCGCGGAACATATTCCAGTCTGTTCTTGCACAACAGTCATGTAGCTAAGCTGAATCATAACAGTCCCGAATATTGTCTGGATCATAACAAATGACCACTGCGAATGTATAATGTAGCATTACGTCTATTCAACCTGATAGGAGAGGATCAGGGACCTTGATTATCACTGTCTGCCAAACATCTCTTACTGATAGAGGCTGACGGTATATACGGCTTCTGGCCCTAATTAGGCCCCATGCAATTGACACACTACAATCACACTACAGTCTTGCTGATGGAATGGTCCTGACATTGCTATAAACGATCTGGTGTAAAATACGTTGTGTAAATGTCTGTGAAACGTTCTATTTTTATATATTCACCAACATGGGTGTGTAAAAAATATATCTTATTTCCTCATTCGTATAATTTTTCTAAATGATGAGCTACCTTAAAGTATTGTGCCATTTCTCTTCCTTTAAAAAAAAAAAATCTAATCTAAGGTTTGTTCAGTCTCTGAGTCTCTGTGTTCATTGGTATTTCAACATGCAGGCATGTGCTCCGGAATACCAGTAGTCTCAATTAAAAGGTTTACCTTACAAGGGCACTTACAGCATATCTGGCATTTATAGACAGCTACTGCACTGACACCATTCTGCCTACTATTACTTTACAGCTTCTGTGTTTATTTAGAATGCATCTGACCAACATAGAGGATATTAGGAGGCAGTAAGTATATTGTAAATGAAAGTTTATGGTAAAACTGCCCCATAAACACGTGGCTATATAAGTAAGAATCAGCACTACAGAGGCAATTGGTTTTTATTGAAGGTGGCAAGAGTTTTTTGCTCTGTTTGGTTTCTTTTATTTGCTAAAATGAATTGTCTGTTTACGTAAATTATGAAACATTCCCTTCTTTGATTGGCTGTAAACAGATTCCATTCTGATGATGGCACTTATATCTTAACAATTACATTTGAAATTGATCCACGAGAAAGATTAGTTGCAGGACACTTTAGTAACTATTTTTTTCAGTTTTGTTGAGAGCATATATAGCACATAAATGAGTTGATTTTGTTTCAAGTTAACTGATTTAATTTTTAAATCATTGTTTCTGTTAGCATATGAGAGATAATTGAGTTGTGGGCGGCCATCTTGATATTTGAACAGTAAAGCTACACTCACGACCGTTGGCTGTGGTAGGCCTATTTATTTGTACGCGTTCTAAACACGTCTCCATAAGCAGCTTTTCGGCATGTCCTATACTATCAAAGCATCAGTCTCTCTCAACAAACATAACTCTGTTACTGTGGGGAGGACATTTTTACAGCATTACCCCAGTAAAATTTACAGCCTTGATGGAACTAAGAGCAAGCACCTGTTTATACAAATGATTATGTTTACCTGGGGTGGTGGGGGGAGGGGGACACCACTGAAAAAGAAAAAGCCTTATTACAAACGTGTCCAAATGTATATATATATCAACAATAGTTTTTAGCAGCTTCCCTTAAATCATAGAGCCACAATTTTTACTTCATGCCAGGGACCAAATGATTATCATGTTCTGATACCATTACATAAACCAACAATAGCACCATTATTATGACGATGCCCCTAATGGTGCTGACCAGTGTGTCTGTGCCAAGGCCAGCCTCTCAGCAACATACTCATCATCTAGTCCTTTCTTCTTGTCTTTAGTGTTTAGATGGAAGGCAGATACATCTCAGATACTTTCTCCTGGAGACCAGAGAAAAAAACAACCCCACCTACAAATAACTGTGGGTACAACCCTTGTGCGGCCTGGCAGTGGGTTCAGGCTCAAGTTCAAGATGACTCTTTCTGGAGGTACTTCCTGGTGTTCAGGAGGGCACTGAAATCAAAGACAGTACAGAACCATGTCAGCACATACTATCTCACTGATAGCACCCGTGGTGTTTGAAGCAAAATGTAGCTGAGGGACAAAGGTCACAACCATTGTCATTTACAATGTCCATGCATCCAAACAAGACCTGACTCACAACAGGAAATGCTTTGTCCTAACCAAGTGTCACTCCACATTGGGTTGTCAAGTCTGGGTATAGAGACGAATAACAAATGATTGATATTTAAATGTATTTAATTTCATTCCTTGCCTCAGTGAGAGGAGGTAGCTGACTTAGGTTCTTGATACATTTTTATGGTTGTAAAAATATGCATAAGGTAAATGTATTATATAGAGTGTGTTAGATATACTACATTAAAACAGTGAATACCGCCTCTGTCAGACATACAAACTACACTCTGGTTTGGCCCTCATCATTCAAATAGGCATTTCTTATCTTTGAGGCAGGACTAAAGCATACCTTACTGTGTTTAAGGACACTGTAAAGAGAGTTTCTGACATTGTTTGCTAAAATAGAACTCCAAATGAGACAGTATTGACTCTACCTGTACAGTTTATAATCACCCCCTCCCCTCACCATGTTCCTCCCTGGGGTCAGAATCACCCCCACCATGCTCCTCCCTGGGGTCAGAATCACCCCCCCCCCCCCACCATGCTCCTCCCTGGGGTCAGAATCACACCCCCCACCGTGCTCCTCCCTGGGGTCAGAATCACCCCCCACCATGCTCTTCCCTGGGGTCAGAATCACCCCCCACCATGCTCCTCCCTGGGGTCAGAATCACCCCCCCATCATGCTCCTCCCTGGGGTAAGAATAACACCCCCCCCCAACATGCTCCTCCCTGGGGTCAGAATCACACCCCCCACCATGCTCCTCCCTGGGGTCTGAATCCCTGGGGTCAAAATCACCCCCCCCCCCCAACATGCTCCACCCTGGGGTCAGAATCACCCCCCACCATGCTCCTCCCTGGGGTCAGAATCACCCCCCAACATGCTCCTCCCTGGGGTCAGAATCACCCCCCCCCCCCCCCCCCCCCCACCATGCTCCTCCCTGGGGTCTGAATCACCCCCCCCATCCCCCAACATGCTCCTCCCTGGGGTCAGAATAACACCCCCCCCCCCCCCAACATGCTCCTCCCTGGGGTCAGAATAACACCCCCACCCATCGTGCTCCTCCCTGGGGTCAGAATCACCCCCCCCCCCGTGCTCATCCCTGGGGTCAGAATCACCCCCCCCCCCCCCCCCCCCCCCCCACCCACCGTGCTCCTCCCTGGGGTCAGAGTCTCATCCCAGGGCTGTGCTCCGCCCTGGCCTGGGGTCAGGAGATGTTCCCCAGTAGATGTATCCTCCTACTCTGTTTACTCACCGCCTCTCTCACCTTGCACTTTGGACGCCGCGCCCTGTCTTTGGTTACGAGATTAGCAAATAGCTACGTGCTGTGTGTGATGCAGCAGGGTAGATGCCACAGACATCCTCAGTGTGCCTTTGCTCCGCGGGCCGTTGTAACAGGTAGAGGGGTGGGTATGATGGGTATTATTGGGTGGGTATGATGTCACAGGGCTGTTATAACAGGTAGAAAGGTAGACATGATGAGGTAGAAAGGTAGACATGATGTCACAGGGCAGTAGAGAGGTAGACTTGATGTCACAGGGCTGTTATAACAGGTAGAAGGGTGGACATGATGTCACAGGGCTGTTATAACAGGTAGAAGGGTGGACATGATGTCACGGGGCTGTTATAACAGGTAGAAAGGTAGACATGATGAGGTAGAAAGGTAGACATGATGTCACAGGGCAGTAGAGAGGTAGACTTGATGTCACAGGGCTGTTATAACAGGTAGAAGGGTGGACATGATGTCACAGGGCTGTTATAACAGGTAGAAGGGTGGACATGATGTCACGGGGCTGTTATAACAGGTAGAAGGGTGGACATGATGTCACAGGGCTGTTATAACAGGTAGAAGGGTGGACATGATGTCACAGGGCTGTTATAACAGGTAGAAGGGTGGACATGATGTCACAGGGCTGTTATAACAGGTAGAAGGGTGGACATGATGTCACAGGGCTGTTATAACAGGTAGAAGGGTGGACATGATGTCACAGGGCTGTTATAACAGGTAGAAGGGTGGACATGATGTCACAGGGCTGTTATAACAGGTAGATAGGTAGACATGATGTCACGGGGGTCGTTATAACAGCTAGAGAGGTAGACATGATGTCACAGGGCTGTTATAACAGGTAGAAGGGTGGACATGATGTCACAGGGCTGTTATAACAGGTAGAAGGGTGGACATGATGTCACAGGGCTGTTATAACAGGTAGAAGGGTGGACATGATGTCACAGGGCTGTTATAACAGGTAGATAGGTAGACATGATGTCACGGGGCTGTTATAACTGGTAGAGATGTGAACATTCTGTCACAGGGCTGTTATAGCAGATAGAGAGGTGAACATTCTGTCACAGGGTTATTATAACAGGTAGAAGGATAGACATGATATTAAAACTGCTCAATTCTCCTGAAGCCACTCCTTATCGCTCCTTATCCCGCCACTCATTTTTACTGTGCAAACAGTCATGGCTCCTAGGTGAGGTGTATCTTGCCCTGTCCGTCTCATTGTCTCTTGCCCTGTCTGTCTCGTTGTCTTTGGCCCTGTCTGTCTCATTGTCTCTGGCCCTGTCTGTCTCATTGTCTCTAGCCCTGTCTGTCTCATTGTCTCTGGCCCTGTCTGTCTCATTGTCTCTGGCCCTGTTTGTCTCATTGTCTCTAGCCCTGTCTGTCTCATTGTCTCTAGCCCTGTCTGTCTCATTGTCTCTGGTGCTGTCTGTCTCATTATCTCTGGCCCTGTCTGTCTCATTGTCTCTGGCCCTGTCTGTCTCATTGTCTCTAGCCCTGTCTGTCTCATTGTCTCTGGCCCTGTCTGTCTCATTGTCTCTGGCCTTGTTTGTCTCATTATCTCTAGCCCTGTCTGTCTCATTGTCTCTAGCCCTGTCTGTCTCATTGTCTCTGGTGCTGTCTGTCTCATTGTCTCTGGCCCTGTCTGTCTCATTGTCTCTGGCGATGTCTGTCTCATTGTCTCTAGCCCTGTTTGTCTTATTGTCTTTGGCCCTGTCTGTCTCATTGTCTCTGGCCCTGTCTGTCTCATTGTCTCTGGCCCTGTCTGTCTCATTGTCTCTGGCCCTGTCTGTCTCATTGTCTCTGATCCTGTCTGTCACATTGTCTCTGCCGCTGTCTGTCTCATTGTCTCTGGCCCTGTCTGTCTCATTGTCTCTGGGCCTGTTTGTCTCATTGTCTCTGGCCCTATCTGTCTCATTGTCTCTGGCGCTGTCTGTCTCATTGTCTCTGGCGCTGTCTGTCTCATTGTCACTTTCATCCACTGCACCACTTTTTAATGTCTCCTCTAACCTGATGATTTTCAAAGCCCCACACCACGATGATACAAAATAACACATACAAGACCAAATACAATGATTACGTACATAGTTTTCTTTAACTTTCTCAAATTATATTGATTCCGAGATGAAGTGTCATCTACAATCATATTTCTTCAATGATGTTTATCCCAGCAATTCCTGTATGTTCACAGTTGTCACTTTAGTGCCTCTAAAAAGCATATGTAGTGAGCAGTTAGCTTATGGTCAAACTTACTTAGCCTTGTAAAACATTAAAGTATGATTTCACGTTGTAGATGATTTTAAAATGATGTAATCCTAAATGTGTGACAGATAGTCATGTTGTAAAACTTTTTAGGAAAAGATATATAGTTTGAAGATGCGCTCCAACTATCTTCCATTTCCCTACTATAAAGAATGAGCTCGAGAGTTTACAATAAAGCTTTTAATACAAATTACTTAGAAAATATACACGTATTATTATTATTGCGTGGGATCAGAACCATTTCCAGGTATTTCCAGTATCAGCAGAAGAAACAATCGAAGCCATGATAACAATAAAAGACAACAGTTTAATATTTATATATATTTATAGCTTTTCTCTTTCTCAGTTCTTTGTCTCTCTTTCACAAGACGGACCAAGATGAACATGTGCACAGCGGGTGGCCGTCCTATCGCCTCTGATCACAAAACATGGGCATTCATTTTCTATCCTTTTCCCGATGATTCGACGTGGAATCCCCACCGTTCGTCGAAACCGCAGCACGTAATCTATTGCACACAGCCACCGTTCGTGTTGGTCTGTCTTGTCCTTTTCCAAAAACAAAAGCGCAAGAAACAGCAGCCAGTCTTTTACATATATTTTTTCTCAGTAGGTGTTGACCCCTGCATTTGCCTTGTCCCCATGTTACTCAAGCTGTTGACTGGGGGTCTCTATTGCAGGTTAGACATGGCCCAAAGTATTTTTTTTTTCTTCACGTCAGACCGTCGTCCTCAGTATTCTTCTTTGATAGTCATTTGTAGGGATGAAGACACTAGGCCACCACTGCTGCTGGTCACCATGACAACATTGCTGGGTGGAGTAGGTGTTGTTGTGGACGCTGCCTGAGGCTGCTGCATCTTCTTCTTGTTCACTTTCCTCTCTTTGGCACGCCGATTCTGAAACCAGATTTTCACCTGTGGAATAAACAAAAGATTGGAGATAAGTGCTCTGTGGCTGGTCTACTAAAAGAGAGAGAGAGAGGGAGAGAGAGAGACTGCCTGCTGTGGTGTTGTGTCTGACCTGTCGTTCTGAGAGGCAGAGAGAGGTGGCCAACTCTGCTTTCCTCCTGATGGTGATGTAGCGGCTATAGTGGAACTCCTTCTCCAGCTCCAAGCGCTGGTGATCTGTGTACACCACCCGGTACTTGTCTTTCGTTCGTGTCTTACCACCTGCAACAGGGTTACAGTATGGTCATCATTCAACCTTCATATTGTGTGTGTAACGTAGAGATTAGGGAAAAAACGACTTCTATGTTTATTTTAACTTTAACAGACGTTATGTTAATAGAATTTCTACCCTGTCCGTATTGTTTGCCATTCAAATCCGTGGCAAAAACTAGCTGAACAGAAATTTGCATAAGATTGAGATGTGATTCTCAGTAGGGCTTCACCTGCATTGGTCATAATGAGAGGACGACTGGGCTAATGCTACAATTAGATTTCACATTAACTTACATGCCGTAAATAACCGATATTAGATGAGTAAATAAAGATGAGAACGACATCTGTGAAAATGTGGTTTCTGCTTCATTTCATACATGAAACCTCTCACTAAAACACACACAGATGAACTAGCAAAGCTCTGAGAGATCAGCTAGTCTTTTTAATTAGGTACCGTAAATCAAAAGTCACTTCATTCTGTCCATAGTGAACGAGGGACCTAAGTGCAGCAGCAGCAACCAAGTTAAAGATTAAAATGTGTGAGCTGAGAGGGGGAGGGTCTGCCTGTAAAGGCGCCAGGCCCGGCCTGATGACCAGAGAGTTATCCACACCATTAGGCTGTTGAAACACAGAACACACCCTCCTGCTCCCATCGACCCCTAATTGATTCTCTTCACCTCCTGATTCATAATAGCTACCTCTTCTCTGATGACCGTTGTTTTCTAATTACCATGTTGACACAGACGGACCACTCCCAAATGGACGGCGTCTGAGGTGCATGTCTACGGGGGTATTGACACATACAATCTCCATACTGCGTTAATGAAACACTGTACTGATTGGAGTGGCTCCCATCACTAGCGACAACAGGGTTTGCGTCACGAGGCTTCCAATGGGCAAATTGAGACTGTACATAAGCATTTAATCTGAATGGCAGGTGTCAAAGCATCTTTAAAAAAAAATGTAGAGGACCCGGAAATATTCAACAGTCTGATAATAGTCTCCCTTGCTGGAACCATCAACAAAAATAGCAAAGCATTCAAGAACCCATGACGTGAATCCAAACGTGAAAAGTTTTAAGAAGTGGAAATGTTTACTTTGTATAAGTAGAGAATGCGGTTGACACACAATCTGCAGCACTGCACTTGTGTAACGATGTCACTGATGGCTGCTAAGATAAAATGGTTTAGCGGTGGAGGTTAATGAGACGTTCATGAGAATGAATGGTCAGCTGGCTGATATGATAAAGTGACATGGCTCTTGTCTAGAGTTAATCGCTAACATGGACCATAAAACTCCTCGTCTGGGACAACCAGATAACCGCATGAACTGGAACGATACATGTGGGTTAAACATGTATTTTTGAACCGGCCAGGCCCATTAGGTGCAGTGAACTGGACATTTATGGCAGCCCCAAGTCTGTGCTCCTGCTGCCTCTGTTAATCATAAGTGGTCCCAGGCACTGACAACAATTTGATTTCTGGTGGGTTTTCTATACAAAGAGAAAAGCTTTTTACAGTGCATTCGGAAAGTATTAAGACCCCTTGACTTTTTTCACATTTTGTTACGTTACAGCCTAATTCAAAAAATATATTCAATATTTGTTTTCCTTGTCAATCTAACACAATATCACATGATGACAAAACAAAAAAACTTTTTTTAATTTTCAGCAAATTTAAAAATAAAAAAAATAAAAAAAAAATAAAAAAAAACTTATTTACATAAGTATTCAGACCCTTTGCTATGAGACACGAAATTGAGCTCAGGTGCATCCTGTTTCCATGAATCATCCTTGAGATGTTTCTACAATTTGATTGGAGTCCACCTGTGGTAACTTCAATTGATTGGACACGATTTGGAATCACAACTGTATATATAAGGTCCAACAGTTGACAGTGCATGTCAGAGCAAAAACCAAGCCATGAGGTCGAAGGGATTGTCCGTAGGCACAGATCTGGGGAAGGGTACCATAACATTTCTGCAGCATTGAAGGTCCCCAAGAACACAGTGGCCTCCATCATTATTAAATGGAAAAAGTTTGGAACCACCAAGACTCTTCCTAGAGCTGGCCACCTGGCCAAACTGAGCAATCATGGGAGAAGGGCCTTGGTCAGCGAGGTGACCGAGAACCCGATAGTCACTCCGACAGAGCTCCAGAGTTCCTCGGTGTAGATGAGAGAACCTTGCAGAAGGACAGCCATCTCTGCAGCACACCACCAATCAGGACTTTGGGGTAGAGTGGCCAGACGGAAGCCACTCCTCAGTAAAAGGCACATGACAGCCCACTTTGAGTTTGCCAAAATGCACCTAAAGGACCCTCAGACCATGAGAAACAAGATTCTCTGGTCGGATAAAACCAAGAGTGAACTCTTTGGCCTGAATGCCAAGTGTCACGTCTGGAGGAAACCTGGCACCATCCCTACAGTGAAGCATGGTGGTGGCAGCATCATGCTGTGGGAATGTTTTTCAGCGGCAGGGTCAGGATCGAGGAAAAGATGAACGGAGCAAAGTACAGAGAGATCCTTGATGGAAACCTGCTCCAGAGTGCTTAGGTCCTCAGACTAGGGAGAAGATTTACATTCCAAAAGGACAATGACCCTGGTCACACAGCCAAGACAATGCAGGTGTGTCTTCCGGACAAGTCTCTGAATGTCCTTGAGTGGCCCAGCCAGAGCCCGGACTTGAACCCAATCGAACATCTCTGGAGAGACCTGAAAATAGCTGTGCAGTGACGCTCCCCATCCAACCTGACAGAGCTTGAGAGGATCTTCAGAGAAGAATGGGAGAAACTCCCCAAATACAGGTGTGCCAAGCTTGTAGTATCCTACCCAATAATATTAAAGGCTGTAATCGCTGCCAAAGGTGCTTCAACAATGTACAGAGTAGAGTAAAGGGTCTGAATACTTATGTAAATGTGATATTTCAACAATAACAAAATGTATACATTTGCAAACATTTCTAAAAACCTGTTTTTGCTTTAACATTATGGGGTATTGTGTGTTGATTGATGAGGGGAAAAAATATTTAATACATTTTAGAATAAGGCTGTAACTTAACAAAATGTGGAAAAAGTCAAGGGATCTGAATACTTTTCGATTGCACCGTATAGCCATCTCACTCTTTGGCACTAGGATGGCCAGTTTGGTCTAGGATTCACATGGCTTCAAACTGCATGCTTGCAAATTCAGAAGCAGTTATTTAGCGATCATCAGTGAGACCTGAAGGAGCTTGTGTGTCGGCTCCTGTGAAATAGGCCTGCTTGAACTGATGACATACTTATGTCCAAAATGTCCATCAAACCAAGATGCTGGGACATGTGTAGGCCTTTTGAGGGTCTCAGGTAGAGGCCTTAGAGCACGTGTCAAACTCATTCCACGGAGGGCCAAGTGCCTGCGGGTTTTTGCTCCTCCCTTGTACTTGATTGATGATATAAGGTCACTGATGAGTAAGGGACTCCCCTCACCTGGTTGTCTAGATCTTAATTGAAAGGAAACCAATTAAAACCAGCTGACACTAGGCCCTCAGTGGAATGAGTTTGACATCCCTGCCTTAGAGCAGTGGAACTGGCTTGGAGACCCAGAGTTGAGTTTGAGGGCGGTAGAGGATCAAGCTCAAATACAGGCATATACAGCAAGTGAGTTAATAAATGTGTAGGAACAGTACACCAATGTGCTTCCATGCTCATTCAATTGAATTCAGTAAAATATGCATTTTTCATAAATGTCATGTCATATGATGTCAATGCCTGACATATTATATCAGCTGGCCATTAGGAGGCATAAGGAAGGTCTAGTGGAGGACAAGCGTGAACAAAGCAAGCGACATCAAAGTAAATCGACAACAAGAACTCCTGCCAAGAGACATAATGGCTAACAAAGAATTACAACATAGCAAACAATTCTAGACCCCTACGACATACAAGAAGACAACCAACGGCCTAATTTGCATAACAAGATCTTCAAAACCCCAGACGGTTTCTTTCATCTGATCACTTCCAGGTTAAGCCGTCTCAACTGACTAGAGAATTCTTATTGATATTATGAAACAATCCTATAACATTATGAAATGTATCCGGGGACGAGGGATTGCTCACATAATAAGAGGAGCATAACATAATTGTGAAGTCTATAAGCTACACCAGACAAAATCAAAGATGAATTCGAAGAATATCATGAACATGGTAATAAAGTAATTTATATAGCCTAGACTATATTATGACTGTTATAGGCTATACTAGCCTATTACTTTCTACTGCACGATGACAAGCAATTATAATCATAAGCATAATCATTGAGCACTTACTGTAATGCAATTAAAATGCATACCCTGGTTTACCCTCAACTTGTAAATACATTACATAGGCCATATTATAGCCATAAAACTAGTGGTATTATTAGTGGTATTATCACATGCGTCATAATACCACTAATTTATGACGCATGTGAGGTGTGATTCAGGAGTTCACAAAATAATAATGCGCATGAGAGGACCAACTATGCTGATGGCCGCGCGAGATAACGTCTATGTCAGTAAACAATATGCAATGTCAAATACTTTGATGGGATTGAACAAATACATACTGACGAATGCATCAGCTATGAACAACCAAGCGACAGCCAGGTAACCTGGTATTCCTTCTTTCTGAGTTGAATCATGAATTCGTCTCTGAATTCAGTGAACAGGTGCACGCATTTGTAAGCGCAGTTGTTTTGGTTGATCTTTGTCCTCTCAAGACTGTGCGTATAGACAACAGTATTTCTATATCTGTGGTTTCAGAACAAATGGACCAAAGACACTGAATTTGACACATAAAATTTCATATAAGTGTGTGCTTTGCTACAGGTACGTTTAATTTAATACATATTTTATGATTTACGCTGTATTTTCTATGGTCTTATGGACAACAAAATGATACACTCCTTGATTACAAAAATGTATGAAATAACCCACCTAAATTTGCCGGTGGCGCGCTCCGCCTCATCCAATCATAAGGGTTTCTGCGCTGAGAAATGGGAGAGAGCTGACCTACAGATGAGTTGATAGACGACGGGAGAAGAAGCCCGGGTTGTGGGACTGGAGAGAACTCTGGGGGGCTATAGCCAATTGCTCCCGGATTAGATGTGGACGGTCCTGTCCCTGGCCCATAGGGCGACCAGTCTTCCCGGGTCGGCGGTGCGTAAACGGGGTTCCAGGCCCCAGTCTGGCTGTGGTGAGGGTCATTGTTAATCCCAGGAATTTGAGGGTATCCGCTGAAATCCGAATACTGCGGAGGTGCGGGAACAAAGTTCTGATGGTTCAAGTTTAGGCTGGGATGTCGCACTGAATTTGGGTACATGCTGGTGTCCTTCTCCAAAAGATAACTCACGTACATATTTCCGAATGGTAACTCCTGCGCATAGTGTGCGTCCAGTGCGTTACTCTTGCCTCCTCTTCCCCGGGTTTCTGTTTAACCAAAGGCCTCCTCCACCTGGCTGGTCCACCTATACTCTTTAACTTATTGTTTGCTAGACACGCTGCCAGTTAGGAGTTGTCGCGCTGACGTCAACATTTTATAGCCCTCATCTCCCTCCCTCGCCTTATCCCATCAGGATGGATTTGCATTAGAGAAGGCCCTGCATTTCAAAGGGAGCCGAGCACCAGCATCAAAGCCGTCCTGGGCGTCTAGAAGAATGCTACAAATCGCACAGGAGAAACTAACATGAGTTCATGTTGATTTTCTCAACGGGAGAACCTGCTACTGCCGTGTCCGCATAACTTGTGGAATAAAATGGGGAAGGGTCGAGGAACGTGGTAGAGAGCCCTGGAGTGGCCATGGCCTTTTTCAAATGAACAGATAGCATAAAATCGTGCTGTGCATATACATGTGCCCCAATAAATCCTTATTAAATGTAATACTACCCTCTTTAAAATAACTATATTTCATTAGATACATTATGTCTTTGTCCTCTTCAAAATTCCTCATGCCTATACTTGTTTTGTGTGATATAATCTTTATAATATTAGGCCTATAAATGTCTATTTATTTCAAGAGTTGACCTATATTTTACTCTCCCACTGCAGTTAGAAATATTTCAGATGACCTTAAATTCAAACTTATTTGTTTGGATGGAATTGGAATTGGCCTGCTTCTTTGGGGTTAAGTAATCTAGGCCTATTTTTTTCTGTGCTGGGCTGAAACAGACAGCGCGGCTCCACGGCTGTATTGAAGGGAATTTCAAACAGATCTCCGAGGTGATATGTCGGTCTAGTATCGTGCCCACCTTTTCACGACATTCTCTGTAAGGCCCCAATCTGAGAGGGTGTTGGCTGGGGGTTCTAAACCAGGAGGAAGTGGCTCGTGGAATATTTCGAATGTTAATGCAACTCATTGCCCTCTCGATGCCCCCAGTTTATGCCTCTCTGCTGTTTGTCATCCTTTTCTTGGGCTTTAGAAACGGAATTGAACCCGTCTGATGAAGAAACATTGTAAGTTTTTAGCAAGGTTTAATGAGGGTCACACAATTAACATAGACTTTGTGTCTAAATTTCGATACCATTGAAATACATTGAATTTAAAACGAAAAAAGACTTCATAGCCAACTCCCACAGTCAAATCATACAGTTGATTTTGTAGCCTAAACTTCGAATAATTAAAGAGAACATTAAATGGTCCATGCGGGTCATTGTAATTGATTCAGACCTTACTTTTCACGTTGTTAAAATAATTACTAACGAAATAGAATATAATATTTCAAGTTTTTTTTTTACATTTTCTAATATTTATTTAGATCTAGAGTTAAGTTTGTATAGGCCATTTCGTTGAGTTGTCTGATATTACAAAATATAATATCAAATGTTTTTTTTTCTTTAGATAAAGTATTTAAATAATAACGTTTTTAGATAAATTATTCAAAAAATGTAAATAACTATAGCGATTTAGAAAATAGCTATTTATTAAAAAACATAATTTATTATTATTGAAGGAGATTCAAGTATTATGTCATATGTCACTAATTTATATCCTACCATAAAACAGGTTTGTATAAAAACAGCTTCAACAGGTATAAATATTACAAACCAAAATAATTCTATCATCAAATAATTAGAACGTTAACAATATAGTAATAATAAATTAATTATATGTATTTCAGTTCAGGTGACAGTTTTTATCATTCTGTCAGTATCAACCGAAAAGTAGGCCTCCCTACCTTTAATTTAATTCAATTTAATATAATGTAGGCTATTTATATCACACTTTATGGCAGTTTAACATCCCGCACTAGTCATTTTGAAACAGTTTAACATCCTGCACTAGTCATTTTGAAACAGTTTAACATCCTGCACTAGTCATTTTGAAACAGTTTAACATCCCGCACTAGTCATTTTGAAACAGTTTAACATCCTGCACTAGTCATTTTGAAACAGTTTAACATCCTGCACTAGTCATTTTGAAACAGTTTAACATCCTGCACTAGTCATTTTGAAACAGTTTAACATCCTGCACTAGTCATTTTGAAACAGTTTAACATCCCGCACTAGTCATTTTGAAACAGTTTAACATCCCGCACTAGTCATTTTGAAACAGTTTAACATCCTGCACTAGTCATTTTGAAACAGTTTAACATCCTGCACTAGTCATTTTGAAACAGTTTAACATCCTGCACTAGTCATTTTGAAACAGTTTAACATCCCGCACTAGTCATTTTGAAACAGTTTAACATCCCGCACTAGTCATTTTGAAACAGTTTAACATCCCGCACTAGTCATTTTGAAACAGTTTAACATCCTGCACTAGTCATTTTGAAACAGTTTAACATCCTGCACTAGTCATTTTGAAACAGTTTAACATCCTGCACTAGTCATTTTGAAACAGTTTAACATCCCGCACTAGTCATTTTGAAACAGTTTAACATCCTGCACTAGTCATTTTGAAACAGTTTAACATCCCGCACTAGTCATTTTGAAACAGTTTAACATCCTGCACTAGTCATTTTGAAACAGTTTAACATCCCGCACTAGTCATTTTGAAACAGTTTAACATCCCGCACTAGTCATTTTGAAACAGTTTAACATCCTGCACTAGTCATTTTGAAACAGTTTAACATCCCGCACTAGTCATTTTGAAACAGTTTAACATCCCGCACTAGTCATTTTGAAACAGTTTAACATCCTGCACTAGTCATTTTGAAACAGTTTAACATCCTGCACTAGTCATTTTGAAACAGTTTAACATCCCGCACTAGTCATTTTGAAACAGTTTAACATCCCGCACTAGTCATTTTGAAACAGTTTAACATCCTGCACTAGTCATTTTGAAACAGTTTAACATCCTGCACTAGTCATTTTGAAACAGTTTCACCAGTTTGGACCAGTTAGTGTTCTGATAATAATCTGACAATAATCTGTATATGAACAGTGGGAACCTACTGTACACTCTGATGAAGCATTGGTGGGGCAGAGTATAGTATAGTATTGTATAGCATAGTATGGTATAGTGCAGTGTAGTATATTATAGTATTGTATGTTAAATTATAGTATAGTGTAGAGTATTATAGTATAGAATAGTATAGCATGTTAAATTATAGTATAGTGAGGTATATTATAGAATAGTATATTATAGTATAATGTAGTATAGTGTAGTACATTATAGTGTAGTATATTATAGTATAGTATATTATAGTACACTGTATTATAGTATAATGTAGTATATTATAGTATATTATAGTGTAGTGTGGTATTTTATAATATATTATATATGGTATTGTATATTATAGTATATTATAGTACTGTCGCGTCCTGACCATAGTTCTTATGTGTTTTGCTTGTTTAGTGTTGGTCAGGACGTGAGCTGGGTGGGAATTCTATGTTGTGTGTCTAGTTTGTCTGTTTCTGTGTCCAGCCTAATATGGTTCTCAATCAGATACAGCTGTCAATCGTTGTCCCTGATTGAGAATCATATATAGGTGGCTTGTTTTGTGTTGGGGATTGTGGGTGGTTATTTCCTGTCTCTGTGTTTGTGTTCTGCACCAGATAGGACTGTTTCGGTTTGCCACACTTTGTTATTTTTTTTTCGTTGTAAGTGTTCACTGGTTTTTGTTTAATTAAACATGTTGAGCACTGGCTACGCTGCGTGTTGGTCCGATCCCTGTTTCACCCCCTCTTTTAGTGAAGAGAAGGAAGGCTGCCGTGACAAGTACAATGTAGTATAGCATATTATAGTACATTATAGTATATTATTGTATATTATAGTGTAGTGTAGTATATTATAGTTTATTATATATATCGTACAGTATATTATAACATAGTATTTTATAGTATAGTACATTATAGTGTAATATATTATATATAGTATAGTGCTACAGAGACTTTGAGCTCCCCTGTGTCTCACAGCAGCAGTTAGTGTTCTGATAATAATCTGACAATAATCTGTATATGAACAGTGGGAGCCTACTGTACACTCTGATGAAGCATTGGTGGGGCAGATCATAGTATAGTGTAGTATATTGTAGTACAGTATAATATAGTATAATGTAGTATATTATAGTGTAGTATATTATATATAGTTTAATATATTATAGTATATTAAAGTATAATGTATTATAGTATAGCATATTATAGTACATTATATTATAGTGTATTATATTATAGTGTAGTGTAGTATATTATAGTATATTATATATATTGTACAGGATATTATAGTATAGTGTTTCATAATATAGTATATTATAGTGTAGTATATTACAGTATATTATATATAGTATAGTGCTACAGAGACTTTGAGCTCCCCTGTATCTCACAGCAGCAGTCTACTGTTCCCTTCTCTCTCTCTCTGCTCTTTTTCATCTGAGTAGCCGTCTGGGAGCACTGTGTTCTGTGTGGACTGGTGCTGTGTTCACCTGAGCTGTGTGAGAAGGAGGATTGTGCTATGCTGTGAGGTGACCTCTGTCTGACCTGGACCCTGAGGGCCCCAAGGCCCGTTGTCTGTCTGGCACAGTGTTTGTTGGGCACAATGACCTGAGGAAGATGCTCCCCTTTCTCCCGCCCCTCATGGTAAACATGCATCCATCTTTGCAATGCTCCCACTGCTTCTCACAAACTAGCAGTCTGCCTGCCTCCCTCTCTGTTTCTGAAATACATTACTGATTTAAATACATGGTATTGATTTAGATGTATGTTTCATACTTTTTCTTGTCTGAAATGTTTTAATTGTGAATTTAGATGTAATTTTTTATGTATTAGAAATGAATAAGAATCATGGAAATTGGAAGAGGTAAGATAAAGTAAAACATTAAGTTCAAAGTAGGACTTGAAAGTGTTAGGTCACACTTCACAACTAGGTGTCACTTCCTGGTCAACATCACAGTGTCATGAAGCCAGTCAGGGGGAATGACCTGTGTGTCATGGAGACAGTGAAGTCCTGGCTGACTGACTGACTGGCTGACTGTTTGGGTGACTGCCTGGCTGACTGGGTGGTTGACTGGCTGACTGGGAGACTGACTGGCTGACTGTCTGGGTGACTGGCTGACTGACTGGGTGACTGACTGGGTGACAGGCTGGCTGGCTGGGTGACTGGCTGACTGTCTGGGTGACTGACTGGGTGACTGACTGGCTGACTGTCTGGGTGACTGGCTGACTGACTGGGTGACTGACTGGGTGACTGGCTGACTGTCTGACTGACTGACTGGGTGACTGACTGGCTGACTGACTCACTGACACACTGACTGACTGGGTGGCTGGCTGGCTGGCTGACTGGCTGACTGGCTTGCTGACTGGCTGCCTCACTGGCTGACTGGCTGCTCTGCTGATTCAGTACAATGGAACAGGTGGAGGAACAAGTGTAGAGCCAATATATACATGTAATTCAATAGAACACCAGCAGTGGAAGAATTCACAGTGGATCATTTTTGTAATTCATAATTTGGGCATTTTTCCACATTTAATTCATTCTGAATGCCATACTCCATGACTATTCCAAATAAAATGTAACTCAAGAGAGAGAGATTAAATGGTTTTAAAATATGAATTTGAGTCCAAGACTGTTATTAGGGACCAGTAACAGTTTATAATTACAATAATCACTCAGATTTGTATTTTTCAATTGTGTGCAAAAGTGTTTTGTGCAATGGTATTGGTTTAATTAGGCAGGTGGCTTGGCTATTTAATTTCCACGAGATTTAATGTTCAGGTTTTCAGACATGTAGTTATTTTCTATACTTTGGATACAATAAAGAGGGATACACTCCATTTTCACATGGTATATTTTATGGCACTGCAGTATATTATTTATTTTAACTCAAGACACACGATCAGAGGACAACTTTATTATTAAGCTTCATTTATTGCTTATGCTTGTAACTAAATCTAGGACATCAATTTATTCATATAAATCAATTATGTGAGAATTGTTTTCAGAGCAGTGTTCTCCAAACAAGGGCAATTGTGATTTATTTTATCCACACTTCAAACATTCTGCTGTCAAAGTTTTACGTTAATCTTTTATGAACTATTGCTTGGTCCCCCAATTTTAAATGATAATGTCATCACATTTAATAATATTTTAATTTATAACTATATCCACACAGTTGTAGATGGAGTATTTTATTGTTGTGGTCATAAAAATAGTCTGCGGTCATTATGACCCTATGTGAAGGTTTTATCATGTGAACTGCCCTCTGTCTCCCCCCTGTGGCATCAATGAGGAGCAAGCCATTAAATTGTGCACATTAAATGGGGTGTATTTATTACACACACCGTAACAAAACGTTTTGCACCGTAGCAACAAATGTAGTGTATTGGACAAATGTAGGTAGTTAACTCCCAATTTTGTTTTGTTTGCTTCTGTTAGCTTCCCTTTGGAACACACTAAGTGTGTGCCCTCAGGCCCGTACTCAATTACCACATACTGTATCTACAACACAAAATCTATGTGTACGTGTGTGTATAGTGCATATGTTATCGTGTGTGTGTATGCATGTGTCTGCCTCTATGTTTGTGTTGCTTCACTTTGATTTTGAATGTTACTACAACATGCTCTGGTACTAGACACATCAAATGGCTTCCAATGTCTTTTCAGGCTTTGAGCACTCCAAATGACATGTATCTTTACCACTCCTTATTAAAGTCATACATTCTTCTCTGGTTAAACTGGAGGGTAACGAAAGTAAGACTAATGTCACCACTATCATTTAGTGCAGTCATAAGCGTGATTATCCTGTGTTTTATATATATTTCCATACTATGAGATTGGAATAACACTGTGACATTTGGAAAATTATGATAATGCATTTTTTGTTTAAGAGCTGTTTGAGGGTTTTGGGGTGGGGTTTGTGGACCGCCTGGTGACATCACCAATAACAGAGAGTTTGCCCTCATCTCTGCCAATAACAGCTCGTTTACAGGTTACACATTCCTCCCATTATAGGCTCTTCCAATTAGGTACCTCAGACGACTTCCCGACAGTCCTAACTAAATTATTGCTTAACAAATTGCATATAGCTAAGAATGATTTAGCAAATTTTTGTTTATTTTTTCCCAAAGAAAACACAGTAAGGTACTTAATTGTTACCGAGCAATGATTTGATCTTGAGATAAAAACGTCTGCTTTGGACCTTTATGCTTGATGACATGTAACATATACCCACCATAAAGGCAGCAGTAGAATCTGTTGGCCTCAGTCTGCATGCTGAGTAGGGAGGTGACCGTTACCCCCCACACACTGGTCTAAAACTGGTCAGGTCGGCAATCGGGGTCTGCCTCATTTCCTGTCTCTGTGTCCTCCACAGAGCAGAGCCATGACAAACACTGCTCTGTCAGAGACAGCAGGAACATACTAACGTACTAACCACTACTAACATCTCTCTACAGCAGCGCTATGGGGAAAATTCCATATGAATATGATCCCATACACAGTACAGGTAAATTAGTTTGAAGTGGGATCTCCAAAAAGTCATAAGTATTGAAGTACTGAATTTAGTGTCACGGTTTCTGTTATATTAACTAACGGAGGATGGAAAAGACACATACGCACACACGTACTGTACACACACACACATGCCACACACAGTATTGTACAGCTAACCTTGTGGGGACACATAATTCAGTCCCATTCAAAATCATATTTTCCCTAACCCTAACCGTAACCGTAACCTTAACCCTAACGCTAAAACTAACCCAGGCTCCTAGCCCCAAACCTAATTCTCTCTCTTTCTCTCTCTCTCTCTCGCACGCACTCACACACACACGCACACACACACACTGAACATTTAGACGTTGTCTGTCCAAGGCAAATCCCTTCACTGACCCTGCATCCCCTTCGCCCACTACAAAAAAAAATCCCACATATAAAAATGAAAGCTCAACTGTGCTGGCGAGAGCCATTCATTCTCTAGGCATCTACTCACATCCTGACAAGGGAGAATAAAAAGAAGGGGAGAAAAGCCAAGATTGAAAACAGATGCAGAGAGTACCTTCCAGTAGAGCTTGGACCCTCAAAGAAAAGCAATCGCCCTTCTCTTCTCCCACACTCTATGGGAATGGAAGAATATGGACTTTCAAAGTGACATCAGACTTCTGCCAATAGATAAGCTTTGCCTTTTTTTATTGACGTATTTCTTGTCCTCTTTTTGCTAGAATGGACACAGCAACTCTAGCCAGAACCGCAGTCCTATTCAAGGACGAGGAGAAACTGTTGACCCTAACGGCTTCAAGAAGATTGTTGGATATTGCGGGAGTTTTTATGAACGCTTAAGAGATTACTTCCCATACACTCTCCTGAGGCACACTCCTGACTGAAGGTTTCTACCCATATCTCACTGCAGATTGAAGGAGCTCACTCAACATCAACATCAAGGATTTCTCTCCAACTCAGAGAGGATACAGGAGCACAGATAGCTATCCTACTGGTCAATAGACAAGACACAGTGTTGAAAAAGGTGGACAGGCACTCTCCCAAGATAAGTGACGGCCATATTGTCCTTATCATATTTCTTGTCTCTCTTTTGTTCTAACACACGACACAACAAGGGAGGTTTCACGGCTGCTTCTCTCTGTCTGAAACCAGCCCAGACCAGTTTGCAACTGCCAAGCCACACATTTGTCTGTGAGACAGTACTGGTTTCTCTGCTTTCAGCATTACAAAATCCCCAACCCGGTGATGGGTGACATGCTATCCACATCCTGATCCGTCTCTCTTGTGGTATTGTCACACTCTGATTTTTTTTTCTAATAACTTGTCTCAGTGCAGCTGGGATACGTTTCCTCTGCTGTGCATTTCTATGCCTCAGGCAAGGAAGCTAAATGATAACAGGAGGATTTTGACAAGTGTTTTTTTCCAGACATGAGTAAGAATACTCAAACTATTTCAGTTACATTGACAAGACAGCAAACCTTTTTCCCAAGATGGATGAAAGGAAAACAGCATAAAGTGGGTTGATAACCACGACAACCACAAACGTCTATCTGTTGAAAGAGTTACTGACCCACTATGCATATCACTCCCCTCCTGCAATGGGGGCTGGTCAATAACACATGCTTGGATTTAATTTCAACGCCACAATGGTCAAAGAAAACGTAGATACAGTACGTTACCCTACTGTTGCACAATGCACCATAAGCCACACAGAGCTCATTATATATATTGACTACAGTGGAGGCTCCTCCTCCGAGGAAGGGGAGGACCATCTTCCTCTGTGAATTTCATAAAAATAAAATTGTAAAACAAGTTATCATTTTTAGATAAAACTATACTAAATATAATAGCATGTCATCAAATAATTGAAACACAAATAATTAAAACACTATTTTGCAGTAGCCTCAACAGTACTCTGTGGGGTAGAACCATGGTGTAGCCAGAGGACAGCTAGCTTCTGTCCTCCTCTGGGTACATTGACTTCAATACAAAACCTAGGAGACTCATGGTTCTCACCCCCTTCCATCGACTTACACAGTAATTATGACGGAGGACATTCTCCAACATATCAGAGCTCTTGCAGCAACTGACATGTTGTCCACCCAATCAAAGGAACAGAGAATTAATCTAGTACCGAAAGCATAAGCTACAGCTAGCTAGCACTGCAGTGCTATACACAGTGCAGTGCATAAAATGTGGTGAGTAGAACAAATTAATTTCTTCTAAAATTAAAGAGAAGCAAGAGAGAAATAGATTTCGTCATTTTTTCACTTTCACTTATTTAGCTAGCAAATGCAGCTGGCTAGTTCAGTTACTCAAACACACAGCTCAAACAGAGGGATGCTATGTTAGCTAGCTGGCTATGACTTTCCAACACAACACTGGAACAGATTAACACATGCTCAATACTGAAAACTACAAATGTGCCTCTCAATCAGAGTTGGGGAGTAACTGATTACATGTAATCTGATTGAAAAAAAGTACTTTTAAATTCAGAAAGGGTGTAGGCTGTGTGTAGCGGTTTGGCTTGGAAAGATTTTTTTGCCTGGTCACATACAGCTGATGTGTTGTGCATTGAAGTCCACAAGCGAAGGGAAGAGGTGAGAGGAGGAGAGTGCATAGATGCGAGAAGGAATACAATGTGGCTGCTATGAACGTAAACTGTGTTTACGCGTGAGCTTACGTTACTGAGGTTGGGTAATCCAAAAATGACCTTACTGATATCAATTTTGGAAAGGTAACTAGTAACTGTAACGGATTACATTTAGAAAGTAACCTACCAAACCCCGCCCTCAATACACAGCTGCAGGACAGTTTATGTCACATCAAGTACATTTAAAATTCAAATAAATAAAAAAATATATACTGTTCTGAAGTATTCATGGGAATGTTGTGAGGACTGTATGCTGATGAAACTGCCAGTAAATGTGAGCCATGGAATGTTGTCCCGTAAATAGCCTTCTTCAATTCTATTTAGCCTGTGGGCAATGTGCCACACCCCATGAGAAGGTTTGCAGACTGCTGTTGAAACAGCATATTCCTAACCTCAGCAAAGCAAAACGTACATGGACTGGAAATGTCCCAGTAATGGAGTCATTGCGGTGCTAGATTGGATACGTGAGGGTAAGCCATATGAAACAGAGGTTCAGTTTCTTTTGCAGCCTCTCCAATAGGAATAACATTAGTGGGTAGGGTGCCACAGGCTCAGCGTCTGTTGGCTGGTTACATCTGGTGTGTCAATCCCTCACCGCCACACAAGGGAGGCCAGTGTTCCTCATCACAGAGAGCCTGTGATAGCCAGGCTCGAGCTCTGCCTCCCTCACAATTATAAGAAAACAGCTGGGAGTCTTTTAGCTCAGCCCAGAGGGTTTCATAAATACAACCATGGTCCAGAGCATTACTGATGGAACTTATGAGGCGATGCCCAGATCAGGCCTGTTGGGAATTCACTCTCATGCCGACTTTCCATAGATAGAGTATCTCTCATTTACAGATGTAGGATCTTAATTTGACATATTCTGTCACAGCAAAATAATCATGTAGCAACAGGATTTTAACATTTAGTCCATAATGTTGCTTAATCTGTGGTTAGACCATTAGCTGGCTAAAAGTAGGCTACATGCAAAGTGCAATACTGTTAATAAAACCGTGTGGTAGTGTGGGTTTGCAGTGAATGTATGTAAATCAAGAAGTTCATCTTCATTTCCTGTGGTGCAGGAAATTTGTCAGGAACAAAAGAGTGATCAAATTAAGATCCTACACCTGTACTCAGTGGTACCACCCTGGTGAGGGAGGTAGTGTGTGTATGTTCATGGAAACAGCCTTTATTTGATCTATGAGGTCATAGGGTGCCAGATTCTTTTGTTTTATTAGTAATGTTGACTCCCAGCCAGCACCTCTAGGCAGTTAGCAACTAACATTATAGGACCTGAGCCAATAGGCTTACAAGCATTTAACACCATAGTATCCTCCAAACTCGTCATTAAGCTCAAGACCCTGGGTCTCGACCCCGCCCTGTGCAACTGGGTACTGGACTTCCTGACGGGCCGCCCCCCAGGTGGTGAGGGTAGGTAACAACATCTCCACCCTGCTGATCCTCAACACTGGGGCCCCACAGGGGTGCGTTCTCAGCGCCTCTCCTGTACTCCCTGTTCACCCATGACTGCGAGGCCATGCACGCCTCCAACTCAATCATCAAGTTTGCAGACAACACTACAGTGGTAGGCTTGATTACCAACAACGACGAGACGGCCTATAGGGAGGAAGTGAGGGCCCTCGGAGTGTGGTGTCAGGAAAATACCCTCACACTCAACGCCAACCAAACAAAGGAGATGATCGTGGACTTCTGGAAACAGCAGAGGGAGCACCCCCCTATCCACATCGACGGGACAGTAGTGGAGAAGGTGGAAAGTTTTGAGTTCCTCGGCGTACACATCACGGACAATCTGAAATGGTCCACCCACACAGACAGCGTGGTGAAGAAATGCGGCTCGTCACCAAAAACACTCACACACTTTTACAAATGCACAATCGAGAGCATCCTGTGGGCTGTATCACCGCCTGGTACGGCAACTGCTCCGCCCACAACCGTAAGGCTCTCCAGAGGGTAGTGAGGTCTGCACAACGTATCACCGGGGGGCAAACTACCTGCCCTCCAGGACACCTACACCACCCGATGTCACAGGAAGGCCAAAAAAATCATCAAGGACAACAACCACCCGAGCCACTGCTTGTTCACCCCGCTATCATCCAGAAGGCGAGGTCAGTACAGGTGCATCAAAGCTGGGACCGAGAGACTGAAAAACAGCTTCTATCTCAAGGCCATCAGACTGTTAAACAGCCATCACCAACATTGAGTGGCTGCTGCCAACATACTGACTCATCTCTAGCCACTTTAATAATACAATTTTGGATGTAATAAATGTATCACTAGTCACTTTAAACTATGCCACTTTATATAATGTTTACATAGCCTACACTACTCATCTCATATGTACATAGTGTACTCTATACCATCTATTGCATCTTGCCTATGCCGCACGGCCATCGCTCATCCATATATATTGTTATGTACATATTCTTATTCATCCATTTACACTTGTGTGTAGAAGGTAGTTGTTGTGAAATTGTTAGGTTAGATTACTTGTTAGATATTACTGCATGGTCGGAACTAGAAGCACAAGCATTTTGCTACACTCGCGTTAACATCTGCTAACCATGTGTATGTGACAATTACATTTTGATTTGATTTGATTTGAAGCTATTGATGCTTTAACACTTGCAAAGTCAGATTGTGGTTTCTGACAACTAATCTATTTTGTTTGAATTCCTCTAAAAGAATGAGTCCTCAGAGGATGCTTGATTAGAAAAGAGCTGCCTATCCCAACAGGGGGTATGTTGATCTCATTGGCTGTCTGGCTATCTGTGAAACCCCCCCTCCTCTCTCTCTTTGGGTCTCTTCAACATCTCCCTCTATGTGGCTTCCTCCCCTGGTAGTGTGTGTGTGGTCATGGAAACAGCCTTTATCATATGGCACTAGATTATTTTGTTTTATTAATATTATCAGGTTTATTTTGCGAGGGGGGCCGAGAGAGAGAGACTCCCAAGACAGTGTCATGCGCCAGTCACATCTCAGTGAGATTCTGTCTGTCTGCATCTCTTTCCTGTGACTGACCACCGATGCCCCATCTCTTTTCTGTGACTTACCACCGATGCCCCGTCTCTTTCCTGTGACTTACCACCGATGCCCCATCTCTTTCCTGTGACTTACCACCGATGCCCCGTCTCTTTCCTGTGACTGACCACCGATGCCCCGTCTCTTTCCTGTGACTGACCACCGATGCCCGTCTCTTTCCTGTGACTTACCACCGATGCCCCGTCTCTTTCCTGTGACTTACCACCGATGCCCCATCTCTTTCCTGTGACTTACCACCGATGCCCCGTCTCTTTCCTGTGACTGACCACCGATGCCCCATCTCTTTCCTGTGACTTACCACCGATGCCCCATCTCTTTCCTGTTACTGACCACCGATGCCCCATCTCTTTCCTGTGACTGACCACCGATGCCCGTCTCTTTCCTGTGACTTACCACCGATGCCCCGTCTCTTTCCTGTGACTTACCACCGATGCCCCATCTCTTTCCTGTGACTTACCACCGATGCCCCGTCTCTTTCCTGTGACTGACCACCGATGCCCCATCTCTTTCCTGTGACTTACCACCGATGCCCCATCTCTTTCCTGTTACTGACCACCGATGCCCCATCTCTTTCCTGTGACTGACCACCGATGCCCCATCTCTTTCCTGTGACTTACCACCGATGCCCCATCTCTTTCCTGTGACTGACCACCGATGCCCCATCTCTTTCCTGTGACTGACCACCGATGCCCCATCTCTTTCCTGTTACTGACCACCGATGCCCCATTACTTTCCTGTGACTGACCACCGATGCCCCATCTCTTTCCTGTGACTGACCACCGATGCCTCATCTGTAATCACTTTAAAGACATACTGTAGCTGGGAAGGACATTAACTTCTCTGTCTGGATGGTCTTGTAGCAGAGAGGAATTCATGGTACCAGACAGACAGCAGAGCAGTGTCCTGCTGCTCTTTTGTTCTGCAGCCGCATTGCCCTGAGACAACCCATACATACCTTCACCAACTAAGTTAAATTGGCCTGAGACAACCCATACATACATACATACATACATACATACATACATACATACATACATACATACATACATACCTTCACCAACTAAGTTATATTAGCCTGAGACAACCCATACATACCTTCACCAACTAAGTTATATTAGCCTGAGACAACCCATACATATCTTCACCAACTAAGTTATATTAGCCTGAGACAACCCATACATACCTTCACCAACTAAGTTAAATTAGCCTGAGACAACCCATACATACCTTCACCAACTAAGTTAAATTAGCCTGTGTTATATTAGCCTGAGACAACCCATACATACCTTCACCAACTAAGTTAAATTAACCTGTGTTATATTAGCCTGAGACAACCCATACATACCTTCACCAACTAAGTTAAATTAACCTGTGTTATATTAGCCTGAGACAACCCATACATACCTTCACCAACTAAGTTAAATTAACCTGTGTTATATTAGCCTGAGACAACCCATACATACCTTCACCAACTGAGTTATATTAGCCTGTGTTATATTAGCCTGAGACAACCCATACATACCTTCACCAACTAAGTTAAATTAGCCTGAGACAACCCATACATACCTTCACCAACTAAGTTAAATTAACCTGTGTTATATTAGCCTGAGACAACCCATACATACCTTCACCAACTAAGTTATATTAACCTGTGTTATATTAGCCTGAGACAACCCATACATACCTTCACCAACTAAGTTAAATTAACCTGTGTTATATTAGCCTGAGACAACCCATACATACCTTCACCAACTAAGTTATATTAACCTGTGTTATATTAGCCTGAGACAACCCATACATACATACATAGCTTCACCAACTAAGTTATATTAGCCTAAGTTATATTAGCCTGAGACAACCCATACATACCTTCACCAACTATGCTATATTTCAAATATCAATGATTTAGAGAAAAGGCCATGACAACATAATGTTCCTATGAACGAATGGAAAAGATAAATCGTTACATAACATTACTGACAAACAGAATTGCTCTCAAAAGGTCATGAAAAAAAACATGTTTAGAAAGCAGAGGAAAGACTTGTTGGTTGGGGGAGTGAATTCTTAGAAGCAGTATGGGAACCCCCAGCTGTGACTTCTCTATTTTGACTGTGAGCTTCCATTTCACAGACCTTACTTGAGTTGACACGCTCTGTACACTCCCAGTGAACCCACACATTCCTGGCCCTGTTTCCGTCGTTGTGCCTTATTGTCACGCCCTGGCCTTAGTATTCTTTGTTTTCTTGATTATTTTAGTTAGGTCAGGGTGTGACATGGGGAATGTTTATGTTTTGTTGGTGTTGGGTGTTTATATGGTAAAGGGGTTATGGGTTGTTGTATAGTATATGGGTTTGTGTGGAGTACAGGTGTCTAGTGTTTTCTATGTATGTTTAGTTGTCTAGGAGAGTCTATGGTGGCCTGAATGAGTTCCCAATTAGAGACAGCTGATTTCGGTTGTCTCTGATTGGGAGCCTTATTTAGGGTAGCCATAGGCTCTCATTGGTTGTGGGTAATTGTCTATGTAAGAACGTTTGTAGCCTGTATGTTTGTGCACAACGTTTGTAGCTTCACGGTCGTTTTGTTAAAGTGTTTTGTTCGTGTTCATCTTCGTGTTGTTCAATAAAAGAAGATGGCTTATTTTCCAACTGCTGCATTTTGGTCCGTCAATCCGCCACACGATCGTGACAGAATTACCCACCATAGGACCAAGCGGCATGACCAGCGGCAACAGGAGCAATACAAGGATTTATGGACATGGGAGGAAATTTTAGACCGGGAGGTACCAGGAGAATATAACCGCCCCAAAGCTGAGCTGGAGGCAGCGAAAGCAGAGAGGCGGCGATATGAGGAGCTAGCTCGGAGGCAGGAAAAGGAACCTACAAAGGATCTGGGTTACACTACGTGGGAGGAGATCGACAGGTGGGCGATCAACCCAGGGAGAGTGCCGGAGCCCGCCTGGGATTCTCTGGCGCAGTGCGAGGAGGGATACCGGCGAATGGAGGCAGCACGACAAAGCGGTAGGAAGCCTGTGGGAAAACCCAAAAAATTTCTTTGGGGGGGGCTTAAAGGGAGAGTGGCGAAGTCAGGTAGGAAACCTGCGCCTACTCCCTGTAATTACCGTGGAGAGCGAGAGTACGGGCAGACACCGTGTTACGCAGTAGAGCGCACGGTGTCTCCTGTACGTGTGCATAGCCCGGTGCGGGTTATTCCACCTCCCCGCACTGGCAGGGCTAGATTGAGTATTGAGCCGGATGTCATGAAGCCGGTCCTACATATCTGGCCACCAGTGCTCTCCTCGGGCCGGTTTACATGGCACCAGCCTTACGCATGGTGTCCCCGGTTCGCCTACATAGCCCGGTGCGGGTTATTCCACCTCCCCGCACTGGTCGGGCAACGGGGAGCATTCAACCAGGTAAGGTTGGTCAGGCTCAATGCTCAAGGGAGCCAATACGCCTGCACGGTCCGGTATTTCCGGCGCCACCTCCCCGCCCCAGTTCAGTGGCACCAGTGCCTACACCAAGTAACAGGCTTCCAGTGTGTCTCCAGAGCCCTGTTCCTCCTCCACGCACTCGTCCTATGGTGCGTGTCTCCAGCCCGGTATCACCAATTCCGGCACCACGCACTAAGCCTCTTGTGCGTCTCCAGAGTCCTGTGCATCCTGTTGCTGCTCCCCGCATTAGCCCTGAGATGCGTGTCCCCAGTCCGGTACCACCAGTTCCGGCCCCATGCACTAGGCCTAATGTGCGTCCCCAGGGTCCAGTATGCCCTGTTCCTGCTCCCCGCACTAGCCCTGAGATGCGTGTCCCCAGCCCGGTGCCACCAGTCCCGGCACCACGCACCAGGCCTACAGTGCGCCTCAGCCGGCAGGAGTCTGCCGTCTGCACAGCAATGACTGAACTGCCCGTCTCCCCAGCGCCATCTGAGCCATCCGTCTCCCCAGCGCCATCTGAGCCATCCGTCTCCCCAGCGCCATCTGAGCCATCCGTCTGCCATGAGCCTGCAAAGCCGCCCGTCTGCCATGAGCCTGCAAAGCCGCCCGTCTGCCATGAGCCTGCAAAGCCGCCCGTCTGCCATGAGCCCACTGAGCCGTCCGCCAGACAGGAGCCGCTAGAGCCGCCAGCCAGACAGGAGCCGCTAGAGCCGTCCGTCAGACAGGATCTGCCAGAGCCGCCAACCAGACAGGATCTGCCAGAGCCGCCAACCAGACAGGATCTGCCAGAGCCGCCAACCAGACAGGAGCAGCCAAATCAGTCAGCCAGCCATGAGCAGCCAGATCCGTCAGCCAGCCATGAGCAGCCAGATCCGTCAGCCAGCCATGAGCAGCCAGATCCGTCAGCCAGCCATGAGCAGCCAGATCCGTCAGCCAGCCATGAGCAGCCAGATCCGTCAGCCAGCCATGAGCAGCCAGATCCGTCAGCCAGCCATGAGCAGCCAGATCCGTCAGCCAGCCATGAGCAGCCAGATCCGTCAGCCAGCCATGAGCAGCCAGATCCGTCAGCTAGCCATGAGCAGCCAGATCCGTCAGCTAGCCATGAGCAGCCAGATCCGTCAGCTAGCCATGAGCAGCCAGATCCGTCAGCTAGCCATGAGCAGCCAGATCCGTCAGCTAGCCATGAGCAGCCAGATCCGTCAGCTAGCCATGAGCAGCCAGATCCGTCAGCTAGCCATGAGCAGCCAGATCCGTCAGCCAGCCATGAGCAGCCAGATCCGTCAGCCAGCCATGAGCAGCCAGATCCGTCAGCCAGCCATGAGCAGCCAGATCCGTTAGCCAGCCATGAGCAGCCAGATCTGTCAGCCAGCCATGGGCCGTCCCTCAGTCCGGAGCTGCAGTCCCTCAGTCCGGAGCTGCAGTCCCTCAGTCCGGAGCTGCAGTCCCTCAGTCCGGAGCTGCAGTCCCTCAGTCCGGAGCTGCCATTCCTCAGTCCGGAGCTGCCCCTTACCCTGGAGCTGCCCCTTACCCTGGTGCTGCCCCTTACCCTGGTGCTGCCTCTTACCCTGGTACTGCCCCTTACCCTGGTACTGCCCCTGATCCTGGTACTGCCCCTTACCCTGGTACTGGCCCTTAATTCGGAACTCCCCCTTAATGCAATGGGATTAATGTGGAGAGGGGTTATTTTGAAGAAACTAAGGAGGTGGTTAGGGACTGTGGTGAAGTGGGGACCACGACCAGAGCCGGAGCCGCCACCGTGGAGGGAAGCCCACCCAGACCTTCCCCTAGACTGTGTATGGTGCGCCCGGAGTTCGCGCCTCAAGGGGGGGGTTATGTCACGCCCTGGCCTTAGTATTCTTTGTTTTCTTGATTATTTTAGTTAGGTCAGGGTGTGACATGGGGAATGTTTGTTTTGTTGGTGTTGGGTGTTTATATGGTAAAGGGGTTATGGGTTGTTGTATAGTATATGGGTTTGTGTGGAGTACAGGTGTCTAGTGTTTTCTATGTATGTTTAGTTGTCTAGGAGAGTCTATGGTGGCCTGAATGAGTTCCCAATTAGAGACAGCTGATTTCGGTTGTCTCTGATTGGGAGCCTTATTTAGGGTAGCCATAGGCTCTCATTGGTTGTGGGTAATTGTCTATGTAAGAACGTTTGTAGCCTGTATGTTTGTGCACAACGTTTGTAGCTTCACGGTCGTTTTGTTGTTTTGTTAAAGTGTTTTGTTCGTGTTCATCTTCGTGTTGTTCAATAAAAGAAGATGGCTTATTTTCCAACTGCTGCATTTTGGTCCGTCAATCCGCCACACGATCGTGACACTTATTGTTACCAGACCACGGCAAGGCCTCTACACTTACAATCAAAATCAAATCAAATGTTATTTGTCACATGCTTCGTAAAGAACAGGTGTAGACTAACCGTGAAACGCTTACTTATGGGTCCTTTCCAACAATCCAAAGAGAGAAAAAATAATAATAAATACACAATGAGTAAGGATAACTTGCCTATATACACGGGTTAACAGTACAGAGTCGATGTGCAGGGGTACAAGGTAATTGAGGTAGATATGTACATATAGGTAGAGATAAAGTGACTAGGCAATCCCCCACCATTTAAAAACCTAATATAGTGAGTCTCACATTATTCAAAGGCCTCTCTCTACACAATTTTACTGACTCCATCACATTTGTATTTTATTTAACATGAACCCATCACATTTTTGTATTTTATTTAGCATGACTCCTTCACATTTGTATTTTATATAACAGAGTGTATCATCAATATAGCTGGCACTATGGAGGTGGGCTTGGCAAAGGCTCTATCTTTGGTGGCCATCTTTGCAGGTAAGAAAAAGCTAAATGTGTTTTTACACTATAGTTACATTGTAATCAATCAAGACTGTCTGTGTTGTTATTCTCATTATTTCCCAGTGCTCCTGCAGTTTTGTCCAGAGAGCCTCAGTCTGGAGCTTCAGCCCAAGTGAAAAGGAGGTCACACTGAGCACCAACTCCTCCTTCACAGTGGTCCGTTCTGGTTGGAGCAAGGTGACCTGGAAGTCTGCATACGAGCCCAGCCTGGAGGGAGTGCCTGTGGAGGACAAAGGAACCACCAGTGTGCTGGTCCTCCACAACATCACATGGAGACACTCTGGGACCTACGTCTGTGAGGAGCCCTCGACAGAGGAGACCAAGGACATAGCAGTGTTTGTACCGAGTAAGACTTAACACCCTGTATGAACCTTCTATTTTTTTAAAGGAGTGGGGCAGTTCCACTCCTCATGTCTTTGTTAATTTTTGATTGGATGGCACAGAGGTAGAGAGGAGTGAGTGTTCTGAAATAGCAGTATGTATTAGATGTGATCCAGAGGCAGCGGCTTAGACAGCTAGACCATCCTAGGCCATCCTAGACCATCTTAGGCAATCCTAGACCATCCTAGGCCATCCTAGACCATCTTAGGCAATCCTAGACCATCCTAGGCCATCATAGACCATCCTAGGCAATCCTAGGCCATCCTAGACTATCATAGACCATCCTAGGCCATCCTAGGCCATCCTAGACCATCCTAGGCCATCCTAGACCATCTTAGGCAATCCTAGACCATCCTAGGCCATCCTAGACCATCTTAGGCAATCCTAGACCATCCTAGGCCATCATAGACCATCCTAGGCAATCCTAGGCCATCCTAGACCATCATAGACCATCCTAGGCAATCCTAGGCCATCCTAGGCCATCCTAGACCATCCTAGGCCATCCTAGACCATCTTAGGCAATCCTAGACCATCCTAGGCCATCATAGACCATCCTAGACCATCTTAGGCAATCCTAGACCATCCTAGGCAATCCTAGACCATCCTAGGCCATCCTAGACCATCTTAGGCAATCCTAGACCATCCTAGGCCATCATAGACCATCCTAGGCAATCCTAGGCCATCCTAGACCATCATAGACCATCCTAGGCAATCCTAGGCCATCCTAGGCCATCCTAGACCATCCTAGGCAATCCTAGGCCATCAATCTCTTCTATTATAGGAGGACTATGGAGGGACAAACTGTGACATTTCAAAGTTAATACAAATCAGTTCTGGTTTCAGAATTGACTTCCCTTCTTCAAAGTCTAACACGTGATGGACATGTACCTGATCTCTGTCCTCCCCCTCAGACCCGGACGAATGGTTTGTTCCCCTGGGGCCAGGAGTAGTGATGAAGGAGGGAGAGGAAGGTACCATTCCCTGCGTGGTGTTTGACCCCGGCGTTAACGTGACACTGTAAGAGCAGGGCAGCCAGGCCCATTTGGAAGGAACATATCATCCCAGTAAAGGGAAAGACAGCTCCTACATCTGCCGAGGTGCCATGAACGGAGAGGAGAAGGCGTCCCAGGTGTATTATGTCTACAGCATTGTGGGTTAGGCTCTGTGTCAACACAACCCACAAAGTGAAACTTCGACCAAAAGGAAGAGTGTCTCAACAGATGTCTTAAAATGGTCTTTAAAAAGCTAGCTGTAAAATGCTGTAAAATGCTTTTGAAGACCAGCCCACATGAATGTTGGGTTATGTTATGATGTCCTCTGTCTTTCTGTTTTATTTTTTCCAGTCCCCAAGTCCATGAACACCTTTATGACTCTCTTAAAGACGGTGCTGAAACAAGGCGAGGACTTGATGGTTAATTGTACTGTAGAAAAGCAGAGATAGTTTACTTCACATCGGAGTTTCCTCGTAAAGAGGTGAGTGAACTAATGGCTGAAGGATTATATGCAGGGGCGCAACTTTCACTGTGGACCTTTCACCCCACATTCTGAAATTGCATTTTTGTCCCCCCCAGTTTTATCATTGGAATGGACTTCTCCTAGCAGTCGGGTAGGCTGTTAAGCTGTTAAGAGTGTTTATCCGACTGGATTTTTTTTTTTACTTCTAAAACCAAAGTTGTGCCCCTGATTATATGTGACACATATTACAAAGCATAATCAACTCTTTTTTTGACAATTATGCTGTTGTTAAAAGCTGTTCTTACGTCTGTTATATTTTGTTTCCATCTGAAGATAATTGAGGCATTGACAGACTTTCTACCAGGGAACCGGGAGCTCAGAATTCGCTCCTTCTTGAACATCTCCAGGGTTACTCTGGAGGACTCGGGCCAGTACACCTGCTGGGTGCAGGACACTTTGTCAGGACACTCAGCCATGGTTAATCTCACTGTCACTGTTCTGGGTGAGCAAACGCCATCAAAACTTTTCCAAACTCACAACATTGGCCTAGTAACACTTTTTAATTCATCAACTGAAAAAGTGGAAATACTAAGCACATTGCAATGGGGGCTCAATGGGCTTTGTGTGCTTCCGCTTTGGAAAGTCACTAACTGATTGCAGTTCTTGCCATTCACCTATAAGGCAGTATTCTTCTATTCCAATGCCATGTTACAGAACATGGCTTAGTGAATTTGGAACCTTCCGTCAGCACCAATGTTTCAGCGACGAAGGAACGAGAGCATTGAGCTCACAGTGCAGATCGAAGCGTATCCCAAACCTCACGTGGTATGGACCAGAGACCACACCACCCTCGCTGGGGACACGGTATCCTTGACACCAAACATGTGCATAAGACCAGGTACCCATCATACATGTCATTGACATCCCAACAGAAAAAAATATTTGATTATCATGACAATCAATGCATAAGCCCCATAAGCCCCAATGCATAAGCCCCAAATATTTGATTATCATGACAATCAATGCATAAGCCCCATGATAAATACCTAGAAGCAGACACATTTCTGTTGTTCACTAACATGGACAATAAAGTTGTATTGATATTGATTGTGTTATTTTCCTTTTGACCTTTGACTTCCAGTTACCTCAGTACTCTGATCTTGGTAAAGGTCAGGATGGAACAGATGGGTCTCTACACCGTCCAGGTGGCCAATGGAGATGGCGTCAAAGAGATAACCTTTGACCTGTAGGTCAAGGGTAAGATACATAAATACACAGCTGAGATATAATTATCCGCTCTGGCGCATTAGACGTGTCTACATTACAGACGGGATCAGTCATACATTTTCCTTTATTGAGTTATCACATTGGAATATAAAGGATGTTGAGTAGTTTCTTGCTAGTGATAGAACAATGGCCTATCTTTGTTTCCATACTTACTTGTCACATTCTCGTGGGATATTTCCTCTCCCTGCAGCTCCCCCGAAGATAGTAGATCTGTCTGACCAGCACATGGACCAGGGCCACGGTGTGCTCTGTGTCACAGAGGGTGTCCCCACGCCCACTGTTCACTGGTACAGCTGTGAAACCATGGGAAAGTGTGGGGGAAAAACCCTGGAAATAAATACTGACCAACACAATGAAGCATATTCAGCCTCTTCAGTTGTGTTGCGGCTTTCTCCTCTCAAACTGTAGAGGGTAGTGCAGCACTAGGGCCACATTATTAGTCATAATTGTTAGACCTGTTGCTTATTTTAGACACTCAAATAGTCTATAGTTGTTTTTTCAGTCACCCAATATTTCACTGAGATAGAATGTCTCATGAACTGAACAAGCATATTTTCTAGGGTTGGGGTCAATAACATTTCAGTTCCAGTCGATTCAAGAAGTAAAATCCAATTCTCTTCAATGAAGAAGAATTGGAATTTGGTCTGCTTTCTGAATTTACTGGAATTTAAATGGAATTGACCCCAACTCTGATATTTTTCTATCATCACCAAGATAATCCACAATTATGACCTCATCACCCAGATACAGTCGTAAGACCACAGCATGGAAGCACTCTTCTGGCTGATCCGGACAACGTCAGCACCCAGATACAGTCGTAAGACCACAGCATGGAAGCACTCTTCTGGCTGATCCGGACAACGTCAGCACCCAGATACAGTCGTAAGACCACAGCATGGAAGCACTCTTCTGGCTGATCCGGACAACGTCAGCACCCAGATACAGTCGTAAGACCACAGCATGGAAGCACTCTTCTGGCTGATCCGGACAACGTCAGCACCCAGATACAGTCGTAAGACCACAGCATGGAAGCACTCTTCTGGCTGATCCGGACAACGTCAGCACCCAGATACAGTGGTAAGATCACAGCATGGAAGCACTCTTCTGGCTGATCCGGACAACGTCAGCACCCAGATACAGTCGTAAGACCACAGCATGGAAGCACTCTTCTGGCTGATCCGGACAACGTCAGCACCCAGATACAGTCGTAAGACCACACCATGGAAGCACTCTTCTGGCTGATCCGGACAACGTCATCACCCAGATACAGTCGTAAGACCACAGCATGGAAGCACTCTTCTGGCTGATCCGGACAACGTCATCACCCAGATACAGTCGTAAGACCACAGCATGGAAGCACTCTTCTGGCTGATCCGGACAACGTCAGCAACCAGATACAGTCGTAAGACCACAGCATGGAAGCACTCTTCTGGCTGATCCGGACAACGTCAGCACCCAGATAAACGTGAGATACATTGAGACCTCAGGAGTCTACCAGGTCCGCAGCCTGTGTACCTTTCAGACCATGAAGAGTGTTATGTCAGTATGCTGTGAAGCCCGCAACGACAGAGGTCGCAGGGCCTGGGACATCAAACTCGTCTCCAACTGTAAGCATTGACTCAGCATGGGTTGAAGTCAAGGACTATGACACAAGGAAAATAAGTATTTACAGTAACAATCAACAACTGATGTCAAATAACTTTTGATTAACTGATGAAAATACTCTGTGACTAACAGAGTACACAACATGCCATTTAGCAGATGCTTTTATCCAAATACCTATTTTACGTATCGGTGGTGCTGGGAATCAAAACCTACTACCCTGGTATTGCAAGAGCCATGTTTTACCAACTCAGCTACAGAGGACCACCTGTTGTATGAGTTCCTTCTATCTCTGTGTGTGTGTCTGCAGCTATTTTCTCCCAGGTGGCTGTGCTGGCTGCAGTGTTAGCCCTTGTAGTCATCACTGTCATCTTCCTCTTTGCCCTCTGGAGAAAGGTGACGCCCACACAGAAACCTATCTCCAACTCCTAATACTAACATATGGGCCCTACCGTATATAGTGCTTTTCAAGGACCCAAAGTCACTTCCCATCACATTTGTCTTGATAGTGATGCTACTGTTGAAGATGAGACTGTAACATTAGGGATGATGACGATAATGGACTGGGGCCTGGCTAGTAGGTCTAAATAGCCTTCATGTGGAACTGAACTGCCACCTAAGTCACAGCCTTGATGTTACAACAAACATGTGTGTGGGTGTAGGATGGCCATGTTATTCTATGTACGTTGAATCAATCTGATTCTATGTATTTACGTGGAATCAACAGCACTCTTTAATTGTCCAAGACATATCTCCCGTCGGGGACAGTTAAGTATATCATATATATAATTTATAAAACTCTGACAGGCTTTTGTCTCTGCATTCAGAAGCCCCGCTTTGAGATTTGATGGAAGATGATGGAATCAGTAAGCTCAGACGGCCATGAGTGTACCTACATCGACCCTGTGCACCTGCCCTATGACTGTGAGTGGGAGGTGCCCCGAGACAGCATGGTCCTGGGTGAGGGAATATTACAACTCAGTAAATCAGTGAATATGTTTTAGCATAATTGTGTGAATAGCGTAGCCTATATACTGTATAAATCATACTTTATTGATAGATTTGGCGTTGGCTAAGCTAACGTGCACCTCATTTTCTGTTACACTAGGTCACGCGTTCGGTCACACCCAGTCCTCCACCAAAGTGGCTGTGAAGATGCTCAAGTGTAAGTGCTTTATGCTTCACAAACAACTTCAAAACAACAAAAAATCCTCAATTTTACACGCAAACCACAGACCTATGTCCTCTTTCTCTACCACGGAATAATATTGCAACTCTGTGTGTTCTCCTATTGCCTTTGACGGACAGCCACAGCAAGAAGAAGTGAGACTCAGCCTCTGATATCTGAGCTGAAAATAATGAGTCACCTTGGGCCCCATGTAAACATTGTGAACCTACTTGGGACCTGTACCAAATGAGGTGGGAGCTGGGAAGCATACCACTACTTTAACCACTTCGGGTTAGATTCAATCCAACTGCCTTTATTTGTCTGTGCACCTTTTACAGGCAATGTTTTTGTGTTGGTTATTCATGATAAACGCTGCATATGTCAGCTCAAATGGAAATGTTATTTAAATGTCAATCAATTGCACCATAATGCAGATCTTCCGCAGTTCAGGTTTGAATCTAGGCCTTAACATAATTACCATATGTCAGTCAACGTGTGTGTATTAACAACTGCCCCTTTCTTCTCTGTCCTGAAGGTCCTATTGACCTAATAACTGAGTGCTGTTGCTATGGCAACTTGGTTGACTACCGCCACCGCAAAAGGCACACCTTCTTGCAGTACTACACAGTTATAAAATGCAGGGATGCTGATATGTGCAGCAACAGAGCAGAAAGCGCAGTCCAAATACAAAGAAAAAGGCAAGACTGCTGCCCACCAAAATACACTCTACTGACTTCACAATCAAAGACATACTGGCGCTTAATGTTGTGCCCCTTCCTGTTTGGCAGAGAGAGCGATGGGGGTTACATGGACATGAATAAGGAGGATTCTTTCAATTATGTCCCCATGCAAGAGCTGAGAGATAACATCAAGTATGCAGACAATGAGCTATCAGTCTATGAGACAACCTACCATCAGGACAACAACCAAGGACAAGGTATAGATGGTGGAAACAATGCTAACCCTCAGCCTTTTATAGTGTGGGCCATACTAACCCTCAGCCTGATATAGTGGAAACCATGCTAAACCTCAGCCTGATATTGTCACGGCTGTTAAATGAAGTGGACCAAGGTGCAGCGTGGTGAGCGTACATTTTCTTTTTTATTTGAAATGACGCCGACAAAACAATAAACAATACAAAACAAACCGTGAAGCTCAAAGGCTATGTGCCCTAAACAAAGTCCACTTCCCACAAAGACAGGTGGGAAAAATAGCTACTTAAGTATGCTTCCCAATCAGAGACAACGATAGACAGCTGTCCCTGATTGAGAACCATACCCGGCCAAAACATAGAAATAGAAAATCATAGAAACACAAAACATAGAATGCCCACCCCAACTCACGCCCTGACCAAACCAAAATAGAGACCATAAAAAGGTCAGGGCGTGACAGATATATTGGAAAACATACTAACCCTCAGCCTGATATAGTGGAAACAACACTAACCCTCAGCCTGAAATAACGTGAACCATACAAAAAAATGTTTGATCACATTACTCCAGTGCTAGCCTCTACACTGGCTTCCTATTAAGGCAAGGGCTTGCTCCTACCTATCTTTCCGATTTGGTCCTGCCGTACATACCTACACGTACGCTACGGTCACAAGACACAGGCCTCCTTACTGTCCCTAGAATTTCTAATCAAACAGCTGGAGGCAGGGGTTTCTCCTATAGAGATCAATTTTTATGGAAGGGCCTGCCTATCCATGTGAGAGACGCAGACTCTGTCTCAACCTTTAAGTCCTTATTGAAGACTCATCTCTTCAGTAGGTCCTATGATTGAGTGTAGTCTGGCCCAGGGGTGTGAAGGTGAATGGAAAGGCACTGGAGCAACAAACCACCCTTGCTGTCTCTGCCTGGCCGGTTCCCCTCTCTCCACTGGGATTCTCTGCCTCTAATCCTATTACGAGGGCTGAGTCACTGGCGTACTGGTGCTCTTCCATGCCATCCCTAGGAGGCAAGGAGGCCGTCCCTCAGCCTGATATAGTGTGGACCATACTAACCCTCAGCCTGAGGAAACAGTGGAAACAGACTAACCCCCAGCCTGTTATAATGGAAACAGACTAACCCTCAGCCTGATATAGTGTGGACCATACTAACCCCCAGCCTGTTATAATGGAAACAGACTAACCCTCAGCCTGATATAGTGTGGACCATACTAACCTTCAGCCTGATATAATGGAAACAGACTAACCCTCAGCCTGATATAGTGTGGACCATACTAACCCCCAGCCTGTTATAATGGAAACAGACTAACCCTCAGCCTGATATAGTGTGGACCATACTAACCTTCAGCCTGATATAATGGAAACAGACTAACCCTCAGCCTGATATAGTGTGGACCATACTAACCCCCAGCCTGTTATAATGGAAACAGACTAACCCTCAGCCTGATATAGTGTGGACCATACTAACCTTCAGCCTGATATAATGGAAACAGACTAACCCTCAACCTGATAGAGTGTGGACCATACTAACCCCCAGCCTGTTATAATGGAAACAGACTAACCCTCAGCCTGATATAGTGTGGACCATACTAACCCCCAGCCTGATATAGTGTGGACCATACTAACCCTCAGCCTGATATAGTGTGGAACATACTAGCCCCCAGCCTGTTATAATGGAAACAGACTAACCCTCAGCCTGATATAGTGTGGACCATACTAACCTTCAGCCTGATATAATGGAAACAGACTAACCCTCAGCCTGATATAGTGTGGACCATACTAACCCCCAGCCTGTTATAATGGAAACAGACTAACCCTCAGCCTGATATAGTGTGGACCATACTAACCTTCAGCCTGATATAATGGAAACAGACTAACCCTCAGCCTGATAGAGTGTGGACCATACTAACCCCCAGCCTGTTATAATGGAAACAGACTAACCCTCAGCCTGATATAGTGTGGACCATACTAACCCCCAGCCTGATATAGTGTGGACCATACTAACCCTCAGCCTGATATAGTGTGGAACATACTAACCCCCAGCCTGTTATAATGGAAACAGACTAACCCTCAGCCTGATATAGTGTGGACCATACTAACCCCCAGCCTGATATAGTGTGGACCATACTAACCTTCAGCCTGATATAGTGTGGACCATACTAACCCCCAGCCTGATATAGTGTGGACCATACTAACCCTCAGCCTGATATAGTGTGGACCATACTAACCCCCAGCCTGATATAGTGTGGACCATACTAACCCTCAGCCTGATATAGTGTGGACCGTACTAACCCTCAGCCTGATATAGTGTGAACCATACTAACCCTCAGCCTGATATAGTGTGGACCATACTAACCCTCAGCCTGATATAGTGTGGACCATACTAACCCTCAGCCTGATATAGTGTGGACCAGACTAACCCTCAGCCTGATATAGTGTGGACCATACTAACCTTCAGCCTGTTATAATGGAAACAGACTAACCCCCAGCCTGTTATAATGGAAACAGACTAACCCTCAGCCTGATATAGTGTGGACCATACTAACCCCAGCCTGTTATAATGGAAACAGACTAACCCTCAGCCTGATATAGTGTGGACCATACTAACCCCAGCCTGATATAGTGTGGACCATACTAACCCCCAGCCTGTTATAATGGAAACAGACTAACCCTCAGCCTGATATAGTGTGGACCATACTAACCCTCAGCCTGATATAGTGTGGACCATACTAACCCCCAGCCTGATATAGTGTGGACCATACTAACCTTCAGCCTGATATAATGGAAACAGACTAACCCCCAGCCTGTTATAATGGAAACAGACTAACCCTCAGCCTGATATAGTGTGGACCATACTAACCTTCAGCCTGATATAATGGAAACAGACTAACCCTCAGCCTGATATAGTGTGGACCATACTAACCCCCAGCCTGTTATAATGGAAACAGACTAACCCTCAGCCTGATATAGTGTGGACCATACTAACCCCCAGCCTGTTATAATGGAAACAGACTAACCCTCAGCCTGATATAGTGTGGACCATACTAACCCCCAGCCTGATATAGTGTGGACCATACTAACCCCCAGCCTGATATAGTGTGGACCATACTAACCCCCAGCCTGATATAGTGTGGACCATACTAACCCTCAGCCTGATATAGTGTGGACCATACTAACCTTCAGCCTGATATAGTGTTGGAAACATTTAAACTTCCCTGTCAGACAGATGGTGGGTAGACATTGTGTCTGATGTTGAAATGCTGCTGAAGAGACCAAAATAGGGAAGCCTCTCACTCCACCTTGATTTTTGACATGCAAGCGGCTTCCATAAAAGGATTGTTAATGTTTCAACCTCTTGTGTAACCAGACATTGCCTTTAAACAGTACTTTGATCAAAACCATCAGCTTGTCTCAGAGTTTGTGACTATTGTTTGTTCTCTGTTATGCTGCTCAGGCCAAGAGAGAGCAGACATGGCGTTATCTATCAGTGACTCCCCTATTCTGAGATACACTGATCTAGTGGGGTTCAGTTACCAGGTGGCTAAGGGCATGGACTTCCTGTCATCCAAGAACATATGACTCATTATAGCTGGCTTATATCCGCTTTAACAGATTGATTCACAATCCATTCTTATTAATACCGGATCATGTAATGACATTTCATGCCATGTCACATCAAACATTCATTCATTACTGATGCCACGTGGAAATGATCTTAGTGAACCCACAAGACACTTCAATAACAGCTTGAACTGTTGTCCCTGTCCTCACAGTGTGTTCACCGTGACCTGGCTGCCAGAAACGCTCTGGTCTGTGAAGGAAAGCTGGTTAAGATCTGTGACTTTGGCTTGGCCCGTGACGTCATGAACAACTCCAACTACATAGCCAAAGGCAGTGTGAGTACTTTAATATATAAATATATATATATATATATAAGGTATTTTACTTTATTGAACAAAGATAGAGAGGATGAGAGTGAGGAAAGATGTTGTGTCGAAGGGCAGTAGGCTGGATTTGAACCTATGGCAACAGTGTAGACGTGTGTCGGAGACTGCAGAATTCCCATCAGACCAGCTTCTGTAGGCCACAAGGTAGGTTGACTTCATTTTTTTAGCTTTTATTGTAGTGTATTTGTGTACAGGCCATTTAAAGAAGACACACCTACTTATTCAAGGGTTTTTCTTTATTTTTACTATTTTCTACATTCTAGAATAACAGCGAAGACATCAAAACTATGAAATAACACATATGGAATCATGTAGTAACCAAAAAAGTGTTAAACAAATCTAAATATATTTGATATTTGATATTATTTAAAGTAGCCACCCTTTGCCTTGATGACAACTTAGCAGATTCTTGGCACTTAGTACAAATTAAGAAAAACCCTTGAATGAGTATATCTGTCCAAACTTTTGACTTGTACTGTCACGCCCTGACCTTAGAGATCCTTTTTATGTCTCTATTTTGGTTGGTCAGGGCGTGAGTTTGGGTGGGCATTCTATGTCTGTTGTTCTATGTTGTTCTATGTTTTGTATTTTTGGCCTGGTATGGTTCTCAATCAGAGGCAGCTGTCTATCGTTGTCTCTGATTGAGAACCATACTTAGGTAGCCTGTTCCCACCTGTGTTTGTGGGTAGTTGTTTTCTGTTTTGTGTGTATACCTTGCAGAACTGTTCGTTTTGTTGGTTTTTGTTCAAGTGTTTTGTATATATTAAAAGTAATATGGACACTTACCACGCTGCACCTTGGTCCTCTTCTCCTTCTCCCGACGACGTTCGCTACAGAACTACCCACCACCAAAGGACCAAGCAGCGTGGAAGGATGGACTCCTGGACATGGGAGGAAATATTGGATGGCAAGGGACCCTGGGCACAGCCGGGAGAGTATCACCGTCCGAAAGAGGAGCTGGAGGCAGCTATAGCGGAGTGGCGACACTACGAGGAATTGGCTCGATGTAACGTGCACGAGAGGCAGCCCCAGAATTTAGGGGGGAGGGGGTACACGAGGAGATTGGCGGAGTCAGGTAGGAGACCTGAGCCAACTCCCCGTGCTTACCGTGGCGAGAGAGTGACTGTGTTATGCAGTGAAGCGTACGATGTCCCCAGTGCGCACGCATAGCCCGGTGCGCTACATCGCAGCTCCTCGAATCGGCCGGGCTAGAGTGGGCATCGAGCCAGGAGGGATGATGCCGGCTCAGCGCATCTGGCCTCCAGTGCGTCTCCACGGCCCAGTGCATCCGATGCCTCGGCCAAGGACAAGGCCCCCTGCATGTCTCCCCAGCCTGGTGAGTCCTGTGCCTTCTCCCAGAGCCAGGCCTCCTGTGTGTCTCTCCACTCCAGTGATGATCCATGGCACGAAGCCTCCAGTGGTGATCCATGGCACGAAGCCTCCAGTGGTGATCCATGGCACGAAGCCTCCAGTGATGATCCATGGCAAGAAGCCTCCAGTGATGATCCATGGCACGAAGCCTCCAGTGATGATCCATGGCACGAAGCCTCCAGTGGTGATCCATGGCACGAAGCCTCCAGTGATGATCCATGGCAAAAAGCCTCCAGTGATGTTCCATGGCACGAAGCCTCCTATGAGGATCCATGGCACGAAGCCTCCAGTGAGGATCCATGGCACGAAGCCTCCAGTGAGGATCCATGGCATGAAACCTCCAGTGATGATCCATGGCAAGAAGCCTCCAGTAATGATCCATGGCACGAAGCCTCCAGTGATTATCCATGGCACGAAGCCTCCAGTGATTATCCATGGCACGAAGCCTCCAGTGAGGAGTTATGGCACGAGGCCTCCAACGAAGGCCGTCTGTCCGGAGCAGTCAGAGTCTCCCTCCTGTCCGGAGCAGCCAGAGTCTCCCTCCTGTCCGGAGCAGCCAGAGTCTCCCTCCTGTCCGGAGCAGCCAGAGTCTCCCTCCTGTCCGGAGCCAGCTGCGAGGGTCCCCGGTCTGGGGTCGGCGGCGAGGGTCCCCACTCCAGAGGCGCCACCTAAGTGGGCCAAGACTAAGGTGGAGCGGGGTCCACGTCCCGCACCAGAGCCGCCACCGCGGTGAAATGCCCACCCAGACCCTCCCCTATAGGTTCATGTTTTGCGGCCGGAGTCCGCACCTTTGGGGGGGTACTGTCACGCCCTGACCTTAGAGATCCTTTTTATGTCTCTATTTTGGTTGGTCAGGGCGTGAGTTTGGGTGAGCATTCTATGTCTGTTGTTCTATGTTTTGTATTTCTATGTGTTTGGCCCGGTATGGTTCCCAACCATAGGCAGCTGTCTATCGTTGTCTCTGATTGAGAACCATACTTAGGTAGACTGTTCCCACCTGTGTTTGTGGGTAGTTGTTTTCTGTTTTGTGTGTATACCTTGCAGAACTGTTAGTTTTGTCGTTTTGTTGGTTTTTGTTCGTATTTATTAAAAGTAATATGGACACTTACCATGCTGCACCTTGGTCCTCTTCTCCTTCTCCCGACAACATTCGTTACATGTACTGTATATGTTATGTCGTCGTCCCCCCCCCCCACTTCTAAAACCAAAGTTGTGCCCCTGGTCTGTACTAAGTAATGGAGGGGAAGAAACCATCAAACAGCCATTATGTTCTGAGGTGAAAGTGATTGAAACTGAAACACAGTTTTTTAAGGAACTTCCAGAAGTGGGTTAATGTCACATACTTTGCGCAAACAATTTTTTTTACAGACTCTGCTGTCTTGTTGGTTAATTCTGTACATCCTGAATGTAAAATATGTTTTAGGTAAAAAAGCTGGCATCGAAAATGTTCTGAGGGTTTTTAAACACTTAAACTTCCCACTGGATTGAAGTTGTTGTTGCCAGAATGTGTTTGAGTTATGGGATATCTGGGCTGCGGACTCTTTTCAACTGAGGTTTTTTTGTTGGCTTTTTTTTTGTTGGCGGAAGATCAGGAGAGGATGTGAAACAGCTTTCCCAGAGTCTTTATGGTATAGACGGTACAGGACTTTGGTCAGACTAACAAAACAATGTCCATTTGCATCACTGTACCACAAACAGAAGGCCATTTGCCAAGAATACATCTGTAATTCTATATTACACCTGTCTTGGCCTAAATTGGGTTACCTAATGTCCTCTGTAGCTCAATAGTTACCTGGTGTCCTCTGTAGCTCAATAGTTACCAAATGTCCTCTGTAGAACAATAGGTTGCCTAATGTCCTCTATAGCTCAATAGGTTACCTAATGTCATCTGTAGCTCAATAGGTTACCTAATGTCCTCTGTAGGTCAATAGTTACCTAATGTCCTCTGTAGCTCAATAGGTTACCTAATGTCCTCTGTAGCTCAATAGGTTACCTAATGTCCTCTGTAGCTCAATAGGTTACCTAATGTCCTCTGTAGGTCAATAGTTACCTAATGTCCTCTGTAGCTCAATAGTTACCTAATGTCCTCTGTAGCTCAATAGGTTACCTAATGTCCTCTGTAGCTCAATAGTTACCTAATGTCCTCTGTAGCTCAATAGTTACCTAATGTCCTCTGTAGCTCAATAGTTACCTAATGTCCTCTGTAGGTCAATAGTTACCTAATGTCCTCTGTAGCTCAATAGTTACCTAATGTCCTCTGTAGCTCAATAGTTACCTAATGTCCTCTGTAGCTCAATAGTTACCTAATGTCCTCTGTAGCTCAATAGTTACCTAATGTCCACTGTAGCTCAATAGTTACCTAATGTCCTCTGTAGCTCAATAGTTACCTAATGTCTTCTGTAGGTCAATAGTTACCTAATGTCCTCTGTAGCTCAATAGTTACCTAATGTCCTCTGTAGCTCAATAGTTACCTAATGTCCTCTGTAGCTCAATAGGTTACCTAATGTCCTCTGTAGCTCAATAGTTACCTAATGTCCTCTGTAGAACAATAGGTTACCTAATGTCCTCTGTAGCTCAATAGTTACCTAATGTCCTCTGTAGCTCAATAGTTACCTAATGTTCTCTGTAGCTCAATAGTTACCTAATGTCCTCTGTAGCTCAATAGGTTACCTAATGTCCTCTGTAGCTCAATAGTTACCTAATGTCCTCTGTAGAACAATAGGTTACCTAATGTCCTCTGTAGCTCAATAGTTACCTAATGTCCTCTGTAGAACAATAGGTTACCTAATGTCCTCTGTAGCTCAATAGTTACCTAATGTCCTCTGTAGCTCAATAGGTTACCCAATGTCCTCTATAGCTCAATAGGTTACCTAATGTCCTCTGTAGGTCAATCGTTACCTAATGTCCTCTGTAGCTCAATAGGTTACCTAATGTCGTCTGTAGGTCAATAGTTCCCTAATGTCCTCTGTAGCTCAATAGTTACCTAATGTCTTCTGTAGTTCAATAGTTACCTAATGTCCACTGTAGCTCAATAGTTACCTAATGTCCTCTGTAGCTCAATAGTTACCCAATGTCCTCTATAGCTCAATAGGTTACCTAATGTCCTCTGTAGGTCAATAGTTACCTAATGTCCTCTGTAGCTCAATAGTTACCTAATGTCCTCTGTAGCTCAATAGGTTACCTAATGTCCTCTGTAGCTCAATAGTTACCAAATGTCCTCTGTAGAACAATAGGTTGCCTAATGTCCTCTATAGCTCAATAGGTTACCTAATGTCCTCTGTAGCTCAATAGTTACCTAATGTCCACTGTAGCTCAATAGTTACCTAATGTCCTCTGTAGCTCAATAGTTACCTAATGTCTTCTGTAGGTCAATAGTTACCTAATGTCCTCTGTAGCTCAATAGTTACCTAATGTCTTCTGTAGCTCAATAGTTACCTAATGTCCTATGCAGCTCAATAGGTTACCCAATGTCCTCTATAGCTCAATAGGTTACCTAATGTCCTCTGTAGCTCAATAGTTACCTAATGTCCACTGTAGCTCAATAGTTACCTAATGTCCTCTGTAGCTCAATAGTTACCTAATGTCTTCTGTAGGTCAATAGTTACCTAATGTCCTCTGTAGCTCAATAGTTACCTAATGTCTTCTGTAGCTCAATAGTTACCTAATGTCCTCTGCAGCTCAATAGGTTACCCAATGTCCTCTATAGCTCAATAGGTTACCTAATGTCCTCTGTAGGTCAATACTTACCTAATGTCCTCTGTAGCTCAATAGGTTACCTAATGTCTTCTGTAGGTCAATAGTTACCTAATGTCCTCTGTAGCTCAATAGTTACCTAATGTCTTCTGTAGCTCAATAGTTACCTAATGTCCACTGTAGCTCAATAGTTACCTAATGTCTTCTGTAGGTCAATAGTTACCTAATGTCCTCTGTAGCTCAATAGTTACCTAATGTCTTCTGTAGTTCAATAGGTTACCTAATGTCCTCTGTAGCTCAATAGTTACCTAATGTCCTCTGTAGCTCAATAGGTTACCTAATGTAGTCTGTAGCTCAATAGTTACCCAATGTCCTCTATAGCTCAATAGGTTACCCAATGTCCTCTATAGCTCAATAGGTTACCCAATGTCCTCTGTAGCTCAATAGGTTACCCAATGTCCTCTGTAGCTCAATAGGTTACCCAATGTCCTCTATAGCTCAATAGTTAACTAATGTCCTCTGTAGCTCAATAGGTTACCTAATGTCCTCTATAGCTCAATAGGTTGCCTAACGTCCTCTGTAGCTCAATAGTTACCTGGTGTCCTCTGTAGCGCAATAGTTACCAAATGTCCTCTGTAGCTCAATAGTTACCTAATGTCCTCTGTAGCTCAATAGGTTACCCAATGTCCTCTGTAGCTCAATAGTTACCTAATGTCCTCTGTAGCTCAATAGGTTACCTAATGTCCTCTATAGCTCAATAGGTTGCCTAATGTCCTCTGTAGCTCATAGTTACCTGGTGTCCTCTGTAGCTCAATAGTTACCAAATGTCCTCTGTAGCTCAATAGTTACCTAATGTCCTCTGTAGCTCAATAGTTACCTAATGTCCTCTGTAGCTCAATAGGTTACCTAATGTCCTCTGTAGCTCAATAGTTACCTAATGTCCTCTGTAGCTCAATAGTTACCTAATGTCCTCTGTAGCTCAATAGTTACCTAATGTCCTCTGTAGGTCAATAGTTACCTAATGTCCTCTGTAGCTCAATAGTTACCTAATGTCCTCTGTAGCTCAATAGTTACCTAATGTCCTCTGTAGCTCAATAGTTACCTAATGTCCTCTGTAGCTCAATAGTTACCTAATGTCCACTGTAGCTCAATAGTTACCTAATGTCCTCTGTAGCTCAATAGTTACCTAATGTCTTCTGTAGGTCAATAGTTACCTAATGTCCTCTGTAGCTCAATAGTTACCTAATGTCCTCTGTAGCTCAATAGTTACCTAATGTCCTCTGTAGCTCAATAGTTACCTAATGTCCTCTGTAGCTCAATAGTTACCTAATGTCCTCTGTAGCTCAATAGTTACCTAATGTCCTCTGTAGCTCAATAGGTTACCTAATGTCCTCTGTAGGTCAATAGTTACCTAATGTCCTCTGTAGCTCAATAGGTTACCTAATGTCTTCTGTAGGTCAATAGTTACCTAATGTCCTCTGTAGCTCAATAGTTACCTAATGTCTTCTGTAGCTCAATAGTTACCTAATGTCCACTGTAGCTCAATAGTTACCTAATGTCTTCTGTAGGTCAATAGTTACCTAATGTCCTCTGTAGCTCAATAAGTTACCTAATGTCTTCTGTAGTTCAATAGGTTACCTAATGTCCTCTGTAGCTCAATAGTTACCTAATGTCCTCTGTAGCTCAATAGGTTACCTAATGTAGTCTGTAGCTCAATAGTTACCCAATGTCCTCTATAGCTCAATAGGTTACCCAATGTCCTCTATAGCTCAATAGGTTACCCAATGTCCTCTGTAGCTCAATAGGTTACCCAATGTCCTCTGTAGCTCAATAGGTTACCCAATGTCCTCTATAGCTCAATAGTTAACTAATGTCCTCTGTAGCTCAATAGGTTACCTAATGTCCTCTATAGCTCAATAGGTTGCCTAACGTCCTCTGTAGCTCAATAGTTACCTGGTGTCCTCTGTAGCGCAATAGTTACCAAATGTCCTCTGTAGCTCAATAGTTACCTAATGTCCTCTGTAGCTCAATAGGTTACCCAATGTCCTCTGTAGCTCAATAGTTACCTAATGTCCTCTGTAGCTCAATAGGTTACCTAATGTCCTCTATAGCTCAATAGGTTGCCTAATGTCCTCTGTAGCTCATAGTTACCTGGTGTCCTCTGTAGCTCAATAGTTACCAAATGTCCTCTGTAGCTCAATAGTTACCTAATGTCCTCTGTAGCTCAATAGTTACCTAATGTCCTCTGTAGCTCAATAGGTTACCTAATGTCCTCTGTAGCTCAATAGTTACCTAATTTCCTCTGTAGCTCAATAGTTACCTAATGTCCTCTGTAGCTCAATAGTTACCTAATGTCCTCTGTAGCTCAATAGTTACCTAATGTCCTCTGTAGCTCAATAGTTACCTAATGTCCTCTGTAGCTCAATAGTTACCTAATGTCCTCTGTAGCTCAATAGTTACCTAATGTCCTCTGGAGCTCAATAGTTACCTAATGTCTTCTGTAGGTCAATAGTTACCTAATGTCCTCTGTAGCTCAATAGTTACCTAATGTCCTCTGTAGGTCAATAGTTACCTAATGTCCTCTGTAGCTCAATAGTTACCTAATGTCCTCTGTAGCTCAATAGTTACCTAATGTCCTCTGTAGCTCAATAGGTTACCTAATGTCCTCTGTAGCTCAATAGGTTACCTAATGTCCTCTGTAGCTCAATAGTTACCTAATGTCCTCTGTAGAACAATAGGTTACCTAATGTCCTCTGTAGCTCAATAGTTACCTAATGTCCTCTGTAGCTCAATAGTTACCTAATGTCCTCTGTAGCTCAATAGTTACCTAATGTCCTCTGTAGCTCAATAGGTTACCTAATGTCCTCTGTAGCTCAATAGTTACCTAATGTCCTCTGTAGAACAATAGGTTACCTAATGTCCTCTGTAGCTCAATAGTTACCTAATGTCCTCTGTAGAACAATAGTTACCTAATGTCCTCTGTAGCTCAATAGTTACCTAATGTCCACTGTAGCTCAATAGTTACCTAATGTCCTCTGTAGCTCAATAGTTACCTAATGTCTTCTGTAGGTCAATAGTTACCTAATGTCCTCTGTAGCTCAATAGTTACCTAATGTCCTCTGTAGCTCAATAGTTACCTAATGTCCTCTGTAGCTCAATAGTTACCTAATGTCCTCTGTAGCTCAATAGGTTACCTAATGTCCTCTGTAGCTCAATAGTTACCTAATGTCCTCTGTAGAACAATAGGTTACCTAATGTCCTCTGTAGCTCAATAGTTACCTAATGTCCTCTGTAGCTCAATAGTTACCTAATGTCCTCTGTAGCTCAATAGGTTACCTAATGTCCTCTGTAGCTCAATAGTTACCTAATGTCCTCTGTAGAACAATAGGTTACCTAATGTCCTCTGTAGCTCAATAGTTACCTAATGTCCTCTGTAGAACAATAGGTTACCTAATGTCCTCTGTAGCTCAATAGTTACCTAATGTCCTCTGTAGCTCAATAGTTACCTAATGTCCTCTGTAGCTCAATAGTTACCTAATGTCCTCTGTAGCTCAATAGTTACCTAATGTCTTCTGTAGCTCAATAGTTACCTAATGTCCTCTGTAGCTCAATAGTTACCTAATGTCTTCTGTAGCTCAATAGTTACCTAACGTCCTCTGCAGTTCAATAGGTTACCCAATGTCCTCTATAGCTCAATAGGTTACCTAATGTCCTCTGTAGGTCAATCGTTACCTAATGTCCTCTGTAGCTCAATAGGTTACCTAATGTCCTCTGTAGCTCAATAGGTTACCCAATGTCCTCTGTAGCTCAATAGGTTACCCAATGTCCTCTATAGCTCAATAGTTAACTAATGTCCTCTGTAGCTCAATAGGTTACCTAATGTCCTCTATAGCTCAATAGGTTGCCTAACGTCCTCTGTAGCTCAATAGTTACCTGGTGTCCTCTGTAGCGCAATAGTTACCAAATGTCCTCTGTAGCTCAATAGTTACCTAATGTCCTCTGTAGCTCAATAGGTTACCCAATGTCCTCTGTAGCTCAATAGTTACCTAATGTCCTCTGTAGCTCAATAGGTTACCTAATGTCCTCTATAGCTCTATAGGTTGCCTAATGTCCTCTGTAGCTCATAGTTACCTGGTGTCCTCTGTAGCTCAATAGTTACCAAATGTCCTCTGTAGCTCAATAGTTACCTAATGTCCTCTGTAGCTCAATAGTTACCTAATGTCCTCTGTAGCTCAATAGGTTACCTAATGTCCTCTGTAGCTCAATAGTTACCTAATGTCCTCTGTAGCTCAATAGTTACCTAATGTCCTCTGTAGCTCAATAGTTACCTAATGTCCTCTGTAGGTCAATAGTTACCTAATGTCCTCTGTAGCTCAATAGTTACCTAATGTCCTCTGTAGCTCAATAGTTACCTAATGTCCTCTGTAGCTCAATAGTTACCTAATGTCCTCTGTAGCTCAATAGTTACCTGATGTCCACTGTAGCTCAATAGTTACCTAATGTCCTCTGGAGCTCAATAGTTACCTAATGTCTTCTGTAGGTCAATAGTTACCTAATGTCCTCTGTAGCTCAATAGTTACCTAATGTCCTCTGTAGCTCAATAGTTACCTAATGTCCTCTGTAGCTCAATAGGTTACCTAATGTCCTCTGTAGCTCAATAGTTACCTAATGTCCTCTGTAGAACAATAGGTTACCTAATGTCCTCTGTAGCTCAATAGTTACCTAATGTCCTCTGTAGCTCAATAGTTACCTAATGTCCTCTGTAGCTCAATAGTTACCTAATGTCCTCTGTAGCTCAATAGGTTACCTAATGTCCTCTGTAGCTCAATAGTTACCTAATGTCCTCTGTAGAACAATAGGTTACCTAATGTCCTCTGTAGCTCAATAGTTACCTAATGTCCTCTGTAGAACAATAGTTACCTAATGTCCTCTGTAGCTCAATAGTTACCTAATGTCCACTGTAGCTCAATAGTTACCTAATGTCCTCTGTAGCTCAATAGTTACCTAATGTCTTCTGTAGGTCAATAGTTACCTAATGTCCTCTGTAGCTCAATAGTTACCTAATGTCCGCTGTAGCTCAATAGTTACCTAATGTCCTCTGTAGCTCAATAGGTTACCTAATGTCCTCTGTAGCTCAATAGTTACCTAATGTCCTCTGTAGCTCAATAGTTACCTAATGTCCTCTGTAGCTCAATAGTTACCTAATGTCCTCTGTAGCTCAATAGGTTACCTAATGTCCTCTGTAGCTCAATAGTTACCTAATGTCCTCTGTAGAACAATAGGTTACCTAATGTCCTCTGTAGCTCAATAGTTACCTAATGTCCTCTGTAGAACAATAGGTTACCTAATGTCCTCTGTAGAACAATAGGTTACCTAATGTCCTCTGTAGCTCAATAGTTACCTAATGTCCTCTGTAGCTCAATAGTTACCTAATGTCCTCTGTAGCTCAATAGTTACCTAATGTCCTCTGTAGCTCAATAGTTACCTAATGTCTTCTGTAGCTCAATAGTTACCTAATGTCCTCTGTAGCTCAATAGTTACCTAATGTCTTCTGTAGCTCAATAGTTACCTAATGTCCTCTGCAGTTCAATAGGTTACCCAATGTCCTCTATAGCTCAATAGGTTACCTAATGTCCTCTGTAGGTCAATCGTTACCTAATGTCCTCTGTAGCTCAATAGGTTACCTAATGTCGTCTGTAGGTCAATAGTTCCCTAATGTCCTCTGTAGCTCAATAGTTACCTAATGTCTTCTGTAGTTCAATAGGTTACCTAATGTCGTCTGTAGGTCAATAGTTCCCTAATGTCCTCTGTAGCTCAATAGTTACCTAATGTCTTCTGTAGTTCAATAGTTACCTAATGTCCACTGTAGCTCAATAGTTACCTAATGTCCTCTGTAGCTCAATAGTTACCCAATGTCCTCTATAGCTCAATAGGTTACCTAATGTCCTCTGTAGGTCAATAGTTACCTAATGTCCTCTGTAGCTCAATAGTTACCTAATGTCCTCTGTAGCTCAATAGGTTACCTAATGTCCTCTGTAGCTCAATAGTTACCAAATGTCCTCTGTAGAACAATAGGTTGCCTAATGTCCTCTATAGCTCAATAGGTTACCTAATGTCCTCTGTAGCTCAATAGTTACCTAATGTCCACTGTAGCTCAATAGTTACCTAATGTCCTCTGTAGCTCAATAGTTACCTAATGTCTTCTGTAGGTCAATAGTTACCTAATGTCCTCTGTAGCTCAATAGTTACCTAATGTCTTCTGTAGCTCAATAGTTACCTAATGTCCTCTGCAGCTCAATAGGTTACCCAATGTCCTCTATAGCTCAATAGGTTACCTAATGTCCTCTGTAGGTCAATAGTTACCTAATGTTCTCTGTAGCTCAATAGGTTACCTAATGTCTTCTGTAGGTCAATAGTTACCTAATGTCCTCTGTAGCTCAATAGTTACCTAATGTCTTCTGTAGCTCAATAGTTACCTAATGTCCACTGTAGCTCAATAGTTACCTAATGTCTTCTGTAGGTCAATAGTTACCTAATGTCCTCTGTAGCTCAATAGTTACCTAATGTCTTCTGTAGTTCAATAGGTTACCTAATGTCCTCTGTAGCTCAATAGTTACCTAATGTCCTCTGTAGCTCAATAGGTTACCTAATGTAGTCTGTAGCTCAATAGTTACCCAATGTCCTCTATAGCTCAATAGGTTACCCAATGTCCTCTATAGCTCAATAGGTTACCCACTGTCCTCTGTAGCTCAATAGGTTACCCAATGTCCTCTGTAGCTCAATAGGTTACCCAATGTCCTCTATAGCTCAATAGTTAACTAATGTCCTCTGTAGCTCAATAGGTTACCTAATGTCCTCTGTAGCTCAATAGGTTGCCTAACGTCCTCTGTAGCTCAATAGTTACCTGGTGTCCTCTGTAGCGCAATAGTTACCAAATGTCCTCTGTAGCTCAATAGTTACCTAATGTCCTCTGTAGCTCAATAGGTTACCCAATGTCCTCTGTAGCTCAATAGTTACCTAATGTCCTCTGTAGCTCAATAGGTTACCTAATGTCCTCTATAGCTCAATAGGTTGCCTAATGTCCTCTGTAGCTCATAGTTACCTGGTGTCCTCTGTAGCTCAATAGTTACCAAATGTCCTCTGTAGCTCAATAGTTACCTAATGTCCTCTGTAGCTCAATAGTTACCTAATGTCCTCTGTAGCTCAATAGGTTACCTAATGTCCTCTGTAGCTCAATAGTTACCTAATGTCCTCTGTAGCTCAATAGTTACCTAATGTCCTCTGTAGCTCAATAGTTACCTAATGTCCTCTGTAGGTCAATAGTTACCTAATGTCCTCTGTAGCTCAATAGTTACCTAATGTCCTCTGTAGCTCAATAGTTACCTAATGTCCTCTGTAGCTCAATAGTTACCTAATGTCCTCTGTAGCTCAATAGTTACCTAATGTCCACTGTAGCTCAATAGTTACCTATTGTCCTCTGTAGCTCAATAGTTACCTAATGTCTTCTGTAGGTCAATAGTTACCTAATGTCCTCTGTAACTCAATAGTTACCTAATGTCCTCTGTAGCTCAATAGTTACCTAATGTCCTCTGTAGCTCAATAGGTTACCTAATGTCCTCTGTAGCTCAATAGTTACCTAATGTCCTCTGTAGAACAATAGGTTACCTAATGTCCTCTGTAGCTCAATAGTTACCTAATGTCCTCTGTAGCTCAATAGTTACCTAATGTCCTCTGTAGCTCAATAGTTACCTAATGTCCTCTGTAGCTCAATAGGTTACCTAATGTCCTCTGTAGCTCAATAGTTACCTAATGTCCTCTGTAGAACAATAGGTTACCTAATGTCCTCTGTAGCTCAATAGTTACCTAATGTCCTCTGTAGAACAATAGGTTACCTAATGTCCTCTGTAGCTCAATAGTTACCTAATGTCCTCTGTAGCTCAATAGTTACCTAATGTCCTCTGTAGCTCAATAGTTACCTAATGTCCTCTGTAGCTCAATAGTTACCTAATGTCTTCTGTAGCTCAATAGTTACCTAATGTCCTCTGTAGCTCAATAGTTACCTAATGTCTTCTGTAGCTCAATAGTTACCTAATGTCCTCTGCAGTTCAATAGGTTACCCAATGTCCTCTATAGCTCAATAGGTTACCTAATGTCCTCTGTAGGTCAATAGTTACCTAATGTCCTCTGTAGCTCAATAGGTTACCTAATGTCGTCTGTAGGTCAATAGTTCCCTAATGTCCTCTGTAGCTCAATAGTTACCTAATGTCTTCTGTAGTTCAATAGTTACCTAATGTCCACTGTAGCTCAATAGTTACCTAATGTCCTCTGTAGCTCAATAGTTACCCAATGTCCTCTATAGCTCAATAGGTTACCTAATGTCCTCTGTAGGTCAATAGTTACCTAATGTCCTCTGTAGCTCAATAGTTACCTAATGTCCTCTGTAGCTCAATAGGTTACCTAATGTCCTCTGTAGCTCAATAGTTACCAAATGTCCTCTGTAGAACAATAGGTTGCCTAATGTCCTCTATAGCTCAATAGGTTACCTAATGTCCTCTGTAGCTCAATAGTTACCTAATGTCCACTGTAGCTCAATAGTTACCTAATGTCCTCTGTAGCTCAATAGTTACCTAATGTCTTCTGTAGGTCAATAGTTACCTAATGTCCTCTGTAGCTCAATAGTTACTTAATGTCTTCTGTAGCTCAATAGTTACCTAATGTCCTCTGCAGCTCAATAGGTTACCCAATGTCCTCTATAGCTCAATAGGTTACCTAATGTCCTCTGTAGGTCAATAGTTACCTAATGTCCTCTGTAGCTCAATAGGTTACCTAATGTCTTCTGTAGGTCAATAGTTACCTAATGTCCTCTGTAGCTCAATAGTTACCTAATGTCTTCTGTAGCTCAATAGTTACCTAATGTCCACTGTAGCTCAATAGTTACCTAATGTCTTCTGTAGGTCAATAGTTACCTAATGTCCTCTGTAGCTCAATAGTTACCTAATGTCTTCTGTAGTTCAATAGGTTACCTAATGTCCTCTGTAGCTCAATAGTTACCTAATGTCCTCTGTAGCTCAATAGGTTACCTAATGTAGTCTGTAGCTCAATAGTTACCCAATGTCCTCTATAGCTCAATAGGTTACCCAATGTCCTCTATAGCTCAATAGGTTACCCAATGTCCTCTGTAGCTCAATAGGTTACCCAATGTCCTCTATAGCTCAATAGTTAACTAATGTCCTCTGTAGCTCAATAGGTTACCTAATGTCCTCTATAGCTCAATAGGTTGCCTAACGTCCTCTGTAGCTCAATAGTACCTGGTGTCCTCTGTAGCGCAATAGTTACCAAATGTCCTCTATAGCTCAATAGGTTACCTAATGTCCTCTGTAGCTCAATAGTTACCTAATGTCCTCTGTAGCTCAATAGGTTACCTAATGTAGTCTGTAGCTCAATAGTTACCCAATGTCCTCTATAGCTCAATAGGTTACCCAATGTCCTCTATAGCTCAATAGGTTACCCAATGTCCTCTGTAGCTCAATAGGTTACCCAATGTCCTCTATAGCTCAATAGTTAACTAATGTCCTCTGTAGCTCAATAGGTTACCCAATGTCCTCTATAGCTCAATAGGTTGCCTAACGTCCTCTGTAGCTCAATAGTACCTGGTGTCCTCTGTAGCGCAATAGTTACCAAATGTCCTCTATAGCTCAATAGGTTACCTAATGTCCTCTATAGCTCAATAGGTTGCCTAATGTCCTCTGTAGCTCATAGTTACCTGGTGTCCTCTGTAGCTCAATAGTTACCAAATGTCCTCTGTAGCTCAATAGTTACCTAATGTCCTCTGTAGCTCAATAGTTACCTAATGTCCTCTGTAGCTCAATAGGTTACCTAATGTCCTCTGTAGAACAATAGGTTACCTAATGTCCTCTGTAGCTCAATAGTTACCTAATGTCCACTGTAGCTCAATAGTTACCTAATGTCCTCTGTAGCTCAATAGTTACCTAATGTCTTCTGTAGGTCAATAGTTACCTAATGTCCTCTGTAGCTCAATAGTTACCTAATGTCTTCTGTAGCTCAATAGTTACCTAATGTCCTCTGCAGCTCAATAGGTTACCCGATGTCCTCTATAGCTCCATAGGTTACCTAATGTCCTCTGTAGGTCAATAGTTACCTAATGTCCTCTGTAGCTCAATAGGTTACCTATTGTCTTCTGTAGGTCAGTAGTTACCTAATGTCCTCTGTAGCTCAATAGTTACCTAATGTCTTCTGTAGCTCAATAGTTACCTAATGTCCACTGTAGCTCAATAGTTACCAAATGTCTTCTGTAGGTCAATAGTTACCTAATGTCCTCTGTAGCTCAATAGTTACCTAATGTCTTCTGTAGTTCAATAGGTTACCTAATGTCCTCTGTAGCTCAATAGTTACCTAATGTCCTCTGTAGCTCAATAGGTTACCTAATGTCCTCTGTAGCTCAATAGTTACCCAATGTCCTCTATAGCTCAATAGGTTACCCAATGTCCTCTATAGCTCAATAGGTTACCCAATGTCCTCTGTAGCTCAATAGGTTACCCAATGTCCTCTGTAGCTCAATAGGTTACCCAATGTCCTCTATAGCTCAATAGTTCCCTAATGTCCTCTGTAGCTCAATAGGTTACCTAATGTCCTCTATAGCTCAATAGGTTGCCTAATGTCCTCTGTAGCTCAATAGTTACCTGGTGTCCTCTGTAGCGCAATAGTTACCAAATGTCCTCTGTAGCTCAATAGTTACCTAATGTCCTCTGTAGCTCAATAGGTTACCCAATGTCCTCTGTAGCTCAATAGTTACCTAATGTCCTCTGTAGCTCAATAGGTTACCTAATGTCCTCTATAGCTCAATAGGTTGCCTAATGTCCTCTGTAGCTCATAGTTACCTGGTGTCCTCTGTAGCTCAATAGGTTACCTAATGTCCTCTGTAGCTCAATAGTTACCATATGTCCTCTGTAGCTCAATAGGTTACCTAATGTCCTCTGTAGAACAATAGGTTACCTAATGTCCTCTGTAGCTCAATAGTTACCTAATGTCCTCTGTAGCTCAATAGTTACCTAATGTCCTCTGTAGCTCAATAGTTACCTAATGTCCTCTGTAGCTCAATAGTTACCTAACGTCCTCTATAGCTCAATAGTTACCCATTGTCCTCTGTAGCTCAATAGTTACCTAATGTCCTCTGTAGCTCAATAGGTTACCTAATGTCCTCTGTAGCTCAATAGGTTACCTAATGTCCTCTGTAGCTCAATAGTTACCTAATGTCCTCTGTAGCTCAATAGTTACCTAATGTCCTCTGTAGCTCAATAGGTTACCTAATGTCCTCTGTAGAACAATAGGTTACCTAATGTCCTCTGTAGCTCAATAGTTACCTAATGTCCACTGTAGCTCAATAGTTACCTAATGTCCTCTGTAGCTCAATAGTTACCTAATGTCTTTTGTAGGTCAATAGTTACCTAATGTCCTCTGTAGCTCAATAGTTACCTAATGTCTTCTGTAGCTCAATAGTTACCTAATGTCCTCTGCAGCTCAATAGGTTACCCAATGTCCTCTGTAGCTCAATAGGTTACCTAATATCCTCTGTAGGTCAATAGTTACCTAATGTCCTCTGTAGCTCAATAGGTTACCTAATGTCCTCTGTAGCTCAATAGTTACCTAATGTCCTCTGTAGCTCAATAGGTTACCTAATGTCCTCTGTAGCTCAATAGTTACCCAATGTCCTCTATAGCTCAATAGTTACCCAATGTCCTCTATAGCTCAATAGGTTACCCAATGTCCTCTGTAGCTCAATAGGTTACCCAATGTCCTCTGTAGCTCAATAGGTTACCCAATGTCCTCTATAGCTCAATAGTTACCTAATGTCCTCTGGAGCTCAATAGGTTACCTAATGTCCTCTAAAGCTCAATAGGTTGCCTAATGTCCTCTGTAGCTCAATAGTTACCTGGTGTCCTCTGTAGCGCAATAGTTACCAAATGTCCTCTGTAGCTCAATAGTTACCTAATGTCCTCTGTAGCTCAATAGGTTACCTAATGTCCTCTGTAGCTCAATAGGTTACCTAATGTCCTCTATAGCTCAATAGGTTGCCTAATGTCCTCTGTAGCTCATAGTTACCTGGTGTCCTCTGTAGCTCAATAGTTACCAAATGTCCTCTGTAGCTCAATAGTTACCTAATGTCCTCTGTAGCTCAATAGTTACCTAATGTCCTCTGTAGCTCAATAGTTACCTAATGTCCTCTGTAGCTCAATAGTTACCTAATGTCCTCTGTAGCTCAATAGTTACCTAATGTCCTCTGTAGCTCAATAGTTACCTAATGTCCTCTATAGCTCAATAGTTACCTAATGTCCTCTGTAGCTCAATAGTTACCTAATGTCCTCTGTAGCTCAATAGGTTACCTAATGTCCTCTGTAGCTCAATAGGTTACCTAATGTCCTCTGTAGCTCAATAGTTACCTAATGTCCTCTGTAGCTCAATAGGTTACCTAATGTCCTCTGTAGCTCAATAGTTACCTAATGTCCTCTGTAGCTCAACAGTTACCTAATGTCCTCTGTAGCTCAACAGTTACCTAATGTCCTCTGTAGCTCAATAGGTTACCCAATGTCCTCTGTAGCTCAATAGTTACCCAATGTCCTCTGTAGCTCAATAGGTTACCTAATGTCCTCTGTAGCTCAATAGTTACCTGATGTCCTCTGTAGCTCAATAGTTACCTAATGTCCTCTGTAGCTCAATAGGTTACCTAATGTCCTATGTAGCTCAATAGGTTACCTAATGTCCTCTGTAGCTCAATAGGTTACCTAATGTCCTCTGTAGCTCAATAGGTTACCTAATGTCCTCTGTAGCTCAATACTGGGGCTTTGCCCCAGTGATTTACTGGGTCGTATGCACTACTCTCTGTAGTGCCTTGCGGTCGGAGGCCCGAGCAGTTGCCATACCAGGCAGCGATGCAACCAGTCAGGATGCTCTCGATGGTGCAGCTGTCAAACCTTTTGAGGATCTGAGGACCCATGCCAAATCTTTGCAGTCTCCTGAGGGGGCATAGGTTTTGATGTACCCTCTTCACGACTGTCTTGGTATGCTTTGACCATGTTAGTTTGTTGGTGATGTGGACACCAAAGAACTTGAAGCTCTCAACCTGCTCCACTACATCCCCGTCGATGAGAATGGGGGCGTGCTCTGTCCTCTTTTTCCTGTAGTCCACAATCATCTCCTTTGTCTTGATCACGTTGAGGGAGAGGTTGTTGTCCTGGCACCACACGGCCAGGTCTCTGACCTCCTCCCTATAGGCTATCTCGTCATTGTCGGTGATCAGGCCTACCACTGTTGTGTCATCGGCAAACTTAATGATGGTGTTGGAGTAGTGCCTGTCCGTGCAGTCATGAGTGAACAGGGAGTACAGGAGGGGACTGAGCACGCACCCCTGAGGGGCACCTGTGTTGAGGATCAGTGTGGCAGATGTGTTGTTACCTACCCTTATTACCTGAGGGCGACCCCCTTTACCCTAGGTAAATAGAATATTCTCTGCATATTACGGATGTATTTTAATTGTTTATTTATTGCAACTAGAGATCATTTATGAATACATGTCTTGATATTAGGTATGTGCCCTGTTTTTGCCTAACTTCAGGAGGAACGCCCTATCCTGGCATTCCCGTGAATCAACAGTTCTACACTGCATTGAAGAGAGGCTATAGGATGCCCAACCCCACTCATGCTACAGACAAGATCTGAGGCCTCATCCGTCTCTCTTTGTCTGTAGGAATGTTTGTGGTTGTAAGTAAAACATAGGACAAGGTGACATTAACTCTGAGTTTGATTTTGTTTCTTTCAGCTATGATGTCATGTGCAAGTGATGATGAGAAATTGGAGAAGAGGCCACAGTTCTCCTCTCTAGCTCATTCAATGGGAAACCTACTGACTAATACTTACAGAAAGGTAAAGACAACCATGATAGATCATCCTCAATACTATGGTGATTTAATATGTTGATTTCTCATGTATATCTACAATTAGTAAATACAAATAATTTCCAAACCGTCCCAGAAATACACCCAGGTGAATGAGAGCTTTCCCGAAGAGCGACCACCCAGCTGTAGTCAAAACCAAACCTAGACCAGCAGGGAACCAGTCTCCTCAGGGGATCTAGGAGGGCAGAAGACAGGAGAGACCTGGGAGGAGGCTGGCCCCTCCCAGACTGAATACATCATCGACATCCCAGATATCCATGTAGTCATAGAGGCAGAAGCAGGAGGAGGTGAGGTGCTGGACACCGCCACACAGAGTACATCAAGGTAACATAGGACGTTCTCTCCACAGAGTGTGTGTCTAATCTGTAAACCCTGTGGCTGCCAGTTTTCCACAGGAAGTGTGACTGTGTGAGTCAGGGGCAGCATTTGACGATTGCCCAATTCTGCACTGCCTCATGTCATGGCAGCTTTCCTTCAAAGCTTTTTGGATGTTGGGTTTTTGTTTCTTGCTTATTGTTATCAATAATTGGTCAGTGACACTCAGGCTTACAATAACACCGTTTTATTATTTTCCTCTGACAGTAATAAAGCCGTAATAAAGTAAAACCACTGTTTTTTTATACCTTCCATTATTAGCATGACTGACCATAATAATACTGATACAGCCTCCCTAGTTGAGCCAGAAACCTTCCTAGAAGAGCCAGTAGGCTGCACAGAGGAAGAGGTACAGTTTAAGTCAGAAGTTTACATACACATAGGTTTGAGTCATTAAAACTCGTTTTTCAACCACACCACAAATTACTTGTTAACAAACTATAGTTTTGACAAGTCGGTTAGGACATCTACTTTGTGCATGACACAAGTAATTTTTCCAATAATTGTTTACTGTCACGCCCTGACAGTAGAGAGCTTTTTATGTCTCTATTTTGGTTTGGTTAGGGTGTGATTTGGGTGGGCATTCTATGTTGTATGTTCTATGATTTTGCATTTCTATGTGTTGGGCCGGGTGTGGTTCTCAATCAGGGACAGCTGTCTATCGTTGCCTCTGATTGAGAACCATACTTAGGTTGCCTTTTTCCCACCTGTCTGTGTGGGTAGTTGTCCATGTTTAGTTGCCTGTGAGCACTATGTTGGCTTCACGTTTCGTTTGTTAGTTTGTTATTTTGTTAGTTTGTTAAGTGTTCGTCGTTGAATTAAAAGATGTATTCCAATCGCGCTGCACCTTGGTCCACTCCTTTAAACGGCTGTGACATTTACAGACAGATTATTTCACTTATAATTCACTGTATCACAATTCCAGTGGGTCTGAAGTTTACATACACTAAGTTGACTGTGCCTTTAAACAGCTTGGAAAATTCCAGAAAATGATGGCATGGCTTTAGAAGCTTCTGATGGGCAAATTGACATAATTTGTGGATGTATTTCAAGGCCTACCTTCAAACTCAGTGCCTCTTTGCTTGACGTCATGGGAAAATCAAAAGAAATCAGCTAAGACCTCAGAAAAAAAATTGTAGACCTCCACAAGTCTGGTTCATCCTTGGGAGCAGTTTCCAAACACCTGAAGGTACCACGTTCAAACAACAGTACGCAAGTATAAACACCATGAGACCACGCAGCCGTCATACTGCTCAGAAAGGAGACGCGTTCTGTCTCCTAGAGATTAATGTACTTTGGTGCGAAAAGCGCAAATCAGTCACAGAACAACAGCAAAGGACCTTGTGAAGATGCTGGAGGAAACAGGTACAAAAGCATCTATATCCACAGTAAAACGAGTCCTATATTGACATAACCTGAAAGGCCGCTCAGCAAGGGAGAAGCCACTGCTCTAAACCGCCCAAAAAAAACAGACTAAGGTTTGCAACTGCACATGGGGACAAAGATCGTACTTTTTGGAAAAATGTCTTCTGGTCTGATGAAACAAAAATAGAACTGTTTGGCCATAATGACCATCGTTATGTTTGGAGGAAAAAGGGGGATGCTTGCAAGCCGAAGAACACCATCCCAACCGTGAAGCACGGTGGTGGCAGCATCATGTTGCGGGGGTGCTTTGCTGCAGGAGGGCCTGGTGCACTTCACAAAATAGATGGCATCATGAGGGAGGACAATTGTGGATATATTGAAGCAACATCTCAAGGCATCAGTCAGGAAGTTAAAGCTTGGTCGCAAATGGGTCTTTCAAATGGACAATGACCCCAAGCATACTTCCAAAGTTGTGGTAAAATGGCTTAAGAACAACAAAGTCAAGGTAATGGAATGGCCATCACAAAGCCCTGATCTCAATCCTATGGAAAATGTATAAGAAGATCTGAAAAAGCATGTGCGAGCAAGAAGGCCTACAAACCTGACTCAGTTACACCAGCTCTGTCAGGAGGAATGGGGCAAAATTCACCCAATTTATTGTGGGAAGCTTGTGGAAGGTTACCTGAAACGTTTGACCCAAGTTAAACAATTTAAAGGCAATGCTACCAAAAACGAATTGAGTGTATGTAAACTTCTGACCCACTGGGAATGTGATGAAAGAAATAAAAGCTGAAATAAATCATTCTCTCTACTATTATTCTGACATTTCACATTCTTAAAATAAAGTGGTGATCCTAACTGACCTAATACAGGGAATTTTTACTTGGATTAAATGTCAGGAATTGTGAAAAACTGAGTTTAAATGTATTTGGCTAAGGTGTATGTAAACTTCCGTCTTCAGCTGTATCTGTAACGGCTTTCTTCCTGGGATGAAGGAGAGGACCAAAACACAGCGCGGCTGGTGTTCAACATGTTTAATAAAGAATAATAACGTGAACACTACAAGCTACAAAACAATAAATGTGAAAACCGAAAACAGTCCTATCTGGTGCAGAACACAAAAACAGAAACAATCACCCACAAACCAACAGTGCAAACAGGCTACCTTAATATGGTTCCCAATCAGAGACAATGACAAACACCTGCCTCTGATTGAGAACCATATTAGGCCAAACAACAAACCCAACATAGAAACACAAAACATAGAATGCCCACCCAGCTCACGTCCTGACCAACTAAACAAAGACTAAACAAAGGAAGTAAGGTCAGGAACGTGACAGTATCTGCCCTCACACAAGAAGACGAGCTCCCCCAGTCTCCATGCATCCCTTAAGTGGAGGAGAATTTCCTGTAGCCTCATTAGGGAGCTGATGTTAGAGGAGTCTATTATACAGAACAATGTTGCACATGACAATGTGTGTTAGTTAAACACAAATGTTGCAGGCCCTTTTAGGAAACATGATCTGGTTATTATTTCTTCTCGTCATTATTTTTGTATATTAGTGATATATACCTGCTTTCCTCAGTAACTATTCCCCAGGTCATTGCTGTAAATGAGAATGTGTCAGTCAAATTACCTGGTAAAATAAGGGTAAAATAAAAAAAAATGTAAAAAGATACTTTTTTCCCTTTTCATTTTATGATTTACAAAAACAGCATCAGCAGTTTGATGAATGTCAATGGAAATTGTCATATTATATGCAATTTTTATCTTATTGAAGTTGTCAAATTGTAAAGAAAAGTATATTTGAAGAGAGAATAGAAATTTATATAGAATGTACAGATGTAGGATCTTAATTTGATCACCCTGTTGCAGGAGAACTTGTAGTGTATTTGAGGTTTATTTTATTTTTATGTATTATTTTATTTATTTTCCACTTCAAATTTCAGACTTGATTTTCCCATACAAAAATGTATCAACCCTTACAAAAATGTACATTAATTATAATCCACATAATAATTCACATTTCCTGTTACTGCAGGATTATTTTCCTGCTGAAGCAAACTGGGTCAAATTAAGATCCTACATCTGTAAGTTTGCAGTAATGTGCCTCTTATATTTGCCCCTCACATTCTTATCAAATGCCTTACCAATTTAAATCTAAATTAAGTTTTGAATAATTGATTAAAAACATTAAGCACTACATTTTTATTTAACGTTTATTTTGACAGGGAGTCGATGCTGAGACCAAGGTCTATTTAACAGATGAGCCCTGTTCAGCACAACAATACACATCAAAATACAATATGCACCTTAAACGTCACATTCATATACACATTAAAATAGACGTTATTATACACAACAATACACGTGAAGCAAACACAATCATAAACAGACACATTCTTCAGTGAAAAGGTCCCCTAACAACCTAGAGGCACCAGTTCCTCCCATTTGAAAGTGTATTCTAGATCATTCCACACATTCCACAAGGTGCAACAAAACTAGAAGCAGGTCTACCCAATCCAAAGGTTCTCATGCTATTTGTTGGTCAGGGCTGTTCCATCAGGTTTCAGTAGCATACTAAACACACTGATTGTAAATGTCAGCATTCATTTGTTTCATAAATAGTACAATATATCTTTGTTGTGCCTAATCTGTTTGCCTGGCTAGAGCATTGTCTTGTACAGAATACTTTTGAACTTTCAGCTCTGTACTGAAAGGTCTATGGCTAGTGTCCTTGAGTGTCAACTCAAACACATTAAAAGGGCATTTGATACTTCACATGCAATTTCTTGAGATGTATTAAATGACATAGTTTTCATGATGTTTAAATGAGTTTTCATATGTCTTTTAATATCAAATGAAGTGCCTTTGTTGTTCAGAATTGTGTCCTCTTTCAATTTGTGCTCTCTGTATTGTATAAATCGTATATCGTTTGTACTGTACCTACATAACAAAGGTATATATGCACTTGGCAATACTGTAACCGGGCAACCCGTTGTTTTCCCTGTTCCGCTCGGTATCCTACGTAATAGTAAAATGGAATGACACGCAGTAGAGGGATGATTCTGAATAAGCTGAAGAATGCTGTCGATATCTAAGCTTCTTAGATGGGGGAAGAAAAAAAAAAGTACACATATCTATTTTTAATTAACTCCATAAATTAATTGAGATGCCTACATTGCTACACAGCAAATGTACTTACTGCAAGGTGTTTTAGTGGAATTTTGCTTTTTTCTATTTAAAATACATGTCATAAAAATGTTTACCGGTACTCTTATTTCCACTCATGTCTAATTTAACTGGCCGTCTGTAAATACGTTGTATAAACATTGATATACTTTACTAATAGACAACGACTCATCCATCAAAAGAATTCAGAACACCCAAACTACTTTAATATGTACTGGCTGTAAGCACTGTGGGAGGTGAGTTAGGGGAAGTTGTAATGATATCAGGACTGACAAGCCACCCCAGTCAACCAGTTCCTTAACAACCCTTGAGTAGAGCAGACAGACTACCCAGAGGACAGACATATAGACAGAGACCAACAGACAGTGAGAGGGACAGAATATGCTCTTCCTAGCCCTTTTCCTGGGCATCATGCTCTGCACAGCCCAAGGTAAGCACATTAATCAATGTGAGACTGTAGGAAGTGGTTTAAAATCAGCTCCTTTGTTCTCTGAATATTGTTCAGAGGATGTGTCATGATTTTTTTAAACCAACGAGACCTCATTTAAATCTCATGGTGCTGTAAATATTCAGACAAATGTATCATATTATGTTCATGAGTTGTTTTGTTTAAAAAAAGGACCAACTTTTTTTGTATTTTGCATGGATAGAATTGCCATCATAACAGTCAAATACATTTGTCTAAAATATTTAACACATTAGATACATGCGATTTAATCTTAATTACATTTTTATGACAATTCATCTTTTTTTTTCTCCAAAAAATGTAACCATGGATGTAACAGAATTTGGATTCAAATGGATAAAATGTCATAGTGAAGACTGTTGCAGTGAGAGCAGGTGTTTAGCTTTGTGGCTTCTGGCATCTGAGAGCAGGGGGGACAGGGGGGTCACAGGGGGTGGGGGGTAGACACAGAGCTAACAGAACATGTCCAGCTCCTGGTGGTTCCCCCCACTCCGCCGCCTCCCCAGAAAAAGCAGAAGTGAGAGTGGGATTGGGAAACAGGCCCCCCGAGACCTGGATCCGTCCAGCAAGTCCCGAGCACAATGTGTTTCCTGGAGCTAGACGCTATCGGGGGTTTCGTTTAAAAAAATCCACACACAAAAAGACACATGCTTAAACCCTTCTCAGGAACACTCTCATTTCCCCTTTCTCCCTGAAAAAAACACTCAAATATGAAATAGACAGAAAAGCTTTTATTGCAAAAATAATTATCTCTGGTGACATTGATGTATACCAAGAAAATTATTTTTATTACCACCTTTCTATGGATGATACCTAAGGCATTGAAATTGAAATAACTCATAATTCACCATATGATAAAATTATATGTCAGTAACAGCAAATGACATAACTTTGGTACTGAAGTATTGGCATCATGCCTGACAGAGGAGAAATTCAAGACGATGCGCTTCACTGATTCAAAGTAAGTGGATTATTTGATGTCCATTTTAGTATTTAATACAATACAAGTGAAATACTGTGTTGTACAGTCAATTAAAATGTATTTTTCTTGCAGGTTTGTTGCTTTGTATTAAAATGGGAATTCTTCACTCATCACTCAACAATGAGACAATGTGTTTTCACCCTCTTTCAGGTGACAAAGTACCCCCTGCCAGCGAACCAGTTGGCATGACCATGGGGGACCTTAAACCAGTCTTCCTCCCAGCCAACCCAGAGTTCAGTCAGGCTCCCCCAGACACGGTGGTAGCCCCTACGTCTCTCTGCTGTGGAGTGGATGGGCTGAAACAGTTACTCTCCCAACATACCCAGGACCAGCAAGAAGCTGCTAGCTGGAAAGGAGAGGTGGTCAAGGCGCTGTCTCAGCTGGTCCAGGAGCACCGAGAGGTGTCCAGCGGCCAGAGGGAGGTCATCAACCTGCTGAAAGCCATGAAGGACCAGGGAGCTCAGCACCTGAATAACCTGCAGAACCTGGGCAGACACCAGAGTCTTCTGGTGGAGAACCACCAGGCTCTGCTGCTGCAGGTGTCCCGCATCTCCACCCACCTCCAGGACCTGGCCAAGAAACCCAACGCTGCCAGCCAATGAGATGCTCAGATCTTAACATGCATGAGACAGGCTGTCCAATCAGGATGAATAAGCTTCATAACAAACTAAGCAGCAGTTCAATCCAGTTTCAGATTGTGGGCAATAACCTGCTACTAAACCAAATTTGTTCAATAAGGCATACAATAGAGAATGCATTGATAAAGTCAATTTGCTTGTATGGATTTAACAATTAACTTATGAACCAATCACAGTCTGATATCCCAGTACTAAATCACATTATCTGATTTGTTTATTTTCTACTGTTTTGGATTATAACATAAATGATTGATTACCAATGTATAGCATCACTGTCTGAATCGCTTAAAAACCAAATAAACAGATTCAAAATAACATTTATTTTACAAGTCTTCCTTGTGATGCGCCGCCATTTCCTGGTTGCTAAAATTCTAATAATTTGCCTAATTTCAGTTAATGTGACAAAACAAACAATGTAGAGAATCTTGGTACAATCCAAAATGCAGTGAAATATCTTTTCAATAACCAAAAATATTGTAATTTCAGCGGTTTGAAGATGGTGTACAAACGAGAAAGTAAAAGACGTAAAAACTAAACTTAAGAATGGGAGGCATAGAAATAGAGCACCTAGAAATGATATAATGTTTCTTATGCTGGCCTTTAATAGGAATGAGAGATCTATAACTCATATTTCTTTATGAATTTGGTGGGGTCGCCCCAAACAGTTAAATATTGTAGCTTTAAATTGTTCTTCCTCTTCTGTCCAAGGTAGATCCTGTTCTATCTGTCCGGCTCTGCATTTACTGCTGATGACTCAATTCCATCTGACTATTACTCCTGATGCAAAGATGGATCAGTGTTATATTTTTCAATGGAGGTCTTTAAAATGTTCAAAACATTTTCAACCACCACCCTGAAAAACAACAATCTGTACAACAAGCTGTCCACGGCGCATTCAATCTCCCTACAAATGTGTCAAATGGAGAGATCTCTGAACAAATGTTCACATATTTAAAACATGTAATGATTGAAGTTGAAGATCAAATATATAAACGGAATAAATACAAATCAGTGGGGCATCCACTTGAACATGTTCATCCCTGAGAAGATAGGTTTTAGAGTTACAAATGTGATAATTCATTGAAATCTATTATTACCGTAGTCTATGTCTATATTCCATGAAACATGTGAGGGACATGTGAGGAAACATGTAAGGAAACATGTGAAGGACATGTGATGGGCATGTGAGGAAACATGTGAGGGACATGTGATAGACATGTGAGGGACATGTGATGGACATGTGAGGAACATTTGATGGACATGTGAGGGACATGTGATGGACATGTGAGGGATTGTTAATCTTGATAGTTTATTCCTGGTTCTGTGATTGGTTTGTTGACAGAGCGAAGTCCTCCAGTGATCAAGCTGAACTCTGTGTTGCTGTGGGAGGCTGAGAAGACTTTGCATTTAGGAACGTCGTTCACCTTGACCTGTGAGGGGGACAGCACAGCCACCTGGTCTACCACAGCGTTCAAAAAGAGGAACACTAAACAGGGGAGTATGATTTCCACCAGGCACCTTACAGCAGACTACACTGGCACATACAAGTGTGTGTATGACAACCAACCAGACCTGTTCTCAGAGGTCCACATCTATGTGAAAGGTAAGTGTTTTCATGACATGACATCTTTTATGGACGTTGAGAGTGGGAAATGCGCTCTAGAAATGTTAAGTTATCATTATTATTATCTGTCCAGCTGCCAAAGCCACACACAACATTGTATGTTTATCAGCTAATATGTCACAAGTTAAGTCAACATTGCTCAACCTGTTATGTTCCTTATAGATCCCATTAATGTTCTGGTAACCCCCCGCAACATGAGAGATGTTAAGGAGGGCGGGGATCTTCTCCTCTGTCAGCTGACAGACCCCAGTGCCACAGACCTGTCCCTCCGTATGGCCAACGGAGACCCAACACCCCCCGACATGAACTACACTGTCAATCCCAGGAGAGGGATCCTCATCAGACACCTTCTGACCAGCCACAGTGCAAACTACATCTGCAGCGCAAAGATCAATGGGGTCACAACACGCTCCAAAGACATCAACATCAATGTCGTTCAAAGTAAGATGAAGTAGATGTCTGTGCATTTTGTATTTGTTGGACATTGCATTGAGGTTATTAGTCCCAAAGCATCTAAACACATCTACTTCTATGTGTATGTTCCAGGGTTGCGTTGGCCACCGTCTGTGTTAATTGAGGTAGATGGGTATGTTAGTATTGTTGGAGAGGAGCTCCTCATCCCCTGCATCACCAGTAACCCTAACCACTTCTACAACATCACCTGGAAACACTCCTCCCTCAAAGTAAGTTAAACAGTAACCTGTCCTCAATTTCTATCATTAAATCATATATGTTTCCTATTAGCTTGTATGATCCAGTATCGGTCTGAAGATCTGAACTGATATGTTGGTGTTGTTTATATATATACAGGCATTGAACTTCTTACAAAAAGTAATGCAGGACAAGCAGGTCCACATCACCAGTACTGTGACTATCCCGGCTGTGACCATGTCTGACACAGGAAACTTCACCTGTACAGCCATGAATGAGGCTGGGGCCAACACATCCACCACCTACCTGCAGGTCGTAGGTAAGCATTAGGGAAAGGGAGTGTTGATCTACCATCTAATATGTTTGGCTACCATCTAATATGTTTGGCTACCATCTAATATGTTTGGCTACCATCTAATATGTTTGGCTAGCATCTAATATGTTTGGCTAGCATCTAATATGTTTGGCTAGCATCTAATATGTTTGGCTAGCATCTAATATGTTTGGCTAACATCTAATATGTTTGGCTAACATCTAGTATGTTTGGCTAACATTTAATATGTTTGGCTAACATCTAATATGTTTGGCTAACATTTAATATGTTTGGCTAACAATTAATATGTTTGGCTAACATCTAATATGTTTGACTAGCATCTAATATGTTTGGCTAGCATCTAATATGTTTGGCTAGCATCTAATATGTTTGGCTAGCATCTAATATGTTTGGCTAGCATCTAATATGTTTGGCTAGCATCTAATATGTTTGGCTAACATCTAGTATGTTTGGCTAACATTTAATATGTTTGGCTAACATCTAATATGTTTGGCTAACATTTAATATGTTTGGCTAACAATTAATATGTTTGGCTAACAATTAATATGTTTGGCTAACATCTAATATGTTTGACTAGCATCTAATATGTTTGACTAGCATCTAATATGTTTGGCTAGCATCTAATATGTTTGGCTAGCATCTAATATGTTTGGCTAGCATCTAATATGTTTGGCTAACATCTAATATGTTTGGCTAACATCTAATATGTTTGGCTAACATTTAATATGTTTGGCTAACAATTAATATGTTTGGCTAACATCTAATATGTTTCGCTACATGGGATCATATTTACGTAAGCCCGCGAGATCAGGATGATAGTACAAAGATAGTGTTGATCTCCACAAACACCAAACATGGAAACCTGTTTTAAAAGTGAAACTCAGCTTAGCATCCTCAAAGGAAATTGTGGTGTGATAATTTAAAATGTTAAGTTTTGTTGAAGTTTGTGATCAAAATAATGTTATCTTTAAATGTTCTCTCTCTGTCTTTCTCCCTTCTTCAGACGAGCCTTACATTAGGTTCATACCCCGCCTGTCACCCAATCTATACCAAAATGGCTCCTTAGTCAATGTGAAAGAAGGGGAGAACCTTGAGATAAGCATTCTGATCGAGGCCTATCCCCAAATCAAGGAGCATTGGTGGGACGTGCCCATGTCTCACAGTCACAACATCTCCACTCATGGCGACACATGGACCGCCCAAGACAATTACAGGTCATTATTTTCCCAATAATTACCCTGCTTCTGAATGTGTATACCACATCATTTGTAAAAGATGCTGAATAAATACAGGATCCGGTGCTGTTATTTGATCCTGTCCTGTCATCCTGTAGGTACGAGAGCAGCCTGCTGCTACACAGAGTCAGGTCTGAGGAGAGGGGCCAGTACACCCTCCACACCAGGAGCACGCGCCTCAACAGCTCCATCACCTTCAATATCCAAGTCTACCGTAAGATATCTTATTCCAATGTGACCGGTCACACCGACTATCAAACTAGCGAGAAAATATGGAGCAAAACTGTGCCGTGTACCGTGAGAGTGACGTGATGATGACTTACACAGTGTGATGCTGTCTGTCCTCTCTGACTGAGTAGAGAAACCCAGTGCCATGCTCAGACTGAAGAATTCTACCACCCTGACCTGCACCTCCTCTGGATACCCAGCTCCCACAATCCTCTGGTACCAGTGCCCAGGAATACAAAGCACGTAGGTGTAAAAACTGATGCTGTAGAAAAGGGCTTTATATACTCAATTTGATTGATTGTAGGTTCTCTAACTGGATAACATTCAGCCAAGAGCTTTGCACAGCAAAATATGCAGAGAGCTGTTTCACTCTGAAATGAAACAGGCCTACTGTCTGTGCTCATCTTGACGTTCCTCTGTTGTCAGGTGTGATGCGGACAATGACACCGTGGAGGTGCACCCTCTCTTCACCAGCACCATGGAGGTGCAGAGTGAGCTGACCCTCAGTCCCTCAACTGAGGAGGTCACAGTGGAGTGTGTCACCTTTAACTTTGCTGGCAAAAATCGGGTCACCTTCGTATCGCGTAAGACGACCATTACAGCTATATAGTATACTGCACAAACAAACGTTTAGTGAGATTCTCACATGGCACCGGTGGGCTCTTACTATGACTAGTACTGAAACAGCCACCGGTAGTGTTATTTCTCATTTCCCTGTTCAGTATTGAATAATGTCATGAGCTGACTTCAAGGGCATCCAAATGTACTGTGTTGTTTGCTATGTTTTAGATGTTCTTGCTGCCACTCCAACATTTGTAATGTCCGAGCTGTTCACCCCCACTCTCATTGGAGCCACCAGCACAGCAGCCCTTCTGTTCCTACTGCTTGTCATCGTTCTGTACAAATACAAGCAGGTGAGCTGCATTTACTGACTCGTTCATTGGCTTTCACTGCCCAAATACATTTGCAGTTAGACCATTACACAACATATGTTTTCTCTCATAGAAACCCAAATATGAAGTCCGGTGGAAGATCATCGAGGCCAATGATGGGAATAACTACACCTTTATTGACCCTACACAACTTCCGTATAACAAGAAGTGGGAGTTCCCTCGTGATAAGCTGAGGCTTGGTATGATTTATTGTCGTTTTGGGGGTTAAAACAGAGATCAGGTCATGAAACAGTAATGACTGACTGAATACTCTGTGTTCCAGGCCAGATTCTGGGAGCAGGGGCTTTTGGGAAAGTTGTGGAGGCCACTGCCTATGGTCTGGGGACCGATGACAACAGGACCACCCGTGTGGCAGTAAAGATGCTCAAGCGTGAGTTAGCATCCTCATACTGTCCCTAAACATCTTTAACCCTACAGCATTGCTTTTCATTTACAGAAGGAAGTCAAAATGATTGTACAATACATAACTGCTATTGGATACATGCTGGCATGAAAGTAGTTCCCATCATAGATGAAGCACTATCTCAGTATATGCAATAATGAAAGAGTTACTCCTCCTCCTCCTCCTCAGCAGCAAGCGCCCACTCAGAGGAGAGAGAAGCTCTGATGTCAGAACTGAAGATCCTCAGTCACCTGGGATGTCATGACAACATTGTTAACCTGTTGGGGGCGTGTACTCAAGGAGGTGGGACAAACTCTTTTCTGTACTTGCATTTCCATAGAAGAAGGTAACATGACTTGTAGGGTGAGTTTCATTGGTTAACCAAATCGGTCATCTCATTGTTGTGTTCGACCACAGGCCCAATGCTGATGATCACAGAGTACTGTAGCCATGGCGACCTGCTGAACTTCCTGCGTAGCAAGGCCAAGCTGTTCCTGGACTCCATCCTGAGTGGACCAGGGGTTCCAGAGGTTCCAGGGGATAGTGATCACTACAAGAACACATCTAGCCAGGAGTCTCGTGTCAGGAGGTGGGCTGAACGATCACTAGCATGCCTCTCGTCTCAACTCACTCTCCTTTCTCCATTCTCCCACCAGAGACATGGTTTCTGGGTTAGTGAAAGTGCACCAAAACGAGAAATGAGAAATAGATGTGAGGCACAAGTTTCAGTCTCCACACATGTTTTATATACCGTCAACCAGGTGACAAAGCTATGCATTCTTCTAGCCAGGGACCTCCTCTGCCCTCATTTTATGCATTGCTCTCTGTGGTGCCGTATCAAAATCTACATTCTATACTAACAAGGCATTCATGCCTCTTGACGCACGTCATGGTCTCTACGTTATCACTGACCGTACATTTTCATTTCTACACAGAATACACTGAGTGTACAAAACATTAGAAACACCAGAACAGCCTCAATTTGTCAGGGCATGGACTCTACAATGTGTTGAAAGCGTTCCACAGGGATGCTGGTCCATGTTGACTCCAATGCTTCTCACAGTTGTGTTAAGTTGACTGGATGTCCTTCGGGTGGTGGATCATTCTTGATTCACATCGGAAACTGTTGAGTGTGAAAAACACAGCAGCGTTGCAGTTCTTGACACAAACCGGTGCACCTGGCACCTATTACCACACATTGTTCAAAGGCACTTCATCGCCTGAATGGCACACATACACAATGTCAATGGCAATGTCTCAAGGCTTAAAAATCCTTCTTTAACCTGTCTCCTCCCCTTCATCTACACTGATGTAAGTATATTTAAGAAGTGACATCACTAAGGGATCATAGCTTTCACCTGGATTCACCTGGTCAGTCTATGTCATGGTAAGAGCAGGTGTTCTTAATGTTTTGTCCACTCAGTGTACCTGTCCAGTGTAGACCGTAGTGTAACCTCTCAGTCCTTTATGTGTCTGCAGTGACAGTGGGATCTCCTGCTCCAGCTCAGACAACTACCAGGCCATGCATCCAGCGCAGAGGCCCAAATACGGCCCTATGGGTAATTAACATCCGTCTACACACTGCAGTAACACAGAGAGGGTTGTGGAGTGGAAGGGCGTTATACACTCTTCCTCGATCTTTCTCTCTATCTCTCTGCTAGGTTATGGATTGAAGGGTGGTAATATACACTGTTAAGTCTCATATAGTCTCTCTCTTCGTCATAGGTTCTTTATGTGAGGATCCAGAGACAGACACCTGGTCGCTGGACATAGAAGACTTGTTGAGGGTCTCCTATCAGGTGGCTCAGGGAATGGACTTCCTTGCATCCAAAAATGTAACAGAAAAATGTAATTGTAATTTAAAGTCAACTCATGTAGTGTAACATGCAGATTGACACATGATTATATGAGTGAAACCAATGTTGTCTTTGCAGTGCATTCACAGGGACGTGGCCGCTAGGAACGTCCTGTTGACCGATGGCCACGTGGCTAAGATCTGCGACTTTGGGCTCGCTCGAGACATCGAGAATGACTCCAACTATGTGGTGAAAGGAAATGTGAGTTAATAAAACAATATAAAGGAATAAAGAAATCACTTTAGTTTAGGAAGCTCGGATTCTCCAATGATTGTGAACTATGTTCCTTCCCAGGCCCGTCTGCCAGTGAAGTGGATGGCCCCCGAGAGCATCTTTGACTGTGTGTACACAGTGCAGAGTGATGTCTGGTCCTATGGGATACTGCTGTGGGAGGTCTTCTCTCTGGGTGGGTCACTCTGACACTTAGCATGGGTGCCAGTCTGTCTGTTCGCTTGCCAATGAAATTGAAGTCGGCAAAAGCACAAACAGATCTGGGATCAGGCTAGGTCACTCTGGCACGTGATGACAAAAATAATGTCTTATGTCGAATCAAAGTATCTGATAAAATATATATATATTTTTTTTAATAAATGTTTTGTTGTTATTTCTAGGTAAGAGCCCATACCCTAATATTGTGGTGGACACCCGGTTTTACAAGATGATCAAAGATGGATGCCACATGTCACAGCCGGACTTTGCCCCTCCAGAGATGTGAGTATTATACTTCAAGATCGGCGAAAAGAGATGATGTAACCTGACAAGCTGCAGCAGTATCTGAAACTGAGAGTTCTCCTCAGATACACCATCATGAAGATGTGTTGGAACATGGAACCAACAGTGCGTCCAACCTTCAGTACCATTGGCCAGCTTATCCAGAGTCTACTGCCTGACCAGCCAGACCAGGTCAGATGGACTCAAGTGACCCACTGTAGTCTTTTTACATTTTACATTTACAGTCTCTCTCTTAGCATTCTGCTAACTTCTTATTATTTCCTAAATCAGGATTTTCTGTACTCCTAAAATGTATTTACAGTAAGAATAATATAATTTGGTGGATAAAATGGTTTGGGGACATCAACATTTTTAATTTGACAGAAAGTATCCTTTCTTCTGCCAGACCTACAGGAATGTGCAGGACAAGACGCCACAGCAGGAGGCAGGAGAGCAGAGTGACCAAACTAAGATTAGTGAGGATTGTGATCAGACACTGAACCATGAAGAAGAGGAAAAGCCCCTGATGAGGAATAACAACTACCAGTTCTGCTGAGAGCACATCAGGCCATCCTCCATTACTATACATTCATAGGTGACTGTCTGCCAGTCATAGCCAAGAGTTGGATGCACTAGACACACCAAATTATCCAAATGTCTTGACTCTCATTGTAGAGAACATGGTTTTAGTGTCATATAGTACCTTTTTTACGAAGTACAAAGTCAAGTTCCAGTAAGCAACAACAGTTTTAAAAGGAAGTAAGCGTGTATGCCTTCAACATTTTATGTACAGAAAATGACCATAAACCCAGACATTATTCTACGCATTTAACTTTTATATTTACACAGATCAAGATATTTTACAAACTCTGATCGGACTGTGACAACTTAATGCCAGTAGCGATGCGTGGGTAAAATCCCTAGGGAACCCGAGTCAGGGGAAAAAAAGCCATATTACAACCTATGTGTTGTGATAATTGCATTATTTGCTCTATAACCTGTTAGTTCATATGCCTTGACACCGTGATATATAGGTCTAAGGCCGAGACAATAAGAAGATACAGTGGAAGAATTATTTCAACCACACCTTTTTTTCATCACAAAACCAGAGAGCAACCGCTGTCCTCTGTTTGTGCAACTAGAAAAAAACATGTCTCACCCTACTTGTAGAGAAACGCCAACGCCATCCTCCTCTCTTCCATGTTGAGGAAACGGTCTATGACTCTGTCATACAGTACACGCTTTTAGTTTTAGTTGTCCTAGGCTACCTGGCTAAAATGTTTGCTCGCTAGCCTAACAATGACTCAATGTGATGCAACAATTCAAGTTGTTTCTGTCAATGACGTTTTGCTTTTGAGGATGTTATTTGTGTGAAGCAAATCCAAGCTGGCTTCCCTTGACACTTTTTCTTTGGTGCGCCAGGACCATTCACAGTTGAGCTCACTCAGTTTAGCTCACCGCCGATTGGTTATTATTTCATTTGAATTTTTATCAAGGGAGGCCAAATGCTTGCTGTATTCCCTTGCATTCAATGCTACGGGCGGCAACAATGTCATACTCTTTTTCACCAGACAGCATCAGATAGATGGGCTACACATACAGAGGCAGAGGGGCGCTGTTTGGCTCACTCGGATGCTTTCTCTGGAGGGACACATTCAGCCTCTTGCGACTTGAAAGAAAATGATGAAACAGATGAAAGGAAATGATTTTATGTTTTTTTCTTGGTAAGTTTTTTGGTGAAGCCTGCCATGAATACTGCTTCGTGAGCCACTGCTTAATGCATCTCTTTAAAAATGATTGGAGAATGGAGCCACTTACATATGCAGTTTCATTTGTTTCCAATACTCACAAAGTTCTCAACACCAGTTTTACTGAACTGAGATCAACGTTTCAATATGCCTAAGTAACACAAGACATAGTTACTGCGAAAACGTTTTTATTTTATGGTGGGCAGTCAATAACTTTTGTGTTTTGTGTTTAGCCAGTGTGTAGCCTTGGCTCACAATTTATTTTGAGCACGTTTTGCTGTTTTGGAGATTCGTTTTGGTTGGGCTCGTTCCAAGGGGATGAGAGTCAAAAGTTTGGACACACCTACTCATTCAAGGGTTTTTCTTTATTTGTACTATTTTCTACATTGTAGAATAATAGTGATGACATCAAAACTATGAAATAACACATATGGAATCATGTAGTAACCAAAAAAGTGTTTATATTTCAGATTCTTCAAAGTAGCCAAACTTTGCCTTGGTGACAGCTTTGCACAATCTTGGCATTCTCTCAACCAAGTGTGCCTTGTTAAAAGTTAATTTGTGGAATTTCTTTTTTTGTTTGTTTGAGCCAATCAGTTGTGTTGTGAAAAGGTAGGGGTGGTACACAGAAGATAGCCCTATTTTGTAAAAGACCAAGTCCATATTATGTCAAGAACAGCTCAAATAAGCAAAGAGAAATGACAGTCCATCATTACTTTAAGACATGAAGGTCAGTCAATCAGGAACATTTCAAAAACTTGATTTGTTTAACACTTTTTTGGTTACTACATGATTCCATGTGTGTTATTTCATAGTTTTGATGTCTTCACTATTATTCTACAATGTAGAAAATAGTAAAAATAAAGAAAAACCCTTGAATAAGTAGGTGTGTCCAACCTTGTGACTGGTACTGTAGGTATATTATTATGAATTGTAGCAACATATTTTCCCTATTAAAAGTGCTTGTAATAATGTAACAAAACAATTACTGTATTTTTGGTCTTGACTTGAGTGTAAGAACATTTTACCAATACATGGAAATGTACTGTAAGTATGTAATCAAATAAAAAGGTTCAAATTCATTTCCTACCTTCTATGAATTCCTGATACCAGTTCATAATAGTTAGTTGTTGTAGTATCATATATTCCCTGCAAAGTCATTCTATCAGGTAGGCTACTATACATTTCTTTGACTCCATAGCCACTCATGGTAAAGGGTATGTTTTCCATGCATACCTACCCAAAATATTCTTTCATATATAACAATTTCGGAGAAGTAAACCTTTTATTTTTACTATCAGGAAGTGCTGAGTTTGCCCTCATTTCTTGAAAAACAAGAACCTAGACATTGCATAAACATTCAAGTTACTTCTCCTGCTAAACTATTTTGCAATTCTGGAAGATGGCACATACCCCTTCATAACCACAAAAAACGAACCATAAAAAGTTAAAATCCACAAGAGAGATTGGATATAAAAAGAGTAAGAATGATTGATGACAAACCACAGACGAATAATTTATGCTGATCTTTTATGAACAGTTGCCCTACTATAAGCATTAACGGTATGTGACTGTTTATACCACTAGGGAGCAGCACCATTGCACACAATTAAACAGAGTTCTAAGAAACTAGCCACCCAGCTACATCTCAATATGTTGCCTAAGGTGACGTAGCCTCATAATTACCCGACTGATTCCCATTATCCATTCAGCGAACATTCATGTAAGCTCGCAAAATCAGGCTGCTTGCGAGGCTAAAGGTTACATGCTACTTCTCACAGATTGATCCTCACCAACATCCTCTCACTGTGAGATATCACTCTTATTTCTCATTCTATTACATCCTTAACTTTAGACTTACCTGCTAACAACTTTAAACTAACCTGAGACTAACCTGATAATAACTTTAGACTAACCTGAGACTAACCTGATATTAACTTTAGACTAACCTGAGACTAACCTGATAATAACTTTTGACTAACCTGATAACTTTAGACTAACCTGAGACTAACCTTAGATTAACTTTGGACTAACTTGAGACTAACCTGGGACTAACATGAGACTAACCTGGGACTAACTTGAGACTAACATTCGACTAAACTGAGACTGACCTGATAATGACTTGAGACTAACCTGAGACTAATGTTAGACTAACTTTAGACTAACTTTTTACTAACATGAGACTAACCTGAGACTAACATGAGACTAACCTGATGATAGCTTAAAACTAACGTCTGACTAACCTGAGACTACCTTTAGACTAGCCTGATAATAACTTTAGACTAATGTTATGTTCCCAAGCAAGAAAAACTAATAATGTCACTCGAAGAGAAGGGGAAACTAACAAAGAGTCAGTAACCAAAACGAAACAGATGGGGTTTTAGGAGGGGTTCTGGAAGACACTCGTAGGAGTGTCCACTGAAAGTTGACTAGCAAAAACAACTGGGGCCTAAAATACACCCACCATGAGCCCCCACTAAATTTACCCAAGAACAGGCAAACAGAATTAAAACCCACACCAAACTTAAAGACAGAAAGTAAACCAATAAGTGGAGCAAAATCGAAAATAGAATAAGGATTGTTTGTCTAGAAATCAAATAGGGAGAGCCAACTAAAGGTGAAACACATTCTGACTAAATAGATGACAAGCCAGCACAGGTGTAACCCATACTGACTAAAGAGGTGACAACAAGTGGTGCGCCCCACGTGCTAACGTACAACCTTGGAATATACATGAAAAAACTAAAGCCTGTAACACCTTCCCCCTTAAGACCACAAATATATCCTATATTTTTATTGGACAAGTTTGCTCACAACCAACAGAAAACATCTTCCATTTCAGAACATTATCAATTTAAATGCGTTGCCTTTTCCAGCATAAACGTGGTGTCTTCTGTCTGTCAACACTTAAATAGACAAAACAGACACATTTGTATATATATATATAAACAGTACCAGTCAAAAGTTTGGACAAAGTTACTCATTCCAGGGTTTTTCTTTATTTGGACTATTTTCTACATTGTAGAATAATAGTGAAGACATCAAAACTATGAAATAACACATATGGAATCATGTAGTAACTAAAAAAAGTGTTAAACAAATCAAAATATATTTCATATTTGAGATTCTTCAAAGTAGCCACCCTTTGCCTTGATGACAGCTTTGCATACTCTTGCCATTCTTTCAACCAGCTTCACCTAGAATTATTTTCCAACAGTCTTGAAGGAGTTCCCACATATGCTGAACACTTGTTGGCTGCTTTTCCTTCTCAATGCTGTCCAATTCATCCCAAACCATCTCAATTGGGTTGAGGTCGGGTGATTGTGGAGGCCAGGTCATCTGATGCAGTATTCCATCACTCTACTTCTTGGTCAAATAGCCCTTACACAGCCTGAACAGTGGCAGCAGTGGCTATAGGCAGAACATCATTACCGGTTTCCACAGACTTTCTCTGTCCAATCGTACCGGGTGAAGTACGGTTGCAACATGTTGACATAACACAGCCGTTTGTTTCTTCCTCCGCTCCAGTGTGGCGATGATGTAATCCAAATTACCATTTTCTTTTCACTATGGGGTAAAGGCCTGAAAAGCGAGATTGATGGTGACCCCAGAACGGGCAACAAAACCAGGACTGGGTCAACCACATGGAAAGTGCGTTTTCAAGCCATTTGATCGTACCAAACTTTCGTTTGTGCCTTCACAGGCACATTGCAACCTTTATCTCAGAAAGCTCAAAGGACCTCTGGCATGATGTCCAAACACAAAATCATTTGAAAGAAACATTTGATAGAAAACCGAGAAATTCCTGATCAACCTTCCGATGCAAACAGCACAAGAGGGACCCCTTCATCCCAGTATTTCTCCAACTCAAAGCAGTAAGCTCTTAACATGGACTTCAAAGTCTGATGAAATCTCTCAAGAGCACCTTGAGACTGGGTGGTAGGTACAATAGGAGCAATGGGTTACACCCAACTATTGTAGCACTTGCAGGAATAACCTTTGACATTAAATTCTAAATTTGGTCCGATTACACTACCTGCGGAAATCCAAACGTTAAAAATAATTGATTTAGAATTGGCCCCTTTTTTATTTTTTTTTGCCTAAAATGACATACCCTAATCTAACTGCCTGTAGCTCAGGCCCTGAAGCAAGGATATGCTTATTCTTGGTGCCATTTGAAAGGAAACACTTTGAAGTTTGTGGAAATGTAAAGGGAATGTAGGAGAATATAACACATAATGTATTATTCCAGCCCAGGTGCAATTTAGATTTTGGCCACAAGATGGCAGCAGTGTATGTGCAAAGTTTTAGACTGATCCAATTAAACATTGCATTCTGTTCTAAATGTTGTACCAAGACTGCCTAAATGTGCCTAATTTGTTTATTATTAACTTTTCATGTTCAAAACTGTGCACTCTCCTAAAACAATAGCATGGTATTCTTTCACTGTAATAGCTACTGTAAATTGGAAAGTGCCGTTAGATTAACAATAATTGTATCTTTCGAACAATATCAGATATGTCTATGTCCTGGGAAACGTTTTTGTTACTTACAACCTCATGCTAATCGCATTAGCCTATGTTAGCTCAACCTTCCCGCAGGGGACCCACCAATCCTAAAGAAGTTTTAACAATACTGGGAGCCGTGATCGTCCTCACTGGAATGGCCTCAGGGAAACAAGTGGCAGCACACATGATGGTTAAGAGAAACTGGTCACCCCTCTTGGCTTTGGGCAAAGGACCAACACAGTCCACTAGAACCCTGATGAAAGGTTTGTCAAAAGCAGGAATAGGCTGCAAAGGTACAACCAGTACAGCTTGGTCCGGTTTAGCTGTCCGCTGACGATGGGATTTACAGTAAGACACACCATCCTGTTTCAGACCAGGCCAGAAGAAGTTATGTAAGATACGGTCATACGTCTTGTTGACTCCAAGATGGCCTGCCATACAAATATCATGAGCCAACCTCAGTATCGCTTGTCGAAGCGTAACTGCAAGGACAATTTGAGATACACTGGGCCAATTGTTTGCCCAGAGGTGGCATGAGAACGCCATTTCCTCATTAGAACAACATCTCCTCATTAGAATGCCATTTCCTCATTAGAACACCGTTTCCTCATTAGAACACTGTTTCCTCATTCGAACACCATTTCCTCATTAGAACACCATTTCCTCATTAGAACACCGTTTCCTCATTAGAACACCATCTCCTCATTAGAACACCATTTCCTCATTAGAACACCATTTCCTCATTAGAACACCATTTCCTCATTAGAACACCATTTCCTCATTAGAACACCATTTCCTCATTAGAACACCATTTCCTCATTTGAACACCATCTCCTCATTAGAACACCATTTCCTCATTAGAACACCGTCTCCTCATTAGAACACCATCTCCTCATTAGAACACCATTTCCTCATTAGAACACCATTTCCTCATTAGAACACCATCTCCTCATTAGAACACCATTTCCTCATTAGAACACCATCTCCTCATTAGAACACCATCTCCTCATTAGAACACCATCTCCTCATTAGAACACCATCTCCTCATTAGAACACCATTCCTCATTAGAACACCATTCCTCATTAGAACACCATTCCTCATTAGAACACAATTTCCTCATTAGAACACTGTTTCCTCATTAGAACACCATCTCCTCATTAGAACACCATTCCTCATTAGAACACCATCTCTGTCAAAGTAACCCCTATGAACTTCATCAAACTCCTCCTCTTGATGTATCTCAGCAAAAAGTGAAGTGTGAACTGTAGGGACCATCTCTTCCTACAGCGGTTCTACAAACTCGCTCACCTGGGGTTTTCAAAGGAGAGTTCAACTCAGGACATATACCGAATTCAGGATCACCCATAGACGTCTCAGACAGATCAACATTGGTGGGATCGCTGACATCCTCCTCAACACTAGACTTGCTCCGGGAGCCTTTCTTAGACATAGCACGTGTAACGGCACACATTCGGAATACGCTAGGGTACTTTTCTGATAACCCATCAGGTTCGTCTACTCTGGGTTCCTTACAAACAACAGGATTTGGCACAGCCTACCCTCCAGCCAAATCGTTTCCCAAAATGAATGAGACCCCCTTCACCAGCAAGCTAAGCCTCACTCCAACGACAAACGCAACCAGAAATAAGATCAGACTTCCACATTATATAAGATGTAAGATCAGAGTTACACATTATACAAAGGAGCTTCCACACAACACATCTCCACGCCTTGTACTAACACACTGTAACCACTTTCTGAATTGTCAGACAAAGGCAAAACACCCTCTAAAATAAAAGACTGGGCTGCCCAAGTGTCTCGCAGTATCTTCACTGACTGCTTAACAGCATCGCCATTCTACAGAGACACAAACCCGTCTGAAACAAAGAGTTCATACACATCTGAACCAAAATCTTGTTTAGGAGATACACCATTCCCAACCAGAGACTTAATGGGCTGGAGTGCTCCCAAAAGAAGAAGCTGCCTTTTCTCTCTCTCTCATTTTTCATTTTCAACTGAGAACAATGAGAGACAATGTGTCCTTTCTCACGGCAGTCATGACAAACTGGCAGATACGAAAAATCTATTTTCTGACAATCTTTATCTTTTGGGCACTGTAGAAAAGGACACAGTAGAAGGTGACTGCTCTGGATTGATTTTGCGTAGGAATAACTACTTGATGCTTTGTTTGTGAAAGTAGTTTTATGTGTCAACACGAACTCATCTACAAGGACTGCAGCTTTCTCAAGAGTGAGATCCTTGTGCTCATAAATGTAGGTGGCAACCCTTTCATGAAGGCAATTCTTGAACTGCTAGAGAAGCATGAGTGTCTTTAAATCCTCAATGTCCTTGACATGCTTGTTCCTTTGCAAACTCAACATGGCTTTGTGGTTCTGTCTTTCGTAATTTACGGAACTGTTGTCTGTATGCCTCTGGGACCAACTCTACCTTTCTCAATTGTACATCTACGGGGTGAACTCTACCACCCGTAGAACCTTTTTCATCATTCTCCCTCTCCGGAAAGAGTTCCTCCTCCACCTAAGCAGTATAGACTAACTCTTTGAGTACTGCTTTTGAATCGGCATGTGCAACTTTTATGTCATAATGCTTTGCGATGATGAGCAGATTTGCCTTCGCACAATTATCTAGCATCTCCCACGTTTGGTTTTCCACAAATGCTTCCAACTTAAAGTCCATGTTTTTTGATTTATTTTATAAGCGTTTATGCAACTTTCAAAATCATTCCACCAATCGTATAACCCCTCAGGGTGGATGTCAGTGACTGAAACTCTACGACAAAAGTGTATTTTGAACACTCAAATATCTGGGCACAGCAGAGCTTCAGAGAAGGTGATTAAATCAACTATCATACTCATGGGAAACAAGATCCTGGATGAGCCCCCATTTTGTTACGTTCCCCAGCCAGAATAATATCGCTGAAACAGAAGGGGGAACCAATAAAGAGTCACTGACCACAAGAGCCACTGAAAAAGGTGGGGTTTTAGGAGGGGTTCTGAAAGACACCCATGGGGGTGTCCACTGAAGGTTGACTAGCAACAACAACTGGGGCCTACAAGACACCCACCATGAGCCCCCACTAAATTTGCCCAAGAACTGGCAAACAGAATTAAAACCCACACCAAACTTAAAGACAGGAAGCAAACCAAAAAGTGGTGCAAAACGAAAACAGGGAAGAAATCAAATAGTGAGAGCCATCTAAAGGTGTTAAACCCCACATCTCTCAAGACCACTGGAGCACTGAGCCAGCACAGGTGAAACATATTCTGACTAACGAGATGACAAGCCAGCACAGGTGTAACACATACTGACTAACGACGTGACGCCAATTGGAGTGCCCCATGTGCTAACGTCCAACTTCGAAATATACATGGAAAAACCAAAGCCTGTAACACTAACCTGAGACTAATTTTAAATGAACTTGAGACTAACTTTAGTCTAACCTGAGACTACATTTAGAAACATTGACTAACTTTTGACTAACTTCAGACAAATGTTAGACTAACTTTAAACTAACTTTAGACTAACCTGAGACTAATCAGATCATTTTTTTTTTAATTAACCTTTATTTAACCAGGTAGGCCAGTTGAGAACAAGTTCTCATTTACAACTGCGACCTGGCCAAGATAAAGCAAAGCAGTGTGACACAAACAACAACACAGAGTTACACATGGGATAAAGAAACTTACAGTCAATAACACAATAGAAACATTTATATACAGTGTGTGCAAATGTAGTAAGATTAGGGAGGTAAGGCAATAAATAGGCCATCATGGCAAAATAATTACAATTTAGCAATTAAGACTGAAGTGATAGATGTGCAGAAGATGAATGTGCAAGTAGAGATACTGGGGTGCAAAGGATTTTTTTTTAACAATATAGGGATGAGGTAGTTGGGTGGGCTATTTACAGGAACCTGGGACTAACCGGAGACACATTTTAGACAACTTTAGACTAATTTGAGACTATTTTTAGACTACTGTTAGACTAACTTTACACTAACTTTAGACTAAATTAAGACTAACCTGATATTAACTTTAGACTAACCTAAGACCAACCTGATAATAACTTTAGACTAACTTGACTAATTTTAAACTAACTTTAGAATTACTTTAGACCAACCTGAGACTAACCTAAGACTAACCTAATAATAACTTTAGAATAAACCGAGACCAACATGATAATAACTTTAGACTAACCTGAGACAAACCTGAGACCAACCTGATAATAACTTTAGATAAACTTGAGACTAACCTGATAATAGACTAACCTTTCTTTCTCATAAAAAACACATCCAAGATACAATAGGTGTGAAAATAATGTATACTGTCAAACAAAGATTCCAGCCTACTGTGCTATGAGCAAAGAACATTGCTGTATTAACCTTTCAAGCCCTTTCCTAAACTTTCATGAAAGCTTGGCATGTCAAGAGACATCTGAGGGCAATATTTTGTCTGAGACCAAATGTTTTGGGGCCCTCCGCTATATTTAAATATATTTGGGATCCACCACCTGGATTCGGTCAGGTGGTGTAGCAAAATCTGAAATTGTGATTGTTACATTGGATAAAAGTAGAGACAGAGCTAGAAGTAAAGTAAATTCTGCTTTGATAAACCCCACTTTTGAGAAAATGGCTCTTGAATGTTTTGGTACTCATTCAGCATCGTTCACACCCTCTTAAGCCTTAGCCCCACCCATCTCTTTAAGGATTCACATGTGAAGCCATGTTTTAAACAGAGAGAAATCAACTTGATCTAGTCCTTGGCCTATATCCTAATCTGATTTTGGTGCGGGTCATGTTGTTCTTCACATTACTGTCTCTGGTAAACACACTATATCAAATAAAATCTAAGTTTGTACATCATATGCACAGGATACAGAAGGTATACATGGTTGAAATGGTTACTTGCATTTTCATAGTAACAATATCAAAACAGAAAGCATCCAGATATCTATTAGATTACAGTTACCCAGACACACTTGTCTAAATTGATGGGTCATGTGAAAGAAATGCTATAACCACCCCCTAGCCACATCTGGCTAAGTGGATGGGTCACTATTGTCTAGACAGGGTGTTCATGAAACACAATAGATGGCCGTAGTCACCCCCAGACACACCTGGCTAATTTGACGACATAATCTCAACTCATACCACTACCAATACAAACTGATTGTCATAGCTGTAGTATGAATACCTGTATTCATACTACAGCTATGACACATAGGTTAAATGTTAGCTAGCTAGCTAACATTAGGCTATAACTAGCAATGCAAATGTATTTCTGATTAGAAAAATATTACTACAAAGATCATACAAGTAACGTTAGCTAGCGAGCCAGCATACTAACATTTTTTAGCTAGCTAGCTAACAGTACGCTTTAACTTGCAATGAAAACAACTTTCTGACAAAATTAGAAACTTATATGAAAATGTAGCTAGACTCTTACCCATATACAGTGTATTTGGAAAGTATTCAGACCCCTTAACTTTTTCCACATTTTGTTAGGTTACAACCGTACTCTAAAATGGATTAAATAAAAAATGTTGTTCATCAATCTACAAACACCCCATAATGACGAAACAAAAACTGGTTTTTAGACATTTTGGCAAATTAATTAAAAATTAAAAACAGAAAAGCCTTATTTACATAACTATTCAGACCCTTTGCTAAGAGACTCAAAATTGAGCTCAGGTGCATCCTGTTTCCGTTGATCATCCGTGAGATATTTCTACAACTTCATTTGAGTCCACCTGTGGTAAATTCAATTGATTGGACGTGATTTGGAAAGGCACATACCTGTCTATATAAGGTCCCACAGTTGGCAGTGCATGTCAGAGCAAAAACCAAGCCATGAGGTCAAAGGAATTGTCCATAGAGCTCCGAGACAGGATTGTGTTGAGGCACAGATCTGGGGAAGAGTACCAAAAAATGTCTGCAGCAGGTCCCCAAGAACACCGTGGCCTCCATCCTTCTTAAATGGAAGAAGTTTGGAACCACCAAGACTCTTCCTAGAGCTTGCCGCCCGGACAAACTGAGTAATTGGGGAGAAGGGCCTTGGTCAGGGAGGCGACCAAGAACCTGATGGTCACTCTGACAGAGCTCCAGAGTTTGTCTGTGAAGATGGGAGAACCTTGCAGAAGGACAACCATCTCTGCAGCACTCCACCAATCAGGCCTTTATGGTAGAGTGGCCAGACTGAAGCAACTCCTCAGTAAAAGGCACATGACAGCCCGCTTGGAGTTTGCCAAAAGGCACCTAAAGGACAAGATTCCTAAACAAGATTCTCTGGTCTGATGAAACCAAATTGAACTCTTTGGCCTGAATGTCAAGTGTCAAGTCTGGAGGAAACCTGGCACCATCACTACGGTGAAGCATGGTGGTGGCAGCAACATGTTGTGGGGATGTTTTCAGTGGCAGGGACTGGGAGACTAGACAGGATCGAGAGAAAGATGAACGGAGCAAAGTACAGAGAGATCCTTGACGTAAACCTGCTCCAGAGCTCTCAGGACCTCAGACTGGGGTGAAGGTTCACCTTCCAACAGGACAACGACCCTAAGCACACAGCCAAGTCAACGCAGGAGTGGCTTCGGGACAAGTCTCTGAATGTCCTTGAGTGGCCCAGCCAGAGCCCGGAGTTGAACCTGATCAAACATCTCTGGAGAGACCTGAAAATAGCTGTGCAGCAATGCTCCCCATCCAACCTGAGAGAACTTGAGCGGATCTGCAGAGAAGAATGGGAGAAACTCCCCAAATACAGATGTGCCAAGCTTGCAGCGTCATACCCAAGAAGACTCAAGGCTGTAATCGCTGCCAAACGTGCTTCAACAAAGTACTGAGTAAAGGGTCTGAATACTAATGTAAATGTGATATCTGTTTTTTTATTTTATACATTTGCAAAAAAATTCAAAAAAACTGTTTTTGCTTTGTCATTATGGGGTATTGTGTGTAGATTGATGAGGGGGAAAAAACGATGAAACCCATTTTAGAATAAGGCTGTAACTTAACAAGATGTTGAAAAAGTCAAGTGGTCTGAATTCTTTCCGAACGCACTCTACATGGATGAAAGCTTCACAGCAGACTGGAACCATTTAACTCTGTTTTGTTTGTAGCTACGTCTTGTTTGGCCAGCGTTGTGTCAAGTCACTCCGGTTAACACTGACCGTGGCTTGTGCAGAAACTTTTTCCAACTGATCTGTCGATAGCGCCTACTAAATTCAGGGCATCAATGTTGTTGGCCAAAGTAGAAACACTTTTGTAGTTATTGACGGCTAACGTTATATCTTTCATAAACGCTGTGGCAGAAAGGACTATCAACGCATACAGTACTGAACAGCTCACGTTATAGACAGAGGCATGATATACGGCAGACCACTACAAACTCATCTCCCAGCATGTCCAGCCCATCCATTAACTCATGGTTACCGGGAAGGTTCCTGTATTTTTCCGTGGCTAAACCAACTAGGCTCGTAATTTAACTATTTTATTTCATATTTACAGATGGAATACAACTTTATTTTTAAGGCACATGAAAGTTCACATGTTCCAGAAGGCATTTCTGCCCCAAAGAAACACACAATTAAAAAATATATATTAAAATACCTCTTCTGTGAAGAAGTTGTGAAGAAGTGACGTGCGGCATACGCCTAGCTTCCTGTGACGGGTCGCATTTAAAAATAAAGCCAAATAATGGCTTCCCTTTCAGAATTTGCATGTGAAATCTGAATCATCCATCTCTAATGAGTACACACGGTAACATGGATCCGTACTACTCTTGGTCCTATTGCATTGGTGGTATGTGGGTTTACGGGAATGTTTTTCTATGAACACATTGAGGGCCCCAGGCCATGGTCTACAGTGTATGTGGGAGAAACACAACATTCCGCTGAATTTCCTGCCAGTAAATCCAGAGCCGGAGGAGGTTCCTGGAAGCTGTCTGCCTGTCTCATCACAGAGATTTACAGGATCTTAGCATAGATCTGAATAGCTTCCTTCTGCCTTGTTCTCATGTCTCACCTGCAGCCTTTGTCTGTCTACACAGCCTGGTCCCATAAACTAGACATAACATAGTAAATGTCTAGCGACCTAGCTGACATTAGCCACAACAAATTGGGATTTGTAACGTATCATACGTTTTGCAAATTATTAACATATTATACAAATTGTAATTTGTAACATATCATACGAAATAGATGATGGACAACCACAAATTAATACATACCATACGAAATGTACCATATCATACTAATTGGAGTGGCTGTATTTACATTTACTATGTTACGTCTACCCCTGAGTCCAAGTTGGTCTGTTATCACTGAGATGACACTTAGTTATCTTTGTCTTCTATTTGGCGGAATAAAACTGGTGTTTCTCCATCTGTTGACCGTCAATCCTTTGGTGTCATCAGATCACATCTCTTAAGAGAATCTACAGAGATCTGTTGCATCTAACAACGTGTAGTTTATAAAACAGGTACATCAACATTATGCTTTGGCACATCCTTTAAAATGGATTCATGCACATTTTTCACGTACCAATCCATCTCTCCATTTGAATTCGCTTGTTTCGTTCTCAGACTCTAATGTTAGCAGTGTAGACTTTATTACCTATTTTATGGTTATTGTCTACCATTTCAGCCATATTGGAATTCCCCTTCCTTCACACCTTAGTCTTTGTCTCATAGGAGAGGTCACATTTCTTAGTTGCATTAGGTGCAAGCTCCAACACGTCCCTGATTGTAAGAGATTTACTGCACACACAGATATCTAAGATATGCACTGACAAGACCTGCTACTGTGCACTGGAAAATCCACCTACAGCACTCTGCACCACATTAAAAACAGGATTTGTATTCATCGAATTTTACATTCACCATACATCCATACATAATGTGGTGTTCAACATGTGGAGAAAAGAGAGGTAGGTGGCTGAGGGAAGAGCACATCATCACTATTGTGCCATGCAGAATATTGTCAATTCTACAAACTGGACAAATCTTCATTGTCCCAATAGAGCTGCTGAGCTTACAGCATACAATGACCAGCTGCTGACTAGATTTTATACCTTTATTTAACTAGGCAAGTCAGTTAAGAACAAATTCTTATTTATAATGACAGCCTACCAAGGAACAGTGGGTGGGTTAACTTCCTTGATCAGTGGCAGAAAGACAGATTTTTACCTTGTCAGCTCGGGGATTCGATCCAGCAACCTTCCAGTTACTGGTACAGTGCTCTAACCACTAGGCTACCTGCCGCCTCACTTTGTTATGGGAGAGATCATGGAACAATGCAATTGTAACGGATGTGAAATGGCTAGCTAGTTAGCGGTGGTGCGCGCTAGCAGCTTTTCAGTCGGTGACGTCACTTGCTCTGAAACCTAGAAGTAGTGCTTCCCCTTGCTCTGCAAGGGCCGCGGCCTTTGTGGAGCGATGGGTAATGATGCTTCGTGGGCGACCGTTGTTGATGTGTGCAGAGGGCGCCCGGGTCGGGGCGAGGGGAGGCCGTAAAGTTAAACTGTTACATTGATGCTGTTGACCCGGATCACTGGTGGCTGCGGAAAAGGAGGAGGTCGAAAGGGGGGGTGAGTGTAACGGATGTGAAATGGCTAGCTAGTTAGCGGTGGTGCGCGCTAGCAGCCTTTCAGTCGGTTACGTCACTTGCTCTGAAACCTAGAAGTAGTGGTTCCCCTTGCTCTGCAAGGGCCGCGGTCTTTGTGGTGTGATGGGTAACGACGCTTCGTGGGTGTCAGTTGTTGATGTGTGCAGAGGGTCCCTGGTTCGCGCGAGGGGACGGTCTAAAGTTATACTGTTACACAATACCATTAATTTCTCTTCCATTGCCTTAGTCTCCTGCTCACACTAGAGACAATGCTTATACAGAACACTTGTGCTCCAGTAATACAGTTTGTTAGGTGTGTGTCTCAGTTTGAACACCACCATTCAGCAGAAAACAATGGGGGAAACAGAGCAGTTGTTGGGAGGAAATGGGTGTTCCGGCTTTGGGAGAAATGTGAGCCAGATCAGGTAGATGAGGCCCTACTGGGGAGGATTGAGCTCATTAAGAGTAATGACTGTGGCTGGTCTGAGCTGTGCTTGCTGCCTTGCTGCCTTGGTGGCTGGCTGCCTGACTGGCTGGCTGCCTGGCTGCCTGACTGGCTGTCCCTGCGCCAGCAGCATGACGCATGATGACGGATGTACAGCAGTTGTACACTAGGGGGACTCAAGCGTTCAACAAGTAAGATGTGAGATTGCATCAACTCTTACATTGCATTGAGACATTGATTAAAGAGCATTGCGTTAATACCAGAGGACCCAAAATTTTGAAAATCGTTTCATAAAGCATACTAACTCATTAACGGCCCTATTACTGTTCAACTATTTCTGTAGCTCAATCATTCAAAAGAAACATTGTAGTTGTAGGAATATTCACTCCACAGATCACCATGACAACACTGACACCCAAGGAAATGCTGAAATAGGGTGAAAGGTACAGATCAAGGGTAAAATGGAATAGGGTGATGTCGAAACATCAGTGATTTACAAAGACAGGCAAGACATATCTAAAGTTTACTGTAGCCTGTTGGGGATAGGAGCGTCGAGGAGGATAGTAGACGATCATACAGCTTAGAGCCATAGGGACATCATTACTGTAGCCTGTTGGCGATGGGAGCGTCGAGAAGGATAGTAGACGATCATACAGCTTATAGCCATAGGGACATCATTACTGTAGCCTGTTGGCGATGGGAGCGTCGAGAAGGATAGTAGACGATCATACAGCTTATAGCCATAGGGACATCATTACTGTAGCCTGTTGGCGATAGGAGCGTCGAGGAGGATAGTAGACGATCACCAGCCTGAGAGGCAGGAGGCCAGGTGCTCTATACAGTAAACCTGCCTGAGAGGCAGGAGGCTAGGTGATCTATACAGAGCAGTACAGTATACCAGCCTGAGAGGCAGGAGGCCAGGTGCTCTATACAGTAAACCAGCCTGAGAGGCAGGAGGCTAGGTGATCTATACAGAGCAGTACAGTATACCAGCCTGAGAGGCAGGAGGCCAGGTGCTCTATACAATAAACCAGCCTGAGAGGCAGGAGGCTAGGTGATCTATACAGAGCAGTACAGTATACCAGCCTGAGAGGCAGGAGGCTAGGTGATCTATACAGAGCAGTACAGTATACCAGCCTGAGAGGCAGGAGGCCAGGTGCTCCATACAGTATACCAGCCTGAGAGGCAGGAGGCCAGGTGCTCTATACAGTAAACCAGCCTGAGAGGCAGGAGGATAGGTGATCTATACAGAGCAGTACAGTATACCAGCCTGAGAGGCAGGAGGCCAGGTGCTCTATACAGTAAACCAGCCTGAGAGGCAGGAGGCCAGGTGCTCTATAAAGTAAACCAGCCTGAGAGGCAGGAGGATAGGTGATATATACAGAGCAGTACAGTATACCAGCCTGAGAGGCAGGAGGCCAGGTGCTCTATACAGTATACCAGCCTGAGAGGCAGGAGGCCAGGTGCTCTATACAGTAAACCAGCCTGAGAGGCAGGAGGATAGGTGATCTATACAGAGCAGTACAGTATACCAGCCTGAGAGGCAGGAGGCCAGGTGCTCTATACAGTATACCAGCCTGAGAGGCAGGAGGCCAGGTGATAAGAGAGGACGACATTGCCTCAGCATGTTATAGGGAAATATACCGAGTGAGCGTTCAAACATATTGAGATTACAGATATGGAAAATATAGCACCTTAAAAAGCGTACTCAAGGCACACACCCACCCACACGAACACACAAACGCTAACTCCCAGTCTGGAGAGGCAGTGGCAGCTCCTCCCAAAATAGAGAGAGTGGGAGAGAGAGAGAGAGAGAGAGGAGTACACTGCTGAGGGAGCCTGTCTGCTGTCACACGTGTCTGCCCTCGCCTCCTCTGTACTCAAGCTTCACAAGAGACATACAGCCCTCACCTCCTCTGGACCTACAGGACATCTATGAGATCTGGCCACTCATTCTCTACACCTCTTTTCTGATTAACCTAATCTACAAAGAATCTGATCCAAATACAAAGCCTTCCGAGGGAAACTCGATGGCAGAGGTTGTGGAAACACTTGGAAAGAACACAATGATACATGCTGTATGAAGTGAAAGAAAATCCTTCCTGGGGGGAAAATGGTGTGTTTGAAAGGCACTCTACGGGGCTCATCGTATCCACACTCAAGGTCAGTTCCTGGCTAAGGGAAGAGGAAATCCTTGTGCTCTGTGGGATGAGAGTTCAACTGTGGTGCATTAGCTGATCATCTCCCCCTCCACCTGCTCCCCATTTCATCATCGACACACTATGTGGATGTTATCTTTAGCCGTATGGATTCTCAATGTCACAAATCTCACTCATGGATATGACTATGATGAGTATTACCCAGGCGAGGAGGAAACCAAGGTGAGTAACTAACAACAGGCTGCTGCTCTTGGATTATGTATGAGACAGGTTAACGAGACAGGTAACAATTCCCCAGATTATGCTTTTTCTGCATGGTGAACCTTTATTATGCACAGGACTCTGATTTCAGGTCAGAAATAGGCCTGTGAAAGTATTAGACTAGTGCTGTTGACTAATTCAGTTTGTTCACTAAATCTGTTTGTTGACTAAATCTGTTTGTTGACTAAATCTGTTTGTTGACTAAATCCGTTTGTTGACTAAATCTGTTTGTTGACAATCAGTTTGTTGACTAAATCTGTTTGTTGACAATCAGTTTGTTGACTAAATCTGTTTGTTGACAATCAGTTTGTTGACTAAATCTGTTTGTTGACTAAATCTGTTTGTTGACTAAATCCGTTTGTTGACTAAATCTGTTTGTTGATAATCAGTTTGTTGACTAAATCCGTTTGTTGACTAAATCTGTTTGTTGATACTCAGTTTGTTGACTAAATCTGTTTGTTGACTAAATCTGTTTGTTGACTAAATCCGTTTGTTGACTAAATCTGTTTGTTGATAATCAATTTGTTGACTAAAGCAATCTTTATCATTCAATGACCAGACAAGACAGGCAGTTTCCCACACTCGTTACTCAGGGCGTAGTTGTTGCTTCCACTACAGTGGGTGTGTCTTTCTTTGGCAATATAACCTCCTCCTCTGTGGCTACATTGTGTGTCATTGAAGGTGAATGAATGAATAAATCATCATGTGCATGTCTATTTCCTCTGTTGAGGGTGGTAGGCCACACCTTTAGACAGACATGTCTGCCATTGAAAAGGTTGAATGGAGAGAGGGATTGAGGGATTGTGACATTTGATGGTTACATTCCACTCAAGAGCCATTCAGAGCTGTGGCTACATTATAACAATAGTGAGGTAAACTGACAATAGGTTAGGTGTGATGATAAACACTCACTCTGAAGACTATGCCAGATCATGTAGGTTGCAGTGCCTTGTGTCTTTGTGAGACGCGGTATGGGTGAACGGATGATCTCCGCATGTGTATTTCCCACCGTAAAGCATGGAGGAGGAGGTGTGATGGTGCTTTGCTGGTGACAATGTATGTGATTTATTTAGAATTCAAGGCACACTTAACCAGCATGGCTACCACAGCATTCTGCAGCGATACGCCATCCCATCTGGTATGTGCTTAGTGGGACTATCATTTGTTTTTCAACAAGACAATGACCCAAAACACACCTCCAGGCTGTGTAAGGGTTATTTGACCAAAAAGGAGAGTGATGGAGTGCTGCATCAGATGACCTGGCCTCCACAACCACCCAACCTCAACCCAATTGAGATGGTTTGGGATGAGTTAGACCGCAGAGTAAAGGAAAAGCAGCCAACAAGTGCTCAGCATGTGTGGGAACTCCTTCAAGACTGTTGGAAAAGCATTCCTTATGTAGTTGGTTGAGAGAATGCCAAGAGTGTGCAAAGCTATCATCAAGGCAAAGGGTTGCTGTTTGAAGAATCTAAAATCTAAAATATATTTATATTTGTTTAACACTTTTTTGGTTACTACATGATTCCATATGTGTTATTTTATAGTTTTGTAGAACACAATACAATGTAGAAAATAGTCCAAATAAATTAAAACCCTGAAATGAGTAGGTGTGTCCAAATGTTTTAATGGTACTGTATATATACTTACATACATATATATACCGATAGCATTCATCGGAATACGCAGAACTTTGATTATAACAGACATAATAACCTTGTTCCTTATCTCTAAGAAAGAACTTGGCTAATCTCATTGGAAAAAATATGATCTTGCATTGCTTAGTTTTCCCATACTGGCTCAGTTTCCATGGTGTCGCTGCCAAAGTGCCAGTCTATCTTTACCAACTCGGATAGATACAAGAACAGCATTTGTTTCCATAATGACAAGGTAGCACCCAGGCTGCTTGGTGGGTGTTGATCTCGGAGAAAGACAGTGATAATGTTACAGTGATGCCCTAGGGATGGATTGCAACTTAGTTATAGACATTTCTGATTCTGACTTATTCAATTGTATTCTCCTAATCAAACTCATGTGTACACTACCGTTCAAAAGTTTGGGGTCACTTGGAAATGTCCTTGTTTTTAAAAGAAAAGCACATTTTTTGTCCATTAAAATAAAATAAAATTGATCCGAAATACAGTCTAGACATTGTTAATGTTGTAAATGACTATTGTAGCTGGAAACGGAAGATTGTTAATGGAATATCTTCATAGGCGTACAGAGGCCCATTATCAGCCACCGTCACTCCTGTGATCCAATGGCATATTGCGTTAGCTAATCCAAGTTAATAATTTTAAAAGGCTAATTGATCATAAGAAAACTCTTTTGCAATTATGTTAGCACAGTTAAAAACTGTTGTGCTGATTTAAAGAAGCAATAAAACTGTCCCAGTCCTCTTTCTATTCTGGTTAGAGCCAGTTTGCTCTGTTCTGTGAAGGGAGTAGTACACAGCGTTGTAGGAGATCTTCAGTTTCTTGGCAATTTCTCACATGGAATAGCCTTTATTTCTCAGAACAAGAATAGACTGACACGTTTCAGAAGAAAGTACTTTGTTTCTGGACATTTTGAGCCTGTAATCAAACCAACAAATGCTGATGCTCCTAACACTCAACTCATCTAAAGAAGGGCAATTTTATTTCTTCTTTAATCAGCACAACAGTTTTCAGCTGTGCTAACATAATTGCAAAAGTGTGGTCTAATGATCAATTAGCCTTTTAAAATGATCAACTTGGATTAGCTAACACAACGTGCCATTAGAATACAGGAGTGATGGTTGCTGATCATGGGCCTCTGTACGCCTATGTAGATATTCCATAAAAAAAACTAGAGTTTCCAGCTACAATAGTCATTTACAACATTAACAATGTCTACACTGTATTTCTGATCAATTTGATGTTATTTTAAATGGACAATTTTTTTAGCTTTTCTTTCAAAAAGAAGGACATTTCTAAGTGACCCCAAAACTTTTAACGGTAGTGTATGTTGAGATACTCAAACTCTGTTGATATTAAATATATAAATATATATATTTATTGATTATATATATATACACATATATGTATATATATATATATATATATATATATATATGTATATATATATATATATATTAAATTTAACCTTTATTTAACAAGGCAATCCAGTTAAGAACAAATTCTCATTTACAATGACGGCCTACCAGGGAACAGTGGGTTAACTAACTTGTTCAGGGGCAGAACGACAGATTTTTACCATGTCAGCTCGGGGATTCAATCCAGCATCTTTTCAGTTGCTGGCCCAATGCTCTAACCACTAGGCTACCTGCCGCCCCGATAAAGTCTGTCGAGACACTCAATAAACTCTGTCGAGACACTCAATAAACTCTGTCGAGACACTCAATAAACTCTGTCGAGACACTCAATAAACTCTGTTGACACTCAATAAACTCTGTAGAGACACTCAATAAACTCTGTCGAGACACTCAATAAACTCTGTCGAGACACTCAATAAACTCTGTCGAGACACTCAATAAACTCTGTCGAGACACTCAATAAACTCTGTCGAGACACTCAATAAACTCTGTCGAGACACTCAATAAACTCTGTCGAGACACTCAATAAACTCTGTCGAGACACTCAATAAACTCTGTTGAGATACTCAATAAATTTGTACATAGTATATTGCAGTGCATAATCAACTGAATTGATTTTAATTGAATTTTGTTAGATCAAATATATAAATGTGTTCATTTTGTTCCTCGACAGGCCCCGCTGGTTGGGGAGGGACTCAGTGATTTAGACACAGTGTCCAATGTGGACGAGCTGGTGGAGCTGTTGTATCCAGAGTACAGTCTGGTGCAGCATTGCCTACGTAGGAAAACCCAGCGCACCTCCACTCCTCTCCATGCTGAAGACGATGTCTGGGCCTGGGGCAAGCCCAGGGAGGGTGCACTGTACAAGTCTGACAAAGGCACCTTTGACGGTAAGGCTCTTCAGTTGATTGGCCCTAATAACAGCCTACACCAAGAGAAAGAAAGTTGTCTTCCCATCCCACAGGGGGCAGATTTTTGTGTGATAACCCCATTTCTCTTTCCCCAAACCCACAAATGGGTGTCTCTGTTAAAAGGAGAAAGAAGGGACTTTGTTCAATTTCCTAACAGTTAAAGAGGCCCCTCACTCCCCCCCTCCCCACTCATTAGAGACTGAGTGCTCCAGTTTAAAGCAGAGAGTCAGATTGTCAGCATAGACTAGCTGTGTCTGCTTCCTGATCACAGGAGCTCATCCCAGAAGATGTAGGTCCTACTGGAGAGCTGAATGGACCACTACTATGTAAACAACAACGATAAGAGCTGGCCTGACCTTACCTCAGTTCCCTCCAGATGCTATTGAGAGAAAGTGGTAGAAATGGCACATGATACAACTGTGTATCTTGCTCCATTGCCTTTCATTGACCATCCCCAACCTCTATGAAATGATGCCAGAAACAATTCAAAGAAAGGAACTCAGACCTAGTGACTAAAGCTCTTCTAAAGAAACCACTCAGACCTAGTGACTAAAGCTATTCTAAAGAAACCACTCATGCTGGAAATTTGACCACGACCAGTGCCAGTCAGAAGGAGGCCATATTGAATTAGTTACCGAGACAAATTGCACATAATTATGGTGGTCATCTGACAACAGAGATTGCACTAAAAAGGAAATTATTTGTTGAATTAAATTTTTCATCAAGTGACATGCATCTCTCATAATGTGGCTTAGTTGGTGGCAGAGTGGCTCTGTGATTACTGGAATGGGCTTTCCAAAAGGAAATGAACCATTACAAAAATCTAATTGTAGGTGTGGGTACGATGTCGTTGGATGTTGCAACCAACCAAGCAACATAGGCTAATCCTAACGCAGCAGCATTATTGGCAGGGTGACTTAAGATGGTCAAGAACAGAATGTTCCGGATGTTCTATTGTATTTCATATCAGTCAGGATATTCTTTATATCCCTGATAACCTGTCTGTTACTGTTCCTCCATTCATCCCTGATAACCTGTCTGTTACTGTTCCTCCATTAATCCCTGATAACCAGTCTGTTACTGTTCCTCCGTTCAACTCTGATAACCTGTCTGTTACTGTTCCTCCATTAATCCCTGATAACCAGTCTGTTACTGTTCCTCCATTCATCCCTGATAACCTGTCTGTTACTGTTCCTCCGTTCAACTCTGATAACCTGTCTGTTACTGTTCCTCCATTCATCCCTGATAACCAGTCTGTTACTGTTCCTCCATTCAACTCTGATAACCTGTCTGTTACTGTTCCTCCATTCAACTCTGATAACCTGTCTGTTACTGTTCCTCCATTCAACTCTGATAACCTGTCTGTTACTGTTCCTCCATTCCACTCTGATAACCAGTCTGTTACTGTTCCTCCATTCATCCCTGATAACCTGTCTGTTACTGTTCCTCCATTCAACTCTGATAACCTGTCTTTTACTGTTCCTCCATTCAACTCTGATAACCAGTCTGTTACTGTTCCTCCATTAATCCCTGATAACCTGTCTGTTACTGTTCCTCCATTCATCCCTGATAACCTGTCTGTTACTGTTCCTCCATTCAACTCTGATAACCTGTCTATTACTGTTCCTCCATTCAACTCTGATAACCTGTCTGTTACTGTTCCTCCATTCAACTCTGATAACCTGTCTGTTACTGTTCCTCCATTCCACTCTGATAACCAGTCTGTTACTGTTCCTCCATTCATCCCTGATAACCTGTCTGTTACTGTTCCTCCATTCAACTCTGATAACCTGTCTGTTACTGTTCCTCCATTCAACTCTGATAACCAGTCTGTTACTGTTCCTCCATTCATCCCTGATAACCAGTCTGTTACTGTTCCTCCATTAATCCCTGATAACCAGTCTGTTACTGTTCCTCCATTCATCCCTGATAACCAGTCTGTTACTGTTCCTCCATTAATCCCTGATAACCAGTCTGTTACTGTTCCTCCATTCATCCCTGATAACCAGTCTGTTACTGTTCCTCCATTCATCCCTGATAACCAGTCTGTTACTGTTCCTCCATTCAACCCTGATAACCAGTCTGTTACTGTTCCTCCATTAATCCCTGATAACCAGTCTGTTACTGTTCCTCCATTCATCCCTGATAACCAGTCTGTTACTGTTCCTCCATTCATCCCTGATAACCAGTCTGTTACTGTTCCTCCATTAATCCCTGATAACCAGTCTGTTACTGTTCCTCCATTCATCCCTGATAACCAGTCTGTTACTGTTCCTCCATTAATCCCTGATAACCAGTCTGTTACTGTTCCTCCATTCAACCCTGATAACCTGTCTGTTACTGTTCCTCCATTCAACTCTGATAACCTGTCTGTTACTGTTCCTCCATTCAACTCTGATAACCTGTCTGTTACTGTTCCTCCATTAATCCCTGATAACCAGTCTGTTACTGTTCCTCCATTCATCCCTGATAACCAGTCTGTTACTGTCCCTCCATTCATCCCCAGTTATTCTGGAGGAGATCCAGCGTACCATGTGTAGTCCTCGGGAGGTGTGTCTGGAGGTGTCTAAAGAGTACCCAGAGAGCACTAGTCACTTCTACATGCCTCGCTGTGTGTCTGTGCACCGCTGTGGGGGCTGCTGTACCCACGAGGGTCTGTACTGCACCAACACCAGCCATACTTACAGCAACAAGACGGTGAGCAACAGAGGACAAACTAGATCATTCAAAATGTTCAACGATGCTGACACACAAGTAAAGTTGCTCTTAAACTGTAATAACGTTAGTAAGGACATTCTATTCACATGTTTCAACATATCTATTTAAGTGAGTTGTCGTTTCATAGTATACAGTAAGAAAGGATATAAGGTAGACCCCAAATCTGAACGCCAGTCATTGACACGGTGTTGTTTCTCCTGTGGACTCAGCTGCTGGAGATGAGTCACCGTGAACACTCTGTAGTGATGGTGGCGTTCGTCAACCACACGTCCTGTGAGTGTCTGTCCAAGAGGCCCCAGCACTCCGTCATCAGGAGGGCTGCTGCAGCCCACCTCACCGTGTGAGTGAGTAGTGAGGAGTAGTCGCCTTCGAGACGCAACATCTGCCCCTACCAAACGAGATACAATGTGCACACACACACAATTATTATTAAGCAATACCGTTTTCAATAAAGTATGTTTGGTTCATGTTGAACAACATCTTTTAGGTAGGTAGCCTAACGGCTAAGTGCGTTGGGCCAGTAACCAAAAGGTTGCTGGTTCAAATCCCCAAGCAATCTAGGTGAAAATTCTGCCCATATGCCCTTGAGCAAGGCACTTAACTCTCTATGCTCCTGTAAGTCGCTCTGGATAAGACCGGCTGCTAAATAAAACAAATAAAAAAGAAGGTGCAATGTAATAATATAGCTGTCTGACTTTAGACAAGGATACTGAAACATTCCATCTGACCCTATCTGATGTGGACAACAACAAGGGTGTGACGATGCAAGGGAATGAGCTAGATCATCAGATATTCGGTCAAAAGTGCTTTGAGTGTGCATTTGCCTTTGAACTGAAGCCATGTGGAAGAGGCCATGTTTCCCCCTGCTCTCCTCTCCCTGTGTCCAGCCTAACTGCTCTAGACTGCTGTGTGTAGGCTATCTGCCAGGCTAAGGCCAGCAGGGAGGAGGGCTGGGGGATTCAGTTCCCTCTCACAGGGAGGAGCCACATGCCGCCCATGGTGTCCAGCCCCTTCACAGGAATGCTTTGTGAGAGTAGCCAAGCGGTCCCCCTAAGCCAAGAAAAGACCTCTAATCTGATCCTGGCCTGTGTGTCCCTGCTTCCCTCTGCAGGTGTTCTCCGCCAGATGTTCCCTGCAGTACAGGACTGGTCTGGGACCCCACCAGCTGCCTGTGCGTTCCCATAGACACAAGCTTCTTCTCTGAGAGAGAGCTGGGTAAGTTAAACTAACTCCATACCCATACAACCCCAGTACAGTCGTTTCTGTTCGCCAACACCCAGAGATACCTCATAGGTCAGAGTTGGCAAATTAGGGCGATATACATTGAGGTGAAATGTACTAAACCACATGACGTCTGTCAATAAGGGACACTCAATAGCATCTCTCCTCTCCACCATCTGGTGCAGAACCCCTGGAGTCGGCCTTGCTGGCGCTGTGTGGCCCCAACAAAGACCTGGACGAGGACAGCTGTGAGTGTGTGTGTGAGAACGGTCTGACAGAGGCAAGCTGTGGGCCGGGCTGGCGTCTAGACCAGGCGTCCTGTGAGTGTCTCTGTGAGGACCAGCCCGCCCTGGGGACCTGCCCACCCAACCAACGCTGGGACCCAGAGCTGTGTGGCTGTGTGTGCCGGGCAGAGTGCCCCCGTAGCCAGCCTCTCAACCCAGAGACGTGCCTCTGCCAGTGCAGGGATAGCCCTCAGACCTGCCTGCTAGAGGGCAAGAGGTTCAACGCACACAACTGCAGGTAAGAAATAGAATCTAACACAGAAGGCATTTCATATGATGCTGGACGTTCCAATATACCTTTATAGAACCCCCCCATAGAACAGATCTACTGCTTCTTAGACTTGCTTTCAATAAGAATTACAGATCTATAACTCACATTTCTATGTACATTTGGTCAGGTTGCCCAAAAAGTTACATATTGCAGCTTTAAATACTGAATGGTATGATGTTAAATACTGTATGGTATAATTGTTTATACTGTATGGTATAATTAAGCAATAAGACCTGAGGTGGTGTGGTATATGGCCAATATACCACCGCTAAGGGCTGTTAGGCACGACGCAACGCTATTAAACTGGTTACCAATGTATTTAGAACAGTAAAAAGTATTTTTTTTGTCATACCCACAGTATGCGGTCTGATATACCATGGCTTTCAGCCAATCAGCATTGAGGGCTCGAACCATCCGCATTATAATCGTAAATACTGAATGTTATCATGTTAAATACTCTGTATGCTATAATGTTAAATACTGTATGCTATAATGTTATATACTGTATGGTATAATGTTAAATACTGTATGGTATAATGTTAAATACTGTATGGTATAATGTTAAATAGTGAATGGGTATAATGAGCAATACACATTTCAGTGGAATGTCAAATTCACATAGTTCACAGTTCTGCACATCTGTTAAACGTAACGATAACTATAGAAACATTATAAACACTTCCCGATAGTAACAAGACTTAAATAAGAAGTACAACTCTAGCGTGAGAATTCATATCCTGCTTACTTCCCTTAACATGAAGCTGAGGCAAGGCACCTGACACATTTCTTTGGAATAGAGAAACCAGATTTTCCAGTAAGCACAGAATTCCCCTTTCCAGCGAGAGATTTTTTTTTAACACTGGAAAGAATCATTAAGGCTATGGGGATTGGTCCCAGACTACACACACGCGCATAAGTAGCCTACACACGCAGGGTCATGCACGCAGCCCAGTTATATTGAAACTACAATACATTAAGTAAAACCAACTGTTCTGTCTGTTTCTCTTCCCCTACACCAAGCTGTTACCGGCTGCCGTGCAGAAAGCCACACAACAGCTGTCCAACAGGCTTCTACTACAGCCACTACGTCTGCCAGTGCATACCCAACCACATGAGGTCAGGGGAGTGGAACTGACAAAGCTGGTGTTACCAGCACTGGTGTTACCAGCACTGGTGCCAAACTCTAGGGTCAATGTACTGTAACTGTATGGTGGAAACGAGGCGGTGTGTTTGCAATGTAGAGCCGGTAGATGGAGGCTAGACTAGGGGAATGTTTTTTGATGAATTCTCCTGATAGGCCAAGAGGCTCTCCATCTTCAGACCAGGGAACATACAATGAAGCACACAACGATGCAGTCGTCTAGATACTGCAGGTCATGGTCTGAATCATGGACGTTATTGACATTGCCTCAGATTCATTATGTGTGGCTGTTAAAATGAGAAGGAAAAAAATGATTTCATTCCATAAAATGAAATCATTTTCAATTATCTGAAATTGATATTTATTGCAAGTGACCCTGCAGCTCTCCGAGATGACGATGATGTAACTGGGAAGAAACGCCCTGACATGAGAAGGAAGACAAAAGACTGAAATGTAAAGGCCATGTATATACTGTATTGTACAAAACGTGTGACTGTAGTCAGTGGTGGCTGTGAATGAAAAGTGTGCTTTTAATGTCATATCCTATTTGTATTGTATTTAAAATACACGCTATTGATAAAATAAAATACAAACTTGATTGGCTTTGGTAAATGTGTACTGTGTGTGTTTGATAAGAGTTTCGTGACAAGAAGTTTGGCAACAGACTATGGGAACCAGACCAGACTGGCACCATGGAGAGTGTGATGTGATGTCTCCAATCACAAAACAAAGGCATTAAAAAACACACACTCCTGCAGTGAAAATGGATCCAAGACCTTTGTCTCAAATTCCTCATCCCAGCCTTATGTGTTTGGAACAATAAACACTATCTCGAGGTCAATTGCAGAGAGATCTAATTCCCGTCTGGCTTGTGTCTTTAGAAACTGCCATCCACAGTTTGTACTCTAAACCAGCGCAGCCCTCTGTACAGAAACAGGACTGCATAGCTAAACTCAGTGATAGTAGCTTTTGTTTGTGATAATCCAAATAGTTGGGGTTATAAGTAGGCCCACAGAGTAGAGACAGTAGTTTAGACGGTTGACTTTGTCAAGGGTGATATATGTTTTGTTAGCGGAAAGGTCACTTTTTTTGTTTTTACAAAGTTCAATATTGTGAATCTCACTTCAATTTCAAGGCTACACCACCGTCTCAAAGTGTCAATTAAAGTGTCAATTCATCTCATGAAATGTCTTTTTCTCGGTTACTATGATTGAAGGGGAGGAATGGGAAGACACACAGTTCTCTTTGATGCTCTTCCTAAATCCTGTTGGTATAAATTGTGGAAAAGATACTATGTTATGCCTGTGGCCAGAATAGTCAAGCCTGAATCTGCCCTGTGAAGAGTCTCTTCCAGCTTTGTATTGTTCCTAAACCTGGAGCAACAACTCTTACTTTCAATCAACAGTTACTATGATTGAGAGGGAGGAATGGGAAGACGCACAGTTCTCATTGATGCTCTTCCTAAATCTTCTTGGTATAAATTATGGAAAACATACTATGTTATGCCTGTGGCCAGGACAGTCAAGTCTGAATCTGCCCTGTGAAGTCTTAATAACCATCTTTAATTATTCTGAATAAACAACTCGTTGCAGCAACCTGTAGTTTTGGCACACATTATGAGACGCTGGACAAGTTCATTTACTAGTTCTCACCTCCGTAAAAAATAACTGACAGAGAGAAGCACAAAGTGGCAGTATAAGATTGAAACCAGCTGTCTACATTCAAATGGAGAGGTAGCAATAAAGCTGTTGTAAGTGTTTTAGTGCTGCTAGGGGTGTATGAGTGCTGCTAGGGGTGTATGAGTGCCTGCTGCTAGGGGTGTATGAGTGCCTGCTGCTAGGGGTGTATGAGTGCCTGCTGCTAGGGGTGTATGAGTGCTGCTAGGGGTGTATGAGTGCCTGCTGCTAGGGGTGTATGAGTGCCTGCTGCTAGGGGTGTATGAGTGCTGCTAGGGGTGTATGAGTGCCTGCTGCTAGGGGTGTATGAGTGCCTGCTGCTAGGGGTGTATGAGTGCTGCTAGGGGTGTATGAGTGCCTGCTGCTAGGGGTGTATGAGTGCCTGCTGCTAGGGGTGTATGAGTGCCTGCTGCTAGGGGTGTATGAGTGCCTGCTGCTAGGGGCGTATGAATGCCTGCTGCTAGGGGTGTATGAGTGCCTGCTGCTAGGGGTGTATGAGTGCCTGCTGCTAGGGGTGTATGAGTGCCTGCTGCTAGGGGTGTATGAGTGCCTGCTGCTAGGGGTGTATGAGTGCCTGCTGCTAGGGGTGTATGAGTGCTGCTAGGGGTGTATGAGTGCTGCTAGGGGTGTATGAGTGCTGCTAGGGGTGTATGAGTGCCTGCTGCTAGGGGTGTATGAGTGCCTGCTGCTAGGGGCGTATGAGTGCTGCTAGGGGTGTATGAGTGCCTGCTGCTAGGGGTGTATGAGTGCCTGCTGCTAGGGGTGTATGAGTGCCTGCTGCTAGGGGTGTATGAGTGCTGCTAGGGGTGTATGAGTGCCTGCTGCTAGGGGTGTATGAGTGCCTGCTGCTAGGGGTGTATGAGTGCTGCTAGGGGTGTATGAGTGCCTGCTGCTAGGGGTGTATGAGTGCCTGCTGCTAGGGGTGTATGAGTGCTGCTAGGGGTGTATGAGTGCCTGCTGCTAGGGGTGTATGAGTGCCTGCTGCTAGGGGTGTATGAGTGCCTGCTGCTAGGGGTGTATGAGTGCCTGCTGCTAGGGGCGTATGAATGCCTGCTGCTAGGGGTGTATGAGTGCCTGCTGCTAGGGGTGTATGAGTGCCTGCTGCTAGGGGTGTATGAGTGCCTGCTGCTAGGGGTGTATGAGTGCCTGCTGCTAGGGGTGTATGAGTGCCTGCTGCTAGGGGTGTATGAGTGCTGCTAGGGGTGTATGAGTGCTGCTAGGGGTGTATGAGTGCTGCTAGGGGTGTATGAGTGCCTGCTGCTAGGGGTGTATGAGTGCCTGCTGCTAGGGGTGTATGAGTGCCTGCTGCTAGGGGTGTATGAGTGCCTGCTGCTAGGGGTGTATGAGTGCCTGCTGCTAGGGGTGTATGAGTGCCTGCTGCTAGGGGTGTATGAGTGCCTGCTGCTAGGGGTGTATGAGTGCTGCTAGGGGTGTATGAGTGCTGCTAGGGGTGTATGAGTGCCTGCTGCTAGGGGTGTATGAGTGCTACTAGGGGTGTATGAGTGCCTGCTGCTAGGGGTGTATGAGTGCCTATTGCTAGGGGTGTATGAGTGCTGCTAGGGGTGTATGAGTGCTGCTAGGGGTGTATGAGTGCCTGTTGCTAGGGGTGTATGAGTGCATGCTGCTAGGGGTGTATGAGTGCCTGCTGCTAGGGGTGTATGAGTGCCTGCTGCTAGGGGTGTATGAGTGCTGCTAGGGGTGTATGAGTGCCTGCTGCTAGGGGTGTATGAGTGCCTGCTGCTAGGGGTGTATGAGTGCCTGCTGCTAGGGGTGTATGAGTGCCTGCTGCTAGGGGTGTATGAGTGCCTGCTGCTAGGGGTGTATGAGTGCCTGCTGCTAGGGGTGTATGAGTGCTGCTAGGGGTGTATGAGTGCCTGCTGCTAGGGGTGTATGAGTGCCTGCTGCTAGGGGTGTATGAGTGCCTGCTGCTAGGGGTGTATGAGTGCTGCTAGGGGTGTATGAGTGCCTGCTGCTAGGGGTGTATGAGTGCCTGCTGCTAGGGGTGTATGAGTGCTGCTAGGGGTGTATGAGTGCCTGCTGCTAGGGGTGTATGAGTGCCTGCTGCTAGGGGTGTATGAGTGCTGCTAGGGGTGTATGAGTGCCTGCTGCTAGGGGTGTATGAGTGCCTGCTGCTAGGGGTGTATGAGTGCCTGCTGCTAGGGGTGTATGAGTGCCTGCTGCTAGGGGCGTATGAATGCCTGCTGCTAGGGGTGTATGAGTGCCTGCTGCTAGGGGTGTATGAGTGCCTGCTGCTAGGGGTGTATGAGTGCCTGCTGCTAGGGGTGTATGAGTGCCTGCTGCTAGGGGTGTATGAGTGCCTGCTGCTAGGGGTGTATGAGTGCTGCTAGGGGTGTATGAGTGCTGCTAGGGGTGTATGAGTGCTGCTAGGGGTGTATGAGTGCCTGCTGCTAGGGGTGTATGAGTGCCTGCTGCTAGGGGTGTATGAGTGCCTGCTGCTAGGGGTGTATGAGTGCCTGCTGCTAGGGGTGTATGAGTGCCTGCTGCTAGGGGTGTATGAGTGCCTGCTGCTAGGGGTGTATGAGTGCCTGCTGCTAGGGGTGTATGAGTGCTGCTAGGGGTGTATGAGTGCTGCTAGGGGTGTATGAGTGCCTGCTGCTAGGGCTGTATGAGTGCTACTAGGGGTGTATGAGTGCCTGCTGCTAGGGGTGTATGAGTGCCTATTGCTAGGGGTGTATGAGTGCTGCTAGGGGTGTATGAGTGCTGCTAGGGGTGTATGAGTGCCTGTTGCTAGGGGTGTATGAGTGCATGCTGCTAGGGGTGTATGAGTGCCTGCTGCTAGGGGTGTATGAGTGCCTGCTGCTAGGGGTGTATGAGTGCTGCTAGGGGTGTATGAGTGCCTGCTGCTAGGGGTGTATGAGTGCCTGCTGCTAGGGGTGTATGAGTGCCTGCTGCTAGGGGTGTATGAGTGCCTGCTGCTAGGGGTGTATGAGTGCCTGCTGCTAGGGGTGTATGAGTGCTACTAGGGGTGTATGAGTGCCTGCTGCTAGGGGTGTATGAGTGCTGCTAGGGGTGTATGAGTGCCTATTGCTAGGGGTGTATGAGTGCTGCTAGGGGTGTATGAGTGCTGCTAGGGGTGTATGAGTGCCTGCTGCTAGGGGTGTATGAGTGCTGCTAGGGGTGTATGAGTGCCTGCTGCTAGGGGTGTATGAGTGCCTGCTGCTAGGGGTGTATGAGTGCCTGCTGCTAGGGGTGTATGAGTGCTGCTAGGGGTGTATGAGTGCCTGCAGCTAGGGGTGTATGAGTGCTACTAGGGGTGTATGAGTGCCTGCTGCTAGGGGTGTATGAGTGCTGCTAGGGGTGTATGAGTGCTGCTAGGGGTGTATGACTGCCTGCTGCTAGAGGCGTATGAGTGCTGCGCTAGGGGTGTATGAGTGCTACTAGGGGTGTATGAGTGCCTGCTGCTAGGGGTGTATGAGTGCCTGCTGCTAGGGGTGTATTAGTGCCTGTTGCTAGGGGTGTATGAGTGCCTGCTAGGGGTGTATGGGTGCCTATTGCTAGGGGTGTATGAGTGCCTGCTGCTAGGGGTGTATGAGTGCCTGCTGCTAGGGGTGTATGAGTGCCTATTGCTAGGGGTGTATGAGTGCCTAATGCTAGGGGTGTATGAGTGCCTATTGCTAGGGGTGTATGAGTGCCTGCTGCTAGGGGTGTATGAGTGCCTGCTGCTAGGGGTGTATGAGTGCCTGCTGCTAGGGGTGTATTAGTGCTGCTAGGGGTGTATGAGTGCCTGCTGCTAGGGGTGTATTAGTGCTGCTAGGGGTGTATGAGTGCCTGCTGCTAGGGGCGTATGAATGCCTGCTGCTAGGGGAGTATGAGTGCCTGCTGCTAGGGGTGTATGAGTGCCTGCTAGGGGTGTATGAGTGCCTATTGCTAGGGGTGTATGAGTGCCTGCTGCTAGGGGCGTATGAGTGCCTATTGCTAGGGGTGTATGAGTGCCTGCTGCTAGGGGTGTATGAGTGCCTGCTGCTAGGGGTGTATGAGTGCCTGCTGCTAGGGGTGTATGAGTGCCTGCTGCTAGGGGTGTATGAGTGCCTGCTGCTAGGGGTGTATGAGTGCCTGCTGCTAGGGGTGTATGAGTGCCTGCTGCTAGGGGTGTATGAGTGTCTGCTGCTAGGGGTGTATGAGTGCCTATTGCTAGGGGTGTATGAGTGCCTATTGCTAGGAGTGTATGAGTGCCTATTGCTAGGGGTGTATGAGTGCCTATTGCTAGGGGTGTATGAGTGCTGCTAGGGGTGTATGAGTGCCTATTGCTAGGGGTGTATGAGTGCCTGCTGCTAGGGGTGTATGAGTGCCTGTTGCTAGGGGTGTATGAGTGCCTATTGCTAGGTGTGTATGAGTGCCTGCTGCTAGGGGTGTATGAGTGCCTATTGCTAGGGGTGTATGAGTGCCTATTGCTAGGTGTGTATGAGTGCCTGCTGCTAGGGGTGTATGAGTGCCTGTTGCTAGGGGTGTATGAGTGCCTGCTGCTAGGGGTGTATGAGTGCCTGCTGCTAGGGGTGTATGAGTGCCTATTGCTAGGGGTGTATGAGTGCCTATTGCTAGGGGTGTATGAATGCCTACTGCTAGGGGTGTATGAGTGCCTATTGATAGGGGTGTATGAGTGCTGCTAGGGGTGTATGAGTGCCTGCTGCTAGGGGTGTATGAGTGCCTATTGCTAGGGGTGTATGAGTGCCTGCTGCTAGGGGTGTATGAGTGCTGCTAGGGGTGTATGAGTGCCTATTGCTAGGGGTGTATGAATGCCTACTGCTAGGGGTGTATGAGTGCCTATTGCTAGGGGTGTATGAGTGCCTGCTGCTAGGGGTGTATGAGTGCTGCTAGGGGTGTATGAGTGCCTATTGCTAGGGGTGTATGAGTGCCTGCTGCTAGGGGTGTATGAGTGCTGCTAGGGGTGTATGAGTGCATATTGCTAGGGGTGTATGAGTGCCTATTGCTAGGGGTGTATGAATGCCTACTGCTAGTGGTGTATGAGTGCTGCTAGGGGTGTATGAGTGCATATTGCTAGGGGTGTATGAGTGCCTATTGCTAGGGGTGTATGAGTGCCTGCTGCTAGGGGTGTATGAGTGCTGCTAGGGGTGTATGAGTGCATATTGCTAGGGGTGTATGAGTGCCTATTGCTAGGGGTGTATGAATGCCTACTGCTAGTGGTGTATGAGTGCTGCTAGGGGTGTATGAGTGCATATTGCTAGGGGTGTATGAGTGCCTGCTGCTAGGGGTGTATGAGTGCCTGTTGCTAGGGGTGTATGAGTGCCTATTGCTAGGTGTGTATGAGTGCCTGCTGCTAGGGGTGTATGAGTGCCTATTGCTAGGGGTGTATGAGTGCCTATTGCTAGGTGTGTATGAGTGCCTGCTGCTAGGGGTGTATGAGTGCCTGTTGCTAGGGGTGTATGAGTGCCTGCTGCTAGGGGTGTATGAGTGCCTGCTGCTAGGGGTGTATGAGTGCCTATTGCTAGGGGTGTATGAGTGCCTATTGCTAGGGGTGTATGAATGCCTACTGCTAGGGGTGTATGAGTGCCTATTGATAGGGGTGTATGAGTGCTGCTAGGGGTGTATGAGTGCCTGCTGCTAGGGGTGTATGAGTGCCTATTGCTAGGGGTGTATGAGTGCCTGCTGCTAGGGGTGTATGAGTGCTGCTAGGGGTGTATGAGTGCCTATTGCTAGGGGTGTATGAATGCCTACTGCTAGGGGTGTATGAGTGCCTATTGCTAGGGGTGTATGAGTGCCTGCTGCTAGGGGTGTATGAGTGCTGCTAGGGGTGTATGAGTGCCTATTGCTAGGGGTGTATGAGTGCCTGCTGCTAGGGGTGTATGAGTGCTGCTAGGGGTGTATGAGTGCATATTGCTAGGGGTGTATGAGTGCCTATTGCTAGGGGTGTATGAATGCCTACTGCTAGTGGTGTATGAGTGCTGCTAGGGGTGTATGAGTGCATATTGCTAGGGGTGTATGAGTGCCTGCTGCTAGGGGTGTATGAGTGCTGCTAGGGGTGTATGAGTGCCTGCTGCTAGGGGTGTATGAGTGCCTGCTAGGGGTGTATGAGTGCCTATTGCTAGGGGTGTATGAGTGCCTGCTGCTAGGGGCGTATGAGTGCCTATTGCTAGGGGTGTATGAGTGCCTGCTGCTAGGGGTTTATGAGTGCCTGCTGCTAGGGGTGTATGAGTGCCTGCTGCTAGGGGTGTATGAGTGCCTGCTGCTAGGGGTGTATGAGTGCCTGCTGCTAGGGGTGTATGAGTGCCTGCTGCTAGGGGTGTATGAGTGCCTGCTGCTAGGGGTGTATGAGTGCCTATTGCTAGGGGTGTATGAGTGCCTATTGCTAGGGGTGTATGAGTGCCTATTGCTAGGGGTGTATGAGTGCCTATTGATAGGGGTGTATGAGTGCCTATTGCTAGGGGTGTATGAGTGCCTGCTGCTAGGGGTGTATGAGTGCCTGTTGCTAGGGGTGTATGAGTGCATGCTGCTAGGGGTATATGAGTGCCTATTGATAGGGGTGTATGAGTGCCTATTGCTAGGGGTGTATGAGTGCCTGCTGCTAGGGGTGTATGAGTGCCTGCTGCTAGGGGTGTATGAGTGCCTATTGCTAGGGGTGTATGAGTGCCTGCTGCTAGGGGTGTATGAGTGCCTGCTAGGGGCGTATGAGTGCTGCTAGGGGCGTATGAGTGCCTGCTGCTAGGGGTGTATGAGTGCCTACTGCTAGGGGTGTATGAGTGCCTGCTGCTAGGGGTGTATGAGTGCCTGCTGCTAGGGGTGTATGAGTGCCTGCTGCTAGGGGTGTATGAGTGCCTGCTGCTAGGGGTGTATGAGTGCCTATTGCTAGGGGTGTATGAGTGCCTGCTGCTAGGGGTGTATGAGTGCCTGCTGCTAGGGGTGTATGAGTGCCTGCTGCTAGGGGTGTATGAGTGCCTATTGCTAGGGGTGTATGAGTGCCTATTGCTAGGGGTGTATGAGTGCCTGCTGCTAGGGGTGTATGAGTGCCTGCTGCTAGGGGTGTATGAGTGCCTGCTGCTAGGGGTGTATGAGTGCCTGCTGCTAGGGGTGTATGAGTGCCTGCTGCTAGGGGTGTATGAGTGCCTGCTGCTAGGGGTGTATGAGTGCCTGCTGCTAGGGGTGTATGAGTGCCTATTGCTAGGGGTGTATGAGTGCCTATTGCTAGGGGTGTATGAGTGCCTATTGCTAGGGGTGTATGAGTGCCTACTGCTAGGGGTGTATGAGTGCCTACTGCTAGGGGTGTATGAGTGCCTGCTGCTAGGGGTGTATGAGTGCCTGCTGCTAGGGGTGTATGAATGCCTACTGCTAGGGGTGTATGAGTGCCTATTGCTAGGGGTGTATGAGTGCCTGCTGCTAGGGGTGTATGAGTGCTGCTAGGGGTGTATGAGTGCCTGCTGCTAGGGGTGTATGAGTGCCTGCTGCTAGGGGTGTATGAGTGCCTGCTGCTAGGGGTGTATGAGTGCCTGCTGCTAGGGGTGTATGAGTGTCTGCTGCTAGGGGTGTATGAGTGCCTATTGCTAGGGGTGTATGAGTGCCTATTGCTAGGGGTGTATGAGTGCCTATTGCTAGGGGTGTATGAGTGCCTATTGCTAGGGGTGTATGAGTGCTGCTAGGGGTGTATGAGTGCCTATTGCTAGGGGTGTATGAGTGCCTGCTGCTAGGGGTGTATGAGTGCCTGTTGCTAGGGGTGTATGAGTGCCTATTGCTAGGTGTGTATGAGTGCCTGCTGCTAGGGGTGTATGAGTGCCTATTGCTAGGGGTGTATGAGTGCCTATTGCTAGGTGTGTATGAGTGCCTGCTGCTAGGGGTGTATGAGTGCCTGTTGCTAGGGGTGTATGAGTGCCTGCTGCTAGGGGTGTATGAGTGCCTGCTGCTAGGGGTGTATGAGTGCCTATTGCTAGGGGTGTATGAGTGCCTATTGCTAGGGGTGTATGAATGCCTACTGCTAGGGGTGTATGAGTGCCTATTGATAGGGGTGTATGAGTGCTGCTAGGGGTGTATGAGTGCCTGCTGCTAGGGGTGTATGAGTGCCTATTGCTAGGGGTGTATGAGTGCCTGCTGCTAGGGGTGTATGAGTGCTGCTAGGGGTGTATGAGTGCCTATTGCTAGGGGTGTATGAATGCCTACTGCTAGGGGTGTATGAGTGCCTATTGCTAGGGGTGTATGAGTGCCTGCTGCTAGGGGTGTATGAGTGCTGCTAGGGGTGTATGAGTGCCTATTGCTAGGGGTGTATGAGTGCCTGCTGCTAGGGGTGTATGAGTGCTGCTAGGGGTGTATGAGTGCATATTGCTAGGGGTGTATGAGTGCCTATTGCTAGGGGTGTATGAATGCCTACTGCTAGTGGTGTATGAGTGCTGCTAGGGGTGTATGAGTGCATATTGCTAGGGGTGTATGAGTGCCTGCTGCTAGGGGTGTATGAGTGCTGCTAGGGGTGTATGAGTGCCTGCTGCTAGGGGTGTATGAGTGCCTGCTAGGGGTGTATGAGTGCCTATTGCTAGGGGTGTATGAGTGCCTGCTGCTAGGGGCGTATGAGTGCCTATTGCTAGGGGTGTATGAGTGCCTGCTGCTAGGGGTGTATGAGTGCCTGCTGCTAGGGGTGTATGAGTGCCTGCTGCTAGGGGTGTATGAGTGCCTGCTGCTAGGGGTGTATGAGTGCCTGCTGCTAGGGGTGTATGAGTGCCTGCTGCTAGGGGTGTATGAGTGCCTGCTGCTAGGGGTGTATGAGTGCCTATTGCTAGGGGTGTATGAGTGCCTATTGCTAGGGGTGTATGAGTGCCTATTGCTAGGGGTGTATGAGTGCCTATTGATAGGGGTGTATGAGTGCCTATTGCTAGGGGTGTATGAGTGCCTGCTGCTAGGGGTGTATGAGTGCCTGTTGCTAGGGGTGTATGAGTGCATGCTGCTAGGGGTATATGAGTGCCTATTGATAGGGGTGTATGAGTGCCTATTGCTAGGGGTGTATGAGTGCCTGCTGCTAGGGGTGTATGAGTGCCTGCTGCTAGGGGTGTATGAGTGCCTATTGCTAGGGGTGTATGAGTGCCTGCTGCTAGGGGTGTATGAGTGCCTGCTAGGGGCGTATGAGTGCTGCTAGGGGCGTATGAGTGCCTGCTGCTAGGGGTGTATGAGTGCCTACTGCTAGGGGTGTATGAGTGCCTGCTGCTAGGGGTGTATGAGTGCCTGCTGCTAGGGGTGTATGAGTGCCTGCTGCTAGGGGTGTATGAGTGCCTGCTGCTAGGGGTGTATGAGTGCCTATTGCTAGGGGTGTATGAGTGCCTGCTGCTAGGGGTGTATGAGTGCCTGCTGCTAGGGGTGTATGAGTGCCTGCTGCTAGGGGTGTATGAGTGCCTATTGCTAGGGGTGTATGAGTGCCTATTGCTAGGGGTGTATGAGTGCCTGCTGCTAGGGGTGTATGAGTGCCTGCTGCTAGGGGTGTATGAGTGCCTGCTGCTAGGGGTGTATGAGTGCCTGCTGCTAGGGGTGTATGAGTGCCTGCTGCTAGGGGTGTATGAGTGCCTGCTGCTAGGGGTGTATGAGTGCCTGCTGCTAGGGGTGTATGAGTGCCTATTGCTAGGGGTGTATGAGTGCCTATTGCTAGGGGTGTATGAGTGCCTATTGCTAGGGGTGTATGAGTGCCTACTGCTAGGGGTGTATGAGTGCCTACTGCTAGGGGTGTATGAGTGCCTGCTGCTAGGGGTGTATGAGTGCCTGCTGCTAGGGGTGTATGAGTGCCTGCTGCTAGGGGCGCATGAGTGCCTGCTGCTAGGGGTGTATGAGTGCCTGCTGCTAGGGGCGTATGAGTGCTGCTAGGGGTGTATGAGTGCCTGCTGCTAGGGGTGTATGAGTGCTGCTAGGGGTGTATGAGTGCCTATTGCTAGGGGTGTATGAGTGCCTATTGCTAGGGGCGTATGAGTGCTGCTAGGGGTGTATGAGTGCCTACTGATAGGGGTGTATGAGTGCCTATTGCTAGGGGTGTATGAGTGCCTATTGCTAGGGGTGTATGAGTGCCTATTGCTAGGGGTGTATGAGTGTCTATGGTCTCAGCAATCACCACCACAGCGGGAGAAAGAGATTGACTTGCTTTGCCCCTCATCTGGAGAGAGGGAGTTTAACAACCCAGCAGGAATACTGTAATTGGGTGTTAGTTCTTCTTTACAGCGGCAACAGCATGGACAACTCAGTCTCACAGTATCTTCACATTAACAACCAAATATAAGTATGGATATCCTGTCAATTTCCTTTCCTGCATCACCTGTTCAAACATAGAGGTCTCCTGAGACAGAAGCCCAACATCTAGTTTAGATTTACTTTGGTTGAGTTGTCAACTAACATGAATTCAATAAAAAAATGGCACAATGTCATTTGACTTAGGTTAAAAGTTGAGTGAAAAAAAATATGAAATTCCCTTACGTTGATTACTTTTTGCAAATCCAATCAGTTTTCCACATTGATTTAAAGTCATCACATTAAATTATTTTGTTGAAATGACGTGGAAACAATGTTGATTTAACTCGTTTTTACCCAGTGGGCTACGTTTTAAGAAATATGACTGATTTCTGTCAAACTAGCCTCTGGAGCTCCGTCTAAAGGAAGTGTTTAGGGATGGGGGAAAAGAGTGACACCAATCAGCCCCCCGAGGACTGGAGATGCCCAGACCTGCTGTAAAGGAAGTGTTTAGTTCCCACCCCTTCTGCTTAAAGCTATTTGTCAGAGAAGAAGACCATATACTGGCTGCGACTGTGAGGCTGATTTAGCTGTGTTATGAATTTTATTTATTTACCATTATTTTACCAGGTAAGTTGACTGAGAACACGTTCTCATTTGCAGCAACGACCTGGGGAATAGTTACAGGGGAGAGGAGGGGGATGAATGAGCCAATTGTAAACTGGGGATTATTAGGTGACCATGGTGGTTTGAGGGTCAGATTGGGAATTTAGCCAGGACACCGGGGTTAACACCCCTACTCTTACGAGAAGTGCCATGGGATCTTTAATGACCTCAGAGAGTCAGGACACCCGTTTAACGTCCCATCCGAAAGACGGCACCCTACACAGGGCAGTGTCCCCAATCACTGTCCTGGGACATTGGGATATTTTTTTGACGTGCCTTCGGAAAGTATTCAGACCCCTTGACTTTTTCTACATTTTGTTAGGTTACAGCATTATTCTAAAATTGATTAAATAGTTTTTCCCCTCATCAATCTACAAACAATACCCCATAAGGACAAAAAAATGTAACTAAAATATCACATTTACATACACTGCCGTTCAAAAGTTTGGGGTCACTTAGAAATGTCCTTGTTTTTGAAAGAAAAGCACATTTTTTGTCCTTTAAAATAACATCAAATTGATCAGAAATACAGTGTAGACATTGGTAATGTTGTAAATGACTATTGTAGATGGAAACGGCTGAATGTTAATGGACTATCTACATAGGCGTACAGAGGCCCATTATCAGCAACCATCACTCCTGTGTTCCAATGGCACGTTGTGTTAGCTAATTCAATTTGATCATTTTAAAAAGGCTAATTGATCATTAGAAAACCCTTTTGCAATTATATGTTAGCGCAGCTGAAAACTGTTGTCCTGATTAAAGAAGCAATAAAACTGGCCTTCTTTAGACTAGTTGAGTATCTGAATCATCAGCATTTGTGGGTTTGATTACAGGCTCAAAATGGCTAGAAACAAAGAACTTTCTTCTGAAACGCATCAGTCTATTCTTGTTCTGAGAAATGAAGGCGATTCCATGCAAGAAATTGCCAAGAAACTGAAGATCTCGTACACCGCTGTGTACTACTCCCTTCACAGAACAGAACAGGCTCTAACCAGAATAGAAAGGAGTGGGAGGCCCCGGTGAAAAGTAAGACGACGAGTACATTAGAGTGTCTAGTTTGAGAAACAGACGCCTCACAAGTCCCTAACTGGCAGCTTCCTTAAATAGTACCTGCAAAACACCAGTCTCAACATCAACAGTAAAGAGGCGACTCCGGGATGCTGGCCTTCCAGGCAGAGTTGCAAAGAAAAAGCCATATCTCAGACTGGCCAATAAAAATAAAATATTAAGATGGGCAAAAGAACACAGACATTGGACAGAGGAACTCTGCCTAGAAGGCCAGCATCCAAGAGTCGCCTCTTCACTGTTGACGTTGATTGTATTTCTGATCAATTTGATGTTATTTTAATAGCAATTTTAATGCTTTTCTTTCAAAAACAAGGACATTTCTAAGTGACCCCAAACTTTTGAACGGTAGTGTAAGTATTCAGACCCTTTACTCAGTACTTTGTTGAAGCACCTTTGGCAGCGATTACAGCCTCGAGTCTTCTTGGGTATGACACTACAAGCTTGGCACATCTTTATTTGGGGAGTTTCTCCCATTCCTCTCTGTAGAACCTCTCAAGCTCTGTCAGGTTACATGGGTAGCGTTGCAGCTCAGCTATTTTCAGGTCTCTCCAGAGATGTTCGATCGGGTTCAAGTCCAGGCACTGGCTGTGCCACTCAAGGACATTCAGAGACTTGTCCCGAAGCCACTCCTGCGTTGGGTTGGCTGCGTGCTTAGGGTCATTGTCTTGTTGGAAGGTGAACCTTTGCCCCAGTCTGAGGTCCTGAGCAGGTTTTCATTAAGGATTTCTGTACTTTGCTCCGTTCATCTTTCCCTCGATCCTGACTAGTCTCCCAGTTCCTGCCGCTAAAAAACATCCCCACAGCATGATGCTGCCACCACCATGCTTCACCATAGGGATGGTGCCAGGTTTTCTCCAGACGTGACGCTTGGCATTCAGGCGAAAGAGTTCAGTCTTGGTTTCATCAGACCAGAGAATCTTGCTTCTCATGGTCTGAGAGTCTTTAGGTGCCTTTTACTGAGGAGTAGCCTCCATCTGGCCACTCTACCATTAAGGCCTGATTGGTGGAGTGCTGCAGAGATGGTTGTCCATCTGGAAGGTTCTTCACAGAGGAATTCTGGAGCTCTGTCAGTGACCATTGGGTTCTTGGTCACCTTCCTGACCAAGACCCTTCTGCCGATTTCTCAGTTTGGCAGGGCGGACAGCTCTAGGAAGAATTTTGGTGGTTCCAAACTTCTTCCATTTAAGAATGACTGTGTTCTTGAAGACCTTCAAATGTTTTGGTACCCTTCCCCAGTTCACAATCTTGTCTCGGCGCTCTGCAGACAATTCCTTCAATCTCATGGCTTGGTTTTTGCTCTGACATGCACTGTCAACAGTGGGACCTTATATAGACAGGAGTGTGCCTTTCCAAATCATGTCCAATCAATTGAATTTACCACAGGTGGACTCCAATCAAGTTGTAGAAACATCGATGGAAACAGGACGCACCAGAGCTCTAATTTGAGTCTCATAGCAAAAGGGTCTGAATACTGTTTTACATTTTTAATAAATTAGAAAAACTTTCTAAAAACCTGTTTTCGCTTTGTCATTATGGGGTATTGTGTGTAGATTGCTCAGGATTTTTTGAGAATAAGGCTGTAACATAACAAATGTGGGGAAATTCAAGGGGTCTGAATACTTTCAGAATACACTGTATGACCTAGTGGACCTTCCCCTACAAGTAATGGTGCAAACAAAATGGTTGATAAACAAATTAAACAAAGAGAACTGTTGTTGAACAAACAAACAAAAAGAGTAGCCTTTTCTCAGGAGCTAACGGGGAAACTTTACAACAGTTGATCGTTTACTGTAAGTGGCGGTAAAGTAGACTTTTAAAAGAAAAGGAATGTAAACAGACTCCTCCACACACAAACCATGGAGACCAAACTAAGATCTGGGCAAGATACAAAGAAATAGCATCAGTTAACTCAAGCATGAAACTGTTTTTAATAGGTGTAACTGCGTCAGATAATGTTAATGCTTTCACTTTGACTAGGATTTTGGAAACTTTGTGAAATGAAAACACCCACCTACCAGTAATCTGGAGAAGAATCAGGAAATGTAAGAGCTAATCCATGAAAGGCATTTCACCATTCAATACAACATTGCTTGGATGAGAAAACATCCGATACAACAGCCAGCCACTCAGGATTTAAGGAGTGCTGGCATGGTGTGATGTGTTTAATAACACAAGATCATTTCTCAACCTCCACAGCGAGTGTCTGCTTGCACTGTAGACTATGCAGTAGGTGTTGAAATCAGAACTATAAATGCACATTCCTTTCATTACATTTAAGTTCACTTCCCAATAGTTTTTATGTCAATGTTCTCAGCAAAGAAATAATGACAGGGGAGTGGTTTTGACATAAGGCCTTGTGACGACAGTGGCTGCCAGAGCTGTTGTAGGCTATTCATGGAAGGTTGGACGTACAACAGAGTTTACTACAGTACACCAGACACTACTGTTTATTAGACTAGATTAGTTTATTAGTCACACGCACAGGGTCGCAGATTTAATAGCAGGATACAGTGAAATTCTTAAACTCCGAGCTCCAACAGTGCAGGTCAAAAAGCAAAGTGATTGAAGCAATAATAAAAATACAATATGAATAATAATAAATCAAAATAAAATAAAATGCATTGGTTACATGCATTGAATACAACAGGTGTAGACTTCACAGTGAATGCTTACGAGTCCATTCCCAACAATGCAAAGTTAAGGACAAATATTTACAAAAAAAAAAAGGAAATAACAAAACAATTAAGATTATTTACTAAATAATCAAGGGGGTCAATGTAAATTGTCCGGGTGGCCATTTGATCAACTGTTCAGCCGTCTTGGGGTCGGAAACTTTTCAGGTGCCTTTTGGTCCCTGACTTGGCACTCCGGTACCGCTTGCCGTGTGGTAGCAGAGAACGGTATTTGACTTGGGTGGCTCTAGACTTTGACAATTTTTAGGGCCTTCCTCTGACACTGCCTGATATAGAGGTCCTAGATGGCAGGGAATTTGGCCCCAGTGATGTGCCGTACGCACTACCCTCTGTATCAACCTTGTGGTCGGATGCCGAGCAGTTGCCATACCAAGCAGTGATGCAGCCACTCTCGATGGTGCTTTTTCAGGATCTTAGGGTGCATGCCAAATCTTTTCAGTCTCCTGAGGGGGAAGAGGAGTTGTCGTGCCCTCTTCACGACTGTGTTGGGGTGTACATATTTACACCTGTAACAATGATACATGTCCAGGAGGGAGCAGGAGGGGAAGCAGGTAGGGGAGTGCAACTATACTTTTTCTTCACACAAAATAAATACATTAGTGCAACACATTTGGCAGAAAATCTTTTCATCAATGACAACAGAAGTGCAACGCTATTTGGCTGGCAACCACACAAGTAAATTAGCTTACAATGTTAAAGCAAGATATGTTTTTCTAAAACGATGCTTGGCCATCATATTTCAAATGTTTACCATTAAAAAAAAAGAATGTAGCTAGCTACATTTCATAATGTTTTGGTTGAAGATAATCTTGCATTTTAAATTTGCTACAGGAGAAAAGCTACCCAGGAGGAACGTACGGTAGAAAAGTAGCCTACACATCAGTCAGAACGCTGTCTGATGGGTCGTTCGCGAACGAACGGTTCTTTTTGAACAGATCTTTTTGGTGAACGTCGGGAACAGAAACGCATCGGTGAAAGAGTTCATTTTGCTCCCTGATTTGCATATTGCTACCACTGCTTTTTAAGATCAAAACAACGATTATCTGCAGACACGTTACAAAATTACTCTCTGAGAGGGTGAATCCACACCGCAGAAACAATAATTAGTGGGGAGGAAGCATATATTTCTGGTTAACGCTTAGTTTTGCAACGCGTTAAAAAGAAGCAGGTGATCTAATAATTTGCCCAGATAAAAATGGATTTCAACGGACACAATGGGAGCCTACTTTCGGGGCTTTGTATTGGAGATTGGTTCTAGGTGGTTCTGAAAGTCATGGTTCTAAGTCGATTTGTAAGGATTTTGAACCAAATAAGCCAACTTTTTTTTTAAAGTGAATGGACCCAAATGAGCTGGTTCACTGAAAAGACTCGGAATGCCCATCACTAGTGATCCAACGAGGAGAGCAAAGGAATTTCATCCGAGTGGAGAAGTGCCACTGTGGCACAAAATTAGCCCGATTACATTCATAATTTGTAGCCAAGCAGAATTTACAATAAAAAAAGTTCTTATCTGCATTTACAAAACGCAGATATTTTTTCTGTATTTAGCAGAATCATGCGTTAACACGATCCCTGCTTCAATGGCACAGAGATACAGTATTAACCCCAACCCAGGCATCAGGTTATTCAGTACCACAGAGAGATACAGTATTAACCCCAACCCAGGCATCAGGTTATTCAGTACCACAGAGAGATACAGTATTAGTCCCAACCCAGACATCAGGTTCTTCAGTACCACAGAGATACAGTATTGGGAATTAGTAAACACAGATTGTACTGAACAAAAGCTCGACCCTGCCAACATGCAATCGCACTCTCTCCGATAAAGCACAGGAGATCTGAAGCAGCAAGCTCTCCTCCTTTAAGCTCAATTACCACTTGATTAAAACATTCAGACTTTACTCCAACATATTCTTTTCACAAACATGCTCCAATCTTTCATATGTAGACTGGGGCAATTTTCAGATGGATGACATTATCTGTAATGAGTTCACATGAATTACTCTCACTTAGCAACAATAAACAGTCCCACAGTAACAATAAACAATGTTGTTGTTGTCGTAACAGTCCTCACATGGTCAAAACAAAGCCACACCTCATCTCTATAAAATTAAAACTGAAAATCTTGTGTCCACCCATCTCATAAAGTGCCCAAGTTTCTCTAGAAATCATAGCTCCATACAACACGGTCACCAGTGATAAATAGGCCTAAGACGCCACCTATTGGTGAGAGTTTGTGGCTTCTCCTGGCATCTGTCTCTATGGAGGAAGACCAACCAGTATGGAAAGCTGGAACATCCTCATTGTCTAACTACAGAACAGATAGAAATAACAGTCTGTGATCAAATGCATTAACTTACCTGATACATAAGTAAATGGAGAAAAAAACACACAAAAAAGGGACTACTTCCACCACAAATCTGATTTATTTTGTCTTCTCATGTATGGTCCATCTTAAAGTGCAATGCCACTGCCAACATAAGCAGATGGGCTTTTACATTGTTATTGTAGTTATTGCTCTTATGATTATGTACAGCACACAGGGGGGGATGACATGTCATTGAAAACTGTCAAGCGTTAAGCTTTCTCATGCATCAGGAATAATACATAGTACTGTGTACAATTGGATGAATAAAGTGATCTTAATCCCAGCAAAATACTTTTTACAAGGCTGTCCAAGGGAGACTATACAGCAGAGAATGGCCAAGATAAATATGGTATTACTGCTATCTTTGATATAAGCACCTTAAATCAAACAAGACAAGGAAAGACTATCAAACGTCAACATTAAAAAAACGTAGATAAAAGCTATCTTCGTATTGTCTGAATTGGTGGATCTCGGTAATAGCAATTGACACTGCGATCAAAAGCAATTTATAGAATGTTATAAAATATATATATTTGAAAAAAATATGCACATTGCAAAAATTACAGGAAACCCATGTCAAAATATTTGCAAAATCAAAAGACAGTTAGCCTAAAAGTTAAGAATTTCAACGGCTTTCACAAGGACGACCGAGAGTCCTCAGGATGCCACAACCTAATAAATAAGTTCAGAAAGTGTAATTAGTGATCTAGTTGGAGTTAGCGGTGCTGCTGGTATCTAGACTCTGGTCTATCTCCTGTCTGTGCAGAAGATCTAAGTTCAAGTTGCGAGTTTCAGCGATGAGACGTTTGACCCCCACCATCCACTGACTGACCTCGTTAACATGGTCAACCATCAGAGCCCGATGGACTTCATCAGCAGCGTTCCAGTTCCAGCTCTTCAACTCTGACAGGAGCATAAAGACAGGAGCAGCACAGATGTGTTTTGACTCATTTCAACAAATTTCTTTCATTTAAAAATGGGTGACCTGCTTATTGACCCATGTATTTTTCCTCAGCAGAAATATGACATCTATCAAAGTGAACAGGTTCTCCTACCTTGCACCAGTCCAATCATTCTTCGTCTAACAGGAAGTGACAACTTCCCAGACCTCCACATGTCCTCAAAGAGCTTCAAGCGCTTCGCCACATCGTCACACACCTGTTTCTGCAAGGGGAACATGTCAAACATTCAGCATTTTAGTTGGTAAAGCAGTAAGTGTAATTTCACCCTGTGCACAATAACAGAGCTACAAATTTCTCATGGCCAGACGACATCTGACAAATTACACCCAATTTTAATTTTGGGTTAACCGAAATGACAGAACTACATACACAATGCTATTTGTAAATGGTGTGTCAACTGTGGCTGGGAATTCTAGAGCTAGAGAAATCCTTCTTACTTTGACTGTGTGTCGACAAGCTGTCAGTGCCCAGTTGAGAAAAGTAACTACGACGTCGACGTCTGGCTCACTTTCTGATTGGCCACTGGCAGACTCTGTGTGCTCTACCACATGGCAAGGTGGTGGAGGTGTGGCCATCATCATCACCCCACCAGGAGGGGCTGCAACCTGACATGGCCGAGGGGGCGTGTTCATACTACATGGAGGGGCCAGTGGGTTGGTAGGAGGAGTCATTGGAACTGTTGAGTTTGGAGAAGTTCCTGGGACCGGACCTGTGGATTAGCGATGCGGATTAGTGACGCACGGTTTGACTCATAACCCGCAGTTATATCTGCGGGCCGTTTAATTCAAAAAGACAAAAGTTGCGAAAGGAGAGTTGAAAATAAAGAGAAGGGAGGGACAGAAAGGTAATGTTTGGGAAAGATTTGGTGAAGGGATAAAAGCGGATGATAGTAGTGACGGCTGTTATGTGTGATGTTTGTGAGGCACTATACAAATTCGACAGTCACAAGACGGGACTTCAAATAGGCCTATGGCATGTCAAGGAAACTGTAGCCTACTGTTTAGATGGGTTAAATGAAAAATTTAATCTGGACATTGACTAACCAGAATAACCGTCTGTTTTTTGGCAAACTCCAAAGACCTCTGATAATACTAGTCCTGTGCAAATCGACATCCCTGTGTTTTAAGAGAAATGTCTGGGTTTTACAGGTGTTGCTCACAGTTTAAGCAAGAAAACAATAACTGATTGGATGGAGCAAGTTCACTTTCTCATCCATAGCCTAAAAACACATATCAAGTGCAAGTTAGCGCACATCTGAAGGCCGGGGGGCTGTTAGGACATCTACTGCAGATCGCTCAAATATCAGAACGACTACAATCACACTTCCTCAATTCAAATATTATGACGATACTATACCAAAGATGGTTTGGTATGGTTTAGAAACTTGGGAACCAAGCTCGAGTTATCAGTGTAGCCTGTTATTGCCTGGTCCTGTTCAAATAGCGTCACAACTAGAAAGAAAAAAAAACTTCCAGGCTTCCGTCAACTTTCAAAAAAAAAAAAAAAAAAAAAAAAAAGGAGATTGAGGGCAGTTTGGAAAAAACATATCCCGTCCGAATCGTCCTCTGAAATAACAGACATTCTGGGAAATAAATACATAACCAACGTTCTCTAGTGATACTAGTCCCATGCGAGTAGGGCTACAGCCTTAATGATAACTCCTGCAGAATTATGCATTTATTGCTGTAAAATTATACACCAAATGTAGGCAAAATTTGGACTTGGGAACAAGAGTGGAGAAATATTATTTATTTCTGCATCTTGAGAGAATGCAATGCTCAGAGATACGAATTGTAGAGGTGCTGTCTTCATTATCAAAGCATAATAATAGCTGATAGTATTTAAACCACATAAAACATGCAATATTCTGAAATCTTATCAGAAACACGTTGGGTGGTTCAGCTTTCTTTACAACCAGTCAAACTGATGTCATTTGGACATTTTGCACAGAAAATCTTTCCTGTTTGTTTTTGCTTTATTGTATTTTCTACCCAGTCCCTAAACGTCTTTGCTCCGTGAAAGATGACAGAGAACTTTACCGATGTCAACTAGATTGAAACATTCATTCTATGGATCTATGACATTATTCTGTTGAATGGTTTATTTAGTCTTCTAGGGCAACATATGACAAAAGAGACGCTACATGTATCTAGTTATAGAAAAATCAACTAACGAATAGCTACCAAAATGTCTGAAACTATAACCAGAAACATATCTAAAATTAGGCAAAACAAAATCCTGCACCCCATGTCAAAAAATTGTTCTGCAGTCTCTGACTAGCCTATAGCGCCTATTCTATATTTGTGAGTTAGAGTTGGGATTTTCACTTTATCACATATAGTCGGGTGGTTGCGGATGGGTTGTTAGCAATTGCGGGCAGGTGAACAAACAGCGGACCCCGCACCACTACTGTGGATAAATAGAACCCGGATGATTCATAATCTCCTCTGACATTCTAGGGAAAGTCCAGCCATCAGAAAGACAATCACACAGCCCCTGAGTAGACAAAGTACCAAGATACTCAAAAGATGAATGGATTTCTAAACATGTTCAAGGTGCGAATATATACATTTATTTCCGACAGTCTAGAGAACGTACTGGGGGATCCAGTGAGTTGAGGTGGGGGCACTCTCTTGTTGAGAGGGGTCCTCTTGGGTGCACCTTGTGCTGCTGTCTGCAAACCGTAGGAGAACTGTGGAGGGTCATTCCAGCCCCGCTCCTGGTTACCTTGAGTAATAAAGCCAGGGAGAGTTTTATTTCAAAAGACCTATCAGAATATGAGAACAGATGGATGAAACAACCATTTACCAGTTAGCTTGTAGTATTCATTCAATCATACACATGAACAAAACTACTTATAATCATCACCAACATAATGTGATGTACCAGTAGTCATACTCAAACTAGATGCCATAAAGCACTGGGGAAACTACTAAGGCGAAGATGTAGCATTAAGTAACGTTATATGCAAAAGCATATTCAAAAAGTTATAACTTTGTTAGCTAGCTAGCTAACTATCAAACTAGCTTGCTTCTGCTAGCTTGCCTTCAAACTAAGTTCTCACCCTAGCACAGTTGCAGTAAACTGATACTACAAACATGTATGTAATTACATATTCTCGATAAATTAACACAGTAGAAGCATTCAATTGGACAGAAAATACCTGGTTTGATGTAAAGGTCCTCAGCCTCCATTGCTTATTTCACAAAATAAAATAAAACTCTCCACTCGTCTTTCCCGGACACGTGAACAGGATGTTGAACATTGACATAACTCATATCCGGTTGGTGAGTCGAACATAATACAAAATATTTATAACTAAGCCAAGGTAGTTCATCTGTGTGTTTGTTACAGTGGGAGCAAATGAAGCATAGTGAGCAGAACAAGCAATGAGGTTGGCAACGGCTATTGGTGCGTTGTATCATTTATTTGCATATTTCAGTTAGGGAACGCCTCTTATGTGAAGTGCGCGTGTACACAAGCTCAATTCCACCTTGCACTTCTTCTAAACAACGCCATTTTTTTACAACTTTGGCAAAACGTCAAGTCTATAAAACGCAATGCACTGTGTTTTTAACATATTCTAGTTTTGGGAACAGAAACATTTATTGAGAAAATTAGCATCATGTCGGCCCAACCCATAATTAGATTTCCTCACGCTACAATATTTGATGGTGGGAAAACGTTCTGCAACTAGTGGTCAGCGGTTTGAATTTTGGCCAAGTTTTCAGCAATTTTTTTTGGGGGGGAGATATTTTCATTGTTGACATAAAAGACTGTAAAAACACCAGGAAATCAGCTCCAAGATGTTTTCATTTCAGAAATCTGTTCCAAAGTATTCCCACGCATAATAGAGAGACATACACTACCGTTCAAAAGTTTGGGGACGCTTAGTATGGTCCTTGTTTTTGAAAGAAAATCTAGTTTTTTGTCCATTGAATTAACATCATATTGATCAGAAATTAGAGAAATTGCCAAGAAACTGAAGATCTCGTACAACGCTGTGTACTACTCCTTTCACAGAACAGTGCAAACTGTCTCTAACCAGAATTGAAAGAGGAGTGGGAGGACCCGGTGCACAACTGAGCAAGAGAACAAGTACATTAGAGTGTCTAGTTTCAGAAACAGACACCTCACAAGTCCTCAAATGGCAGCTTCATTAAATAGTACCCGCAAAACACCAGTCTCAACGTCAACATTGAAGAGGCGACTCCGGAATGCTGGCCTTAATATTATAGCTGTTTGGGCTTCTTGCGGTCAATTTGCAGTCTAAAAATATACAGTACCAGTCAAAAGTTTGGACACGCCTACTCAGTCAAGGGTTTTTCTTTATTTTTACTATTTTCTACATTGTAGAATAATACTGAAGACATCAAAACTATGAAATAACACATATGGAATCATGTAAGAGGAGTTGAAGTTAAACTTTGATTAATGTCACACACAGGAAACAGAAAAGAACAGGATTTACGAGCAATTTATTATTCCAGCATAGACCACCACAATGTGGACCTAGTTAGGTACAACTGTGTGCGAAATAATCACAATTCAAAAAAATAGCATTTACATGACATCCTATTTTCTTCTGTGCTAAAGTACTGCAAATATATAGAGAGAGACATATTTATTTACTAGTTTATTTACAAAAACAAAATCTTCTCAAGGTGCTACATGACATTACCTCTAACCAATGCTACATGACCTACAACACTACCTCTAACCAATGCTACATGACCTATGACATTACCTTTAACCAATGCTACATGACCTACGACACTACCTCTAACCAATGCTACATGACCTATGACATTACCTTTAACCAATGCTACATGACCTACGACACTATCTCTAACCAATGCCACTAACTAATTCTCCTGGATAATAAGGATATCACTTCTCCATTCATGTTCTTATATGCCAAAGCTCTGCCTTTTAATTTTCCCAACTTTGACATGATCCTTAATAAGGAGACCTGAGTTGTTTTGTTATATAATACATATTTAGAATGAGCGAGGTGCAGTTGCATATCAGTAACATATAGCATGACCTCTCTGAAGTGCCATTCTTTTTGTGTCCAAGTGTTTCACAGCATAATGTGGGCCTACTACTGCAAATTACTTAGAAAATCAGCATGCATTAAACCAAGTGCCTTTCACCCCGCAAACTGTTGATAACCCTTAACATATTTCATTCAATGAAGTGCAAATAAGTTTTTATTTTGGGGTGAATCACAACAGTGATATAAATTCTGTGTTTTTTTTTGGTGTTTCCTCTAGTGAAAATGTCCTAGTATGTCCTCCATTAGGAACAACATAGCACAAGCTTTCAGTGGCGGTGACTGGTTGCATTTAGAGTTTAGTCATTGACCTGATTTCTAAGTGTTTTCACTTTTACTTGTGAGAGCCAATACATATATATATATTTTTTTAAACCGCCAATAGCATGGAAAGTACCTGAGCAAAGCATTTCATTCCCAAGCACGTCCGAAAGCATGCAGTGCTTCTGTAAAGCTTTAAGAGGTTTCAAGCAAACTGTTGGATTGAAATAGCACTCTCCCCGTTTTTTTTAACACTTTCAATGCTTTTTGTGTTGTATGTGCTAACACAAACTTTTTTTCAGAACTATAACTCTTTCTCTTTAATGGGAAGGCCACTGTAGGACTGGCACCACTTTTGGCTAAAGGGATTCTGTCTGAGTATGTTGCATCAAAATAGAGAGTTGGACCAAAGCCTAGGATGTTCAACGGTCTAATTCTCAATTTTGTCATGATGTCTAATTAGAATAATGGAGGAATATATAGTGTGATATCTTATGTCCCATCTTTATGACGACTAATCTCACATTAGAGGACTTTTTGTTGTCAACTGTCAGAAGGACTATAAAGCTATAAGGTTGACACACTGTGAATATATTTGAAGTTAAAGATCACTTTACATTTATTAGAAAGAACAGTATACGTATTTAATACAACCTATCTAACTACATTAATTGTACAAGAATCAAGTTACATTTTGCTGATGTTCAATACCAGAAAACTATATTAAAGAGTTGTCCATTATTGCACCATATTTTTTTGCTACTGTACGTTTCACTTAGAAGCAGGGGGTTATTGTTGTGTATTTGTTTGTAGTTTGTCATAAAAGTACAAGTTTAGATCCTAGTGACTTAAACAAGGTATGGAATGTGAGAGTACAGCACCTCCATATTACTGTACCACAAACCAGCCTAGGTGAGATATGTTGTATTCTCACAAAAACACAGTTGAAGCAGAAATGCTGCCAGTTTGTTTTGTTTAAGATAATGGCCATCCCTGCCTGGTAAAATAGAAACTCAGCTAGCCTTCAAACTTCACATTCAAATGGCTGGTTACATCTGTATTGTCCTCCCTCTAACTACTCATTCTACTATTCCCCTAAATCTGATACACACCCCTTTACTCAACTCCCTCCCTCCCTCCTTCCCCCCTTTACTCAACTCCCTCCCTCCCTCCCCCTTTACTCAACTCCCTCCCTCCCTACCCCCTTTACTCAACTCCCTCCCTCCCTACCCCCTTTACTCAACTCCCTCCCTCCTTCCCTACACCCTTTGCTCAACCCCTTCGCTCCCTCCCTTTACTCAACTCAACCCCCCCCTCCCCTCCCTCCCCCCCCCCCTCCCTACCCCCCTTAACTCAACTCCCCTTCCGTCTCTTACTCCCTCCCTCCATCACTTGTTCCATCTCCCTCCCTCCCTTTAATCAACTCAACCCCCCCCCTCCTCCCCTCCCTCCCTCCCTACCCCCCTTAACTCAACTCCCCTTCCGTCTCTTACTCCCTCCCTCCATCCGTCACTTGCTCCACCTCTCTCCCTCCCTCCATCCATCCTCTCCCACCCTCTCTGGTTGTTATGGTGTGGAAACGGCGGACTGTTTATTTCTGAAAGTCTCAAAAAACGCCAGCATGCTCTTTTTGGTGGTGGAGGAGCCAGCCTTGGGAGGGGACAGTCCTTGGTGACGGGGAGCTGGAAAACTGAAGCCGTCCATGGAGTTGGCCCGCTTCACCTTGGAACCCGCCCGCCACATTTTGGACCTGGGTGGTGGAGTCTGGGCTACCAAGCACTTCTGGTACTGGACCTGCAGGGGACACAATGGAGTCATGTTAAGCAGTGACCATAATGTCACTTTTCATGTTAGAAAGATACCATAAATGAGTCATGACTCCATGACATTCTCTACCATTCTCTGCCAATTCCCTTTAAATTATTAATCATTCAGCCATGATAGCATGTATAAATTCAAGTATTTATCATGCCAGCTTGTCTACAGAAGCCATTTTGTCCATTAGTTCTCCATCACTGTGTTTCATCCTTCAGGGTGACCCCTAACTAAGTGACTCACCATGCACGCAGCCTGCACAGACTCAGAGATTATCCCTGCGTCTGGCTCACACCAGAAAACATGACACTCAAACCGCTGCGTCCCGCCGTCCACTATCACTGCAAAGGTGTGTGTATCATGCCCCACACCCAGAAAGGTCAGCAAACGCACTTGACATTCCCAAAATGGATCATCTCCATCCTGAAAGAGAAATCATAGAGAAGGTAGAGAAAGAAAGAGAGAGCGAGAGAGAGAGAGAGAGAGAAAGAGAAAGTGAGAGAAAGTGAGAGACAGAGAGAGAGAGAAAGAGAAAGTGAGAGAGAGAGAAGAGAGAGAGAGAGAGAGAGAGAAAGAGAAAATGAGAGACAGAGAGAAGAGAGAGAGAGAGAGAGAAAGGTTTTTTAAAAAGTGAGAGAAACAACAGATAGCCAGAGAAATGTAGTAATTTCATTGGTTGGTCTGACCACCGGTGTTTACAGGTTTCCTGATTTCTCCTCCTCACCTCTCCTTTCCAGAGTGACAGGACAGTGTCAGAGATGTGGATGACGATGGGCTCCCAATCTTCACTGTCTGAGGTGTTCATGATGCTCTCTATGGCCCGGTTCAGCACCTCCATACCTGCCAAAGGATCCCACATAGAGGACCTTAATACAGCTGCTTCAGAAACAACACAGCTACAGTGACCTCCAAAAGCGAGGTAAAACCATAGATGGGCTTCTAGTGGTATTCTCTGCTCTTTTCTGTTGTGAGAGAACATGCTCAGAGTTTCAAGGACTTTTCCGTTGTACCAAACTGATTTCCTTCTCTAACTTCCAGTGATTGTTAAAATATAGGCTGATTAGCAAAGGTGTGTGATCTCAAATGAGGACAAATAGCTTGTCATCACTACTAAGAACACCTCAGTGGACCATAATAACCCAGACATAAAGCATCTGGGACCGGCTCTATGTTGGTCAGTCAGCTGGTCCGGCTAACAGCAGGCAGGCAGGGCACCTTGATGGATGCTACCGTTTTGGAGCCTGTGGTGAATACAGTACCTTGCCTAGGGACTGCCAACTGACACAGTGACCCTGAGCGCTAGCTAACGGGCGCTAGCAGCTAGCTTCACAATCACAACGTGACTCGGTGCATTGGCTGATAATAATGAGATAATGTCCTCTGTCTCTTAAATGATCCAGACCCAATTTCAAACATGCCTGTGAGTCCTGGCTGCTGTCTAATCCTCTATATCTGTTGATGAGACATCACAGATCTTGTGTTCCCCTGTTGAGTCTCAAGGTTGTTATAGGAAGGAGAAGATTGTCTCTCTTCTTTGAGCTAGTTTAATAAATCAATAGATGAAAAATGTGATGGTATTTTGCCAGTTTAATAATAGACTAGATTAGAATACAGTACCCATTGCCCTGGAGACGGGCAGGTTTCCGATGTACTGCACCTCAAACTTCTGCACCCTCTGCCTCATTGCATCCAGGAAGTCCACTGCAGTAAAAAAATAAGAATTAAAAAGTCATATGATTTACAATATTATGGAGTTGATAACTTGTATAAACTGGACATTGCTCCATTGAGAAAACCACTACAGACTGTAACTGAAGGTCTCTGTGACCTACTGTACCTTGGCGTGGCAGGTCCTCAGGGGAGATGGTCGCCATGGTGAGGGAGCGGGCCATAGATGGGCTTCTAGTGGTCTTCTCTGCCATGATCTGGACACATACACACAGACACAGCATTCACACTGGCTCACTCTAGAATGAACCTAAACTACTACGGTGGACTAAAGGGGTGTTAAACCACTTCCTATGCTTCACTCTGTGGTTACCTTTGAGCACATTTTGTGCAAAGCCGTGGCGATGGTTTTTGCTGGGGCGTTACAGCGAAACACATGGCACTTCAGCATAGAGGTGTCTTTGTCGCTGGCCACGAAGGCAAAATCTCTGGAAAGGAACAGAACACAACAGCATAGATTAACACAGAGTACAGGCATTATCTATAGGTCTGGGTTGTGGAGGGGATAGCTGACTCCCTGCTTCACCTGGTGATCTGGTACTGTATGTATAATAATATCATTCCATTAGTATGACTGAGAATGGAAAGGAATTGAAAGCCATATTGAATACACATCTTCTGCACTAGTCCTACATCACTGTGTTAGCACACTGAACTAAAGCTAGCGGTGCATCAGCGAGTATCATCAGTTAGTTTGATCAAGCGCACAATCATCAAATGACTACTAAGCAACTGAGCACTGAAGACAGACAACGCAGACTATTTTTAACATTGATACTATCAGTTACTCTGGCTCATATTTTAGAAGAGATGGGGGGGAGGTGACCTCAGGCAGCATCCCTCAGGAGCTGACAGGACCAGGCAGTGTCAGATATCAGAGGTCTATAAATACCAAGGATCCATATGGACAGACATTGTTCTCAGCACGTTAAGCAACATGGACAGGGAATGTCACCAAGTTCTCATATCAGCAAGGGACTAAAGAGTCATGATCCTGTAATCACATATCAGAGCAAAAGCACCCAACTGACATTGTACTGTAAACTCTCTGACACGTAGTTAGTAAATGAAGAACTGTTCTGTGTCCAATGTGCAGTTGCTAAATTGGAAATGGGCTCGGTGAGTGTTGCTGAGGTGTAATTCTCTCTATTGTCTCTGTAACATCCTCAGTGGGTTTCCCCACTTAAAACGATCAGGAGCAACAGTGCTGTTATGTAGGCCACAGCTCTGGCACACCAGAATGTGCTGATGCCTGGGAAAGGAACTCAAATATTGAGGGAAAACACTGGAGTCAGAGGGAATAACAGATGAGCTTCCCTTCGGCATCAGCGGTGGGTCCACAAACGGTAAGATGTTTGTGTTTGTGTGTTTGTGTGTGCGTACAATATTCTGTATTCCATCCACAGTGGAACGGGAGTTGTTTTATGACAATAAGCCATGTCTTTTGTTGAGGTGTAATACAGTAAAGCCAGGTGTAAATGGAGATCATTTGTCACAGTGGCAGATGCGACCTTGCAGCTCGACCCTGGTTGGCACAGCAGAAAGGAAGGAGACTTGGCTAAGGCACGGGGGGAGCTGATCATTTGGACATGACCCAGCAAGCTCTCCTTGTCCATTTATCTTCACAAAGGCCCATCCAACTGTTGTAGAAAAGTGTGTTACATGAATTTACACATTGATGCATCCTCCACTCAGCTCTCAGAGGAATGCAATCATTATGGAGTTTGAGCAGAATTTACCTCAGGAAGATAGTCCATTATGATTCTCACATTTTAGCTCAATCATCAGCAGTATGGGAATAGGGCAAGACAACAGTCTGAGATGAGGCTGGGTGGGCATTTGTTGTGAGACAAGGACAGAACTGCTTGGTACATACACTGCATAAGAAATAACGGTGGATAGAAATGGAGAAAGAAATAGACGGGTTTCTTTGAACGTGCATGAGAAACATGTTGTCAGAAGCATGTTACATTATTGATGAGGCAATAATCCACAGCATGACTACAGAAACCGGACCTACTGTAGCACTGAGCTTTTCTTCTTGAGATCCTGATGCAAGCTGGCAAAGTCACACATGGCATGTCAACAGAACATTAGTTGACCAAGAAAAGAGTGATTACCTGTCTCTGTTTTCATGAGTGGCATTTAAAAAAGAAAGAAAGTTAATTATTACAACTACCTTAACTAGGAGACAAAATGGTTATATTGCTTCATAACTATGATCCTCATACAACATAGCCTACTGTCAGTAACAATTGGGCGGTACTGACTTATTTTCCCTAGTTTCAGTCCTTCTGTATCCAGGCTGTATCACATCTGGCCGTGATTGGGAGTCCCATAGGGCGGCGCACAATTGGCACAGCGTCGTCTGGGTAGGCCGTCATTGTAAATATGAATTTGTTCTTAACTGACTTGCTTAGTTAAATAAAGGTTAAATAAAAAATATAAAAAATAACTAATTCTAATTCTCTACCCTTGTCACGTCTCTTCCTCAGGGCTATTCTATTCTACTCAGCCGGCTTCTGAGACGTAGTACCACTGACACTGCCAACAGGTCAATGCCTGAATTTTCTCCAGCAAGAACAGAGCCAAATATAACTGCCCTCAGATGCACTCAACTCCCAGTGTACTACAATAGACCTGACATGTCTGCTACGCTGAATTACCAACCAAACCCAAGGCTGTACAGCCCATATAAAAAAACTCATTTATAAATGGTTTACTTTCTTCACTCAATGGAATATTTCCATGTCATCAAGTATAAACAATAACAAAAACTTTAAATGGTCTTCCCTGACCATCAACCCAAGAGCATTGTGCTTAGTTAGTTCACCATATTATACCGTATTTCAACATATAACTTCAGGTATCAACACTGACCATAACAAAAAGAGAAGGAGAGAGGACTGGGGAGTATTTCCCAATACGTTTCCCAGGTTGGCCCACCTGCCGTTGTTGCAGCCCACGCCCCACACGCGGATGTCAATGATAGGCTGGCAGTGGAGAAGGCTGCGGTCCACTGGGTCCATCAGGCTGAGGGTATCCTTCTTCAGAACCATCATCATGTCCTGGCCCTGGGAGAGGACAGAGAGGACAGGGAGAGATGAGAGAGAAGACAGGGAGAACAGAGAGGACAGGGAGGACAGAGAAGACAGAGAGGAAAGGGAGGACAGGGAGAGAAGACAGGGAGAACAGAGAGGACAGAGAAGACAGAGAGGACAGAGAAGACAGAGAGGACAGAGAAGACAGAGAAGACAGAGAGGACAGGGAGGACAGAGAAGACAGAGAGGAAAGGGAGGACAGGGAGAGAAGACAGGGAGAACAGAGAGGACAGAGAAGACAGAGAGGACAGAGAGGAAAGGGAGGACAGGGAGAGAAGACAGGGAGAACAGAGAGGACAGAGAAGACAGAGAGGACAGGGAGGACAGGGAGGAAAGGGAGGACAGGGAGAGAAGACAGGGAGAACAGAGAGGACAGAGAAGACAGAGAGGACAGGGAGGACAGAGAAGACAGAGAGGACAGAGAAGACAGAGAGGACAGGGAGGACAGAGAAGACAGAGAGGAAAGGGAGGACAGGGAGAGAAGACAGGGAGAACAGAGAGGACAGAGAAGACAGAGAGGACAGAGAGGAAAGGGAGGACAGGGAGAGAAGACAGGGAGAACAGAGAGGACAGAGAAGACAGAGAGGACAGGGAGGACAGAGAGGAAAGGGAGGACAGGGAGAGAAGACAGGGAGAACAGAGAGGACAGGGAGGACAGGGAGGACAGAGAGGAAAGGGAGGACAGGGAGAGAAGACAGGGAGAACAGAGAGGACAGAGAAGACAGGGAGGACAGAGAAGACAGAGAGGACAGAGAAGACAGAGAGGACAGGGAGGACAGAGAGGAAAGGGAGGACAGGGAGAGAAGACAGGGAGAACAGAGAGGACAGGGAGGACAGGGAGGACAGAGAGGAAAGGGAGGACAGGGAGAGAAGACAGGGAGAACAGAGAGGACAGGGAGAACAGAAAGGACAGGGAGGACAGGGAGAGATGAGAGAGAAGACAGGGAGAACAGAGAGGACAGGGAGGACAGAGAAGACAGAGAGGAAAGGGAGGACAGAGAGGACAGGGAGAGATGAGAGAGAAGACAGGGAGAACAGAGAGGACAGGGAGGACAGAGAAGACAGAGAGGAAAGGGAGGACAGAGAGGACAGGGAGAGAAGACAGAGAAGACTCTCTCAACCCCCCCCCCCCCACCCACCCACCTCTCCCCAGGCGCCCAGTGTGTCATCGCGGCCCTCTGCCTTGCTGCTGGACAGCTGCTGGATGCAGTTATTGACAGCCAGACTGCTCTTCCCCGGGATCAGCTCCTCTTCTGGAATCTCCACCCAGCCCAGGGAGCGCACTGCAAAACACTGACCAACACAACCACATCACACCACGCCAACACAACCACACCACCCCAACACAACCACACCATGTCCATGCCAACACAACCACACCATGCCAACACAACCACACCATGCCAACACAACCACACCATGCCAGCACAACCACACCATGCCAGCACAACCACACCATGTCCATGCCAACACAACCACATCACACCATGTCAACACAACCACCCCAACACAACCACATTACACCATGCCAACACAACCACACCATGCCAGCACAACCACACCACACCATACCAACAGAACCACACCATGCCAACACAACCACAGCACACCATGCCAACACAACCACAGACACCATGCCAACACAAGCACACCATGCCAACACAACCACACCACACCATACCATACCAACAGAACCACACCATGCCAACACAACCACAGCACACCATGCCAACACAACCACATACACCATGCCAACACAACCACACCATGCCAACACAACCACACCACACCAACAGAACCACACCATGCCAGCACAACCACATCATGCCAGCACACCACACCATGCCAACAGACCCAGGAGGGAGAGGAGTGGAGGGTAGAGGTAGGGAGGAGGCAGAGAGCAGGGAATAAGCAGAGACTATTCAAAACTAGATAATAATGTACAGTGTGTTCAGTATCTACAGTATATCAACATGATTCAGACTAGATAATAATGTTCAGTATTTACAGTATATCAACATGATGCCTCTATATAATGTATTTAGTGTATCTACAGTCCATCAATACTGCTCCTGCCTGACTCAAGAGATGACTCTCAAATCTTTTTAGCGGACATGGTATATGAATTCCTCTAAGAGCTGCCTAGTCTGAACAACAACAAATATATATTGATCAACGCTAACATTATAAATGTGGTCCCTTTTAACCCTTGAATAATAAATTATAGAAAGTAGTGTTAAGAGTTAAAAATCAGCTAAAATAGATTAGTATTCTCTGGAGGAGGACAGAAGTGGGTTACCCCCCCCCAAAATTGGTCTTGGGTATGGATGTTATTGGTCAGAAGAAGAGGGATTTGGACCATAGAAATGTAATCTGTAGAACAGGCTTGTCTCAAATGTGAAGGCCCGTTCTAAGGATTCTACTGTATTTCTATGGTTTGGACAACATCAAAGCCCACTCTACCTTGGAGTCAGGATCCATGTTGGTGCAGAAATAATCGTCCTGCCAGGAGACCCTGTGGGAGTTCAGCAGAATAGTCAAATGACATGAAGGATTACTACCACGACAGCACAAATTACGCTGTTGCCTTTTCTGCATCCCTACCTGCTGCCCTGTAAGATGCTGTTCGGTATGGCGTATTAAACAATGTTATAATCTAGTTCTTTGTTCATCTGTTTGTTTGTGTTTGACTTTGAAAGTAAAGCCCTTCCTTTCTGTTTGATGCTGCCTGGCTGTCTGCTCTTGATGGGGAAACAGCTGTTGAGTGGGTCATGGATGATCAAAAATAAACAGAGAGCTGTTCTGATCCCCTCACGCTGGCTGACTCAGAGGTTGTTTGACATTTACCTCTCTGATACAGCTGACTGGAGACAATTCCAAGAGGCTGCTATTCCTGCAACCAGGGGCCCAAGACTCTCCTCTCTGTCCATTAAACTCTTTGGTGAAGCAGAGCAGGATAAGATAGTGTCCATTATTAGACCTATGCATTTCTTGATGCTACGCTCAGTGAACTGAGTTTCACTATTCTCCACAATCTCTGTCCATACAGAACATTAAGCTCCCCTGTGTCAAATGCATCCTGATTCAACACATAACCACTGCAGCAGGGACTGTGTTTATTGGTTGGCTCATTAACCTCTACACGTCACACAGGACACAGGGCCCCTCAAGGGGCTGCTAAAATAAAATAACTCCAGATCATTTAATTGTTAAGTTCTTTTGGTAAAGGCAAGGTAGCTATACATAATATTAAAGAACCTATGAACAACCATCAAGGTGATCTAAGATGCATTTGACCTAACAGGTTTGACCTTGCTGTATAGACGAGTTGGTTGTTTAGCAACAAAAATGAGGCGTGCGCAATTGTGGGGCAAAACAGACGGGGTTAGCTTAGAATGTTGACAACGTGTAAACTAGATTCAGTCTCCAACGTTTATGAAAACATAAATACATTTGCACAATGAGCACTTGTTGTCTCTCAAATACATCGTTACAGCTAGCTAGTGAATTTTAGCCATATTAGCATAGACATGACATCAGTCAAAACACCTCAAAACATGGTATCAATAAAAATATACAAGCTGAAACAAGCCACCTACGATTCCCCACAAGGCTGCTCCTTTCATTGTCGCTAGCGATATGACCATTCAGAATCATAACAAAGCACGGCTTCCGGCCACATCGATGCGCATGCAACATTTGTGATCTTGTCAGCCAACCCATCTACGCTAAAGAAACCTAAGAACACAGACGTGCCACAGATGGTTAAGACTCATCCCCAGGAACTACATCAAACAGAATTTTCCCTAATCGCTTGTATGTATTCAGATCATGGTACAATGGCTGAACTGTAATAATGATATGATGTAGTGGGGTGCTGAACTAGGGCCTAAATCTCAGAGGACTTATCTATTCCTGACTTTATCAGCCTGGGGACAAATATGACAGGCCTCTGATCAGAACACAGAGAATGGAATAGTGGGGGAAGTATTCCAGGAGGCATAGGGATATGTGATCTGCCACATTCCAGGCCAGTGAAGCCATCATGAGCCATGGAGCCATCGAAGAGATTAAGAGAGAGAGAGAGAGAATACATCCTATGTTAGCCTGCCAACACTCTAACCCTCTCATTTGATTACATCATCAACACATTCACCTAGTAGAATAACCTTCATCACACAACTGAAATGTACTCATTACTCCACCGTGGGTAGCATAATCCAGGAACAAGGCTACAGGGCTTGTGCAGGTGCATGAGTGTTGGTTTGGGTCTGCAGAGGATTTTGAAAGACTACCTGTCATTTATGGAGGCCAATGGGCTCTCTGTCAGCCTTGCCCTTGATTCACGTCTGCCCCCAGCCTCCAGGCTCTGGAAAAGAGGACAAGAGACATTATTAGAGGTGTGATCCTTCCTCTCTGATGGCACCACATTCAGAATAAAGGACACAAAGTCAAACGGTGAGACTGAACTTTATTTAGAAGTTGAAGCCCTAACCTTGATGTCCGCGGCAGTGATGCCATTGATGGAGTTCTGGTCCTCCTCGGTGCTGTAGGACGGGTGCTGCCATTGGGTGGCGCCAGTGGCCACGTGCCAGTAATAGGTGCCGGTGCTGTCCCGGATGGTGCGCCACCCTGACGGTAGGTCAGAGTCCAAATCAAGGCTTGGGTCGTTCCAAATGTTGTCTGAAGAACACAGAACAGGTAGGAAGCACGATGATGACAGGTGACAGTAAGTCATCTTAATGAAGAAGTACTCAGGGCCAATATTACAGTGCCTTTTGGTGTCAAAATGTAACAGTAGTGTCAGGTCAATATTTCATTATGTTCATAATGGCGGCTGGCTCTAGCATAAACATAGCTCTTTGAGGTCCATCGTACACAGGGGGCTGCATCCCATTGGCATCAAGCATTAGCCTCACCCAATCTAAAGCCTATGTAAGCCCCACGGCTGGCCTTGCTCTCACGGCCCTGCTACACGTGACTGGCAGAGGAGAGCACAGCAGGGCGTGTGAGATCCTCTAGCCACATGATAAATCTACCAATTACCAGAATAGAATTCAGAACAGTCCCTCTGCATCACACAGGGCTGGCTGGCAAAACTAGTGTCTGAGGCTCGGCTCCTTTGTTTTCCCCTAACACTGAATATGCGATGGGACAGATTTGTGTTTGAAAGGGCAAATTAATATGTAAATCAGGAGATAAATTATTTAAAATGTGCAGAGAGGAGTAGAGACATAAAGACTAAATTAAAAGACGTGATGGGAGAGAAAAAGACCTTATGCTCAGCAGACGAAGAGTGATTTCTTTGGACACTTCATTATAGTTTGGACTAATTCTGCCATTAACTCAATGTGCTTCGCTCGAATGAGAGCTGGGTGAATGGAGTGGTGAACAACAACAAAAAAAGAGAGAGAATGCGAGAAGTGGGTCAGAAGTGACACAAGGCCTGCATCCTAAATGGAACACTATTCCCTATGTAGTGCACTACTTTTGACCAGGAACTACATAGGGAATAGGGTGTCATTTGGGACAGAGTTGCCTGGGCACGGGTGTTTCTCAGCAACATGCCACAGTTTTCTCGCTGTTATCACGGAACGAGAGAGAAATAGGAGCTAAACCAAATAGAGGCTAAACCAAATAGAGGCTAAATCAAAGACGCTAAATCAAATAGATGCTAAATCAAATAGGTGCTAAATCAAATAGGTGCTAAATCAAATAGGTGCTAAATCAAATAGGTGCTAAATCAAATAGAGGCTAAATCAAAGAGAGGCTAAATCAAAGAGAGGCTAAATCAATCATGCAAAAACCATTTATGCCAGTTTTTCTTTAAGTCTGGTCTGTCATTTATTGCTAATTTTACATGATTTCATGCCTTGTACATGTCATCCACATTCATCTCGCTGTTTAACCCTGGTCACCCTTGTGTCTGACAATGAAAAACAACACCACGCATCCCTGGGATAGACAGCATGAGAAGATAGACCCAGGAACAGATCAGCTGAACCCTGTAACAGGGAGAGAAAATCAATGAGACAACAGTGTTAGAGAAAGATGAGAGGCAGAACTCTCCAGGCTTTATAGGGGGGTTTATAGGCAGGCAGGTAGGCAGGCGGTCCTCCTGGGCATGGGGCTAAGGACTGGACCAGCCTCTGGATGACACCACTATTCAGCAATTTTCACCGGCTGATTGATGGGTCAGTCAGTGCAGCATCTTCGGGGAATGATGAAGCTGTGTGCATAATTATAATTCATCTCAGCCCTGAGAACATGGAGGAGACAATTTGGCACAGAATTCTCCCACCTTAGCCTGCCTTCTCCCACAGAGTTCTCCCATCTTAGTCTGCCTTCTCCCACAGAGTTCTCCTATTTTAGCCTGCCTTCTCCCACAGAGTTCTCCCATCTTAGCCTGCCTTCTCCCACAGAGTTCTCCCATCTTAGTCTACCTTCTCCCACAGAGTTCTCCTATGTTAGCCTGCCTTCTCCCACAGAGTTCTCCTATGTTAGTCTACCTTCTCCCACAGAGTTCTCCTATGTTAGCCTGCCTTCTCCCACAGAGTTCTCCTATGTTAGCCTGCCTTCTCCCACAGAGTTCTCCTATTTTAGCCTGCCTTCTCCCACATAATTCTCCCATCTTAGTCTGCCTTCTCCCACAGAGTTCTCCTATGTTAGCCTGCCTTCTCCCACAGAGTTCTCCTATGTTAGTCTACCTTCTCCCACAGAGTTCTCCTATGTTAGCCTGCCTTCTCCCACAGAGTTCTCCTATTTTAGCCAGCCTTCTCCCACATAATTCTCCCATCTTCGTCTGCCTTCTCCCACAGAGTTCTGCCATCTTAGCCTGCCTTCTCCCACAGAGTTCTCCCATCTTAGCCTGCCTTCTCCCACAGAATTCTCCCATCTTCGCCTGCCTTCTCCGACAGAGTTTTCTTAATGTAGTCTGCCTTCTCCCAGAGTTCTCCCATCTTAGCCAGTCTTCTCCCAGAGTTCTCCCATCTTAGCCAGTCTTCTCCCAGAGTTCTCCCATCTTAGCCAGCATTCTCCCACAGAGTTATCCTAATGTAGCCTGCCTTCTCCCACAGAGTTCTCCCATCTTAGCCAGCCTTGTCCCACAGAGTTCTCCTAATGTAGCCTGCCTTCTCCCACAGAGTTCTCCCATCTTAGTCAGTCTTCTCCCACAGAGTTCTCCCATCTTAGCCAGCCTTCTCCCACAGAGTTCTCCCATCTTAGCCAGCCTTCTCCCACAGAGTTCTCCTAATGTAGCCCGCCTTCTCCCACAGAATCCTCCCATCTTAGCCTGCCTTCTCCCACAGAGTTCTCCCATCTTAGACTGCCTTCTCCCACAGAATTCTCCCATCTTAGTCAGTCTTCTCCCAGAGTTCTCCCATCTTAGCCTGCCTTCTCCCATGTTATTACCAATGAGTCATACAGGGAGGGATTCTAAGAACTAGCATCAGTGAGACATAGTAGTGCATGACAGTTCTAAAGGAATGGATATTTTCTGCTTTAAAATATAATTGTACATTACAATCCAGTAGATTTACTATGTACCAAGTATACTTGTCACCAACCATTACTGTATATCACAATGGCTGAGGCTGTATATAGCCTTGCCTCCCAATTCTGCTCCTTGAGATCAGAACAATGGCTCTGTGTGATGTAGCCTAGTCCTAATCTTGAGTCTGTGTGATGTAGCCTAGTCCTAATCCTGAGTCTGTGTGATGTAGCCTAGTCCTAATCCTGAGTGTGTGGTGTAGCCTAGTTCTAATCCTGAGTCTGTGTGATGTAGCCTAGTCCTAATCATGAGTGTATGATGTAGCCTAGTCCCAATCCTGAGTCTGTGTGATGTAGCCTAGTCCTAATCATGAGTGTGTGATGTAGCCTAGTCCTAATCCTGAGTCTGTGTGATGTAGCCTAGTCCTAATCCTGAGTGTGTGATGTAGCCTAGTCCTAATCCTGAGTCTGTGTGATGTAGCCTAGTCCTAATCATGAGTGTGTGATGTAGCCTAGTCCCAATCCTGAGTCTGTGTGATGTAGCCTAGTCCTAATCCCTGATGCACAGGTGGGAGATACTGCTACGCTGGGTTCTTACTGCTACGCTGGGTTCTTACTGCTACGCTGGGTTCTTACTGCTACGCTGGGTTCTTACTGCTACGCTGGGTTCTTACTGCTACGCTGAGTTCTTACTGCTACGCTGGGTTCTTACTGCTACGCTGAGTTCTTACTGCTACATTGGGTTCTTACTGCTACGCTGGGTTCTTACTGCTACGCTGAGTTCTTACTGCTACGCTGGGTGCTACGCTGAGTTCTTACTGCTACGCTGAGTTCTTACTGCTACGCTGGGTGCTACATTGGGTTCTTACTGCTACGCTGAGTTCTTACTGCTACGCTGGGTGCTACATTGGGTTCTTACTGCTACGCTGAGTTCTTACTGCTACGCTGGGTTCTTACTGCTACGCTGGGTTCTTACTGCTACGCTGGGTTCTTACTGCTACGCTGGGTGCTACGCTGGGTGCTACGCTGAGTTCTTACTGCTACGCTGGGTGCTACATTGGGTTCTTACTGCTACGCTGAGTTCTTACTGCTACGCTGGGTTCTTACTGCTACGCTGGGTTCTTACTGCTACGCTGGGTTCTTACTGCTACGCTGGGTGCTACGCTGGGTGCTACGCTGAGTTCTTACTGCTACGCTGGGTGCTACATTGGGTTCTTACTGCTACGCTGAGTTCTTACTGCTACGCTGGGTTCTTACTGCTACGCTGGGTGCTACGCTGGGTGCTACGCTGAGTTCTTACTGCTACGCTGAGTTCTTACTGCTACGCTGGGTTCTTACTGCTACGCTGGGTTCTTACTGCTACGCTGGGTTCTTACTGCTACGCTGGGTGCTACGCTGGGTTCTTACTGCTATGCTGGGTTCTTACTGCTACGCTGGGTGCTACGCTGGGTTCTTACTGCTATGCTGGGTTCTTACTGCTACGCTGGGTGCTACGCTGAGTTCTTACTGCTACATTGGGTTCTTACTGCTACGCTGGGTTCTTACTGCTACGCTGGGTTCTTACTGCTACGCTGGGTGCTACGCTGGGTGCTACGCTGAGTTCTTACTGCTACGCTGGGTGCTACATTGGGTTCTTACTGCTACGCTGAGTTCTTACTGCTACGCTGGGTTCTTACTGCTACGCTGGGTGCTACGCTGGGTGCTACGCTGAGTTCTTACTGCTACGCTGAGTTCTTACTGCTACGCTGGGTTCTTACTGCTACGCTGGGTTCTTACTGCTACGCTGGGTTCTTACTGCTACGCTGGGTGCTACGCTGGGTTCTTACTGCTATGCTGGGTTCTTACTGCTACGCTGGGTGCTACGCTGGGTTCTTACTGCTATGCTGGGTTCTTACTGCTACGCTGGGTTCTTACTGCTACGCTGGGTTCTTACTGCTACGCTGAGTTCTTACTGCTACGCTGGGTTCTTACTGCTACGCTGAGTTCTTACTGCTACGCTGAGTTCTTACTGCTACGCTGGGTTCTTACTGCTACGCTGAGTTCTTACTGCTACGCTGGGTGCTACATTGGGTTCTTACTGCTACGCTGGGTTCTTACTGCTACGCTGGGTTCTTACTGCTACGCTGGGTTCTTACTGCTACGCTGGGTTCTTACTGCTACGCTGGGTTCTTACTGCTAAGCTGGGTTCTTCCTGCTACGCTGGGTTCTTACTGCTACGCTGGGTTCTTACTGCTACGCTGGGTTCTTACTGCTATGCTGAGTTCTTACTGCTACGCTGGGTTCTTACTGCTACGCTGGGTTCTTACTGCTACGCTGGGTTCTTACTGCTACGCTGGGTTCTTACTGCTACGCTGGGTTCTTACTGCTACGCTGAGTTCTTACTGCTACGCTGAGTTCTTACTGCTACATTGGGTTCTTACTGCTACGCTGAGTTCTTACTGCTACATTGGGTTCTATGGGAGACTATGAGAGACTCTATTCCAATGGCTCCATCTCTATGGGAGACTATGAGAGACTGTTCCAATGGCTCCATCGCTATGGGAGACTATGAGAGACTCTATTCCAATGGCTCCATCTATGGGAGACTCTGTTCCAAAGGCTGAGAAACAGCTTCTATCTCCAGGTCATCAGACTGTTAAACAGTCACCACTAGCCGGCCTCCACCCAGTACCCTGCTCTCAACCAGTCTCCACTGTAAAATGACTTCCAATAACAGATTCAATGTGCTGTGCATTTAATTCCCATGGTAAGTGAATAGTATTGATTAAACCTTTTTTTCGATGTTGACACAGTACACAAAATAGCCCTTGTTTACCTTTTGCATGGATCTGTAATGGCTTTCCTTACTCAGAGGGCTTTCTATTGAATAGTGGAGTCCATGAAGTCCATGAAGTATTGGTGTATTCTCTCAACACTAATGATACAGGAGAGTAATACTTGGCCATTTCAGTTGGCCATTTCAAATGGTGATCTCTAAAGTAATGCCCTTATCATGCTACTTTCACCTAGTAAATAATCTTCTCTATATATCATGGCTTTTGATCTACCGAAATATTGAATTATCTGATGTCAGTGAAGCCTCCATTACCAACAACATTGTAGAACTGAGGCCTCTGTCCTGGAAGGTGATAGGGTGGTTAATGTTCCAATCACACAGAAGGGAAGCTACACTTGCATTTCTTCCTCTAGTGTTGGGAGTAGAGAGCAGAATGCACACTAGGGAAAGTTTGAACTTTCAGGAGACGGAGAGAGAGAGAGAGAGAGAGAGAGAGAGAGAGAGAGAGAGAAACAGAGACATAGACGGAGACGGAGAGAGACAGAGACAGAGACAGAGAGACGATGTTAGTGAATTATTGATGAGTCCCAGAGAGTGAGTCTGCAATGCGTGATCAGTTCCTATAGCAACTACTTCTCTAAATCAGCTAATCAAATAAGCCAAACGGGGTAGAGAGATTTCACGTGATATTGTTGTGTGAGCTGTACATGTACATTAGATTGATGCATGAGGATGAATGTGACTGATATTTCCGGTACCGGCAGAAACTAGCTAGTCCTCTATGCGCCGTCAACCATTGTTTTGTCAGCATTGCCTTTCCTACTGTGCAGTAATGGATGCCAGCCTGCACTTGAGAAGTATTCCCAAGTATCTTGCTTCATCAATTTTGTCAGGCTTTATTTACTCGTGGACCTCATTCAAATACCTCAAGTCTCCTTTGAGACTAGTGGATGTAAAGATGCAGTGACTTTATGGAGGAGGAGCACAGTACGGTCCTCACCCCGTTGTCATTGTCACTGATGACACCAGTGACCAAAATAAATCATGGCCTATCTAATCTAGATGCAGATAGACACTGGAGTCTCTCAACACACGTTTGGACTGAGCCTGTTACCAAATAACTCCCAAATGGCCAATGAAGACTGAGCTCCCCACAAGGCTGTAAACAGCTGTAATTAAGCAGTGATTGCAGTTGGGTAGCTCTCATCTTTCTCGGCCCAGAACTACCCCTTACACAACCGAATGGGGAATGACGGACTGGGACAGCTTAACAAATGGAATATTGAGGGGCAATGGGATTTATAAACGAGAGCAGTGGAGGCTGCTGAGGGGAGGACGGCTCATAATAATGGATGAAATGGAGTCAATGGAATGGTATCAAACACATGAAACCATTCCATTGACTCCATTCCAGAAATTATTCCGATTCCGTCCTCCCCTCAGCAGCCTCAACTGAGAGTGATGCTTAAAATTAGATCAAAATAACAGAATATGTTTATACTGTAACAATGTAAGAAAACACCCTGCTGTAGACTAGAGACAAGAAATTGCATTATGCAAAGAGAGAATTAAGCAGAGACTATAAATAACAGTAATATGATAAACTGCAGAGCGAGAGAGAGAGGTACATCTGGAGAAGAGAGAGAGAGGTACATTTGGAGGAGAGAGAGAGAGAGGTACATCTGGAGGAGAAAGAGAGAGACAGTGAGAGAGAAAGAGAGAGAGAGAAAGAGGTACATCTTGAGGAGAGAGAGAGAGAGACAGCGAGAGAGAGAGAGACAGCGAGAGAGAGAGAGAGAGAGAGAGAGAGAGAGAGAGAGAGAGAGAGAGAGAGAGAGAGAGAGAGGTACATCTGGAGGAGAGAGAGAGAGAGAGAGGTACATCTGGAGGAGAAAGAGAGAGAGAGAGTGAGAGAGAAAGAGGTACATCTTGAGGAGAGAGAGAGAGAGTACATCTGGAGGAGAGAGAGAGAGAGAGGAAGAGAGAGGTACATCTGGAGGAGAGAGAGAGAGAGAGAGTACATCTGGAGGAGAGAGAGAGAACATCTGGAGGAGAGAGAGAGAGAGAGGGGTACATCTGGAGGAGAGAGAGCGAGAGAGAGAAAGAGAGACAGAGAAAGAGGTACATCTGGAGGAGAGAGAGAGATAGAGAGTAATCCCAGCTGTGCAAGGTCAGAGCTAGGCTCTATCTGCCAGAGGGATTATGGGTCAGACTGAATCACAACATCAATCTGGGATTCAGCACTGAATCAGGGACCAACCCAACCCATACATGGCATGACAATGAAAGTCAGATGAAGTTGGTTAAAGTACAAACTGTACAGATATGGGACTAGTTTTATATTTCACAGGGTTCTAGCAGTACCTGTTAGAACCCAATCCATCACCAAAACCCTTGCTTACACAGAACAATAGCAGGACGATGTGTATACTACACTAACATTAGGCTACTGTTGCAGACTATTTTCTAACAAACTGTCCTAGTATTGACACAGCGTGACCCTGTTTATCGTGCCCAGCATAAGTATGACACCTTCTCGCTCTCTCCCCACTCTCCCCACTCTCCCTCCCCCTCTTTCAAAGAGAGTTATTTTGGGAGCAATGACATACCCAGTTATTAAGACAGATGCTTTATTTGAGGAACCGGTGGTGTTTTTTCTTATGAATGAGGGAAAAGTTAATAACAAAAAAGGTTTAACATCAGAGGGACAGGCCTTCTATAGCCTACTAGAGGATATTAACAATGCAGTTGCTCACCAATATGTTTTGAATTTGACATTTAATTCATCATTACTATAATAACATACCGTAGAATAAATCATTAAATGTAATATTGATGTTTTAGTCATGAAAACTGATTATTGACTCTCCATTGACTCCACTCTCCTTTGTGCTTACAACAAAACACTGTGCTGACTGGCTGCTGTCCTATCCAATACTCCCAATAATATACTAGCTGACAGCCGCTCCTTACACCAGGAGGGCAACAGTTACCAAGACAACACCAAGTCACATGGCAACCCACACAGTCACCCAGGTGAACAACACATCCTGTCCTCTATAAATAACATCTCTAGGCTGGTATTTGTTTACTGTGTGTGGGGAGGGTGAGGGACACTAAGTTGGACAGAAAATGAGACTAAACTCACCTAAACAATCTTCCAAACACATTTCAAAATCATGGCATGATATATTTTAATATCACAAAATCCAAGAATTACATTAAGATCAGCGGCAAACATACGGATGCACAGAATTTTAATCAGCCATCCTGTGAATTCATGTAGGTAGGCCCTCAAGGACCACGTTGCAGACTGGACTCACTAGACAGACGTTTGGTATTGCAAGGGAAAACTGTGAATTATCTCTCTCTATGATCCAATGCTTTGAGCAAGACCAGCTAGTAACACTGTGATATATGAAACTTCTCAGAAGCAACATACATCACTGATACATATATGATGCATCACTGCTAGTGAAATGCCCACCATCATCATTACTATCTTTAATACAAAGCTAAATACAAAACATTCATAGATCCACATGTTCTTTGTCTAACAGAGGCACTATAGTTCACTACGGCCTCTCAACAAACCCACAATCATCTAACTCAGTCTTCATAAACATTGTATTTCCATGATCATTCTTCAGAGTTAAACTGTACATGTATCGCTAAGAATTACTCTTCAGTGTTTGTGGGACAGAATGCCTGGCTGGCCTTAATCAGCTCACACCTACAGACCAACATTAACTCACTCCTCCTCTTCTCCTCCACTTCCTCTGAGGAACGAGGGCTAAGAGAAAAAAGTCTGGAGGAGCCCAGGACAGTGTGCGTGTGTGTGTGTGTGTGTGTGTGTGTGTGTGTGTGTGTGTGTGTGTGTGTGTGTGTGTGTGTGTGTGTGTGTGTGTGTGTGTGTGTGTGTGTGTGTGTGTGTGTGTGTGTGTGTGTGTGTGTGTGTGTGTAGCCTACTCACCGTCATAATTGACTATGATGATGGCGAGCATGTAATCCTTCCCCAGCATGGTGAGAGTTGTTCCTTCCGTCCTGGCCCCCGGGTTAGCTGCAACACATTCCAAGCAGCCAGGGACACACTCGCATGCCAAGAGGATTAAAATCTTCACTCCACTCTCTATCTCCGTCTGTGTCACTCTCTCCTCTCTCTTCCTCTCTGTACAAGCTCTGGCCAGCACTCTGAGTAAAAGCTATGAAAATATAATCCCTTCTCCCTCTCTGTCTTGATGATCTCCCTCTCTGTCTTGAAGAGCTTTATCTCTGTCTTGAAGATCCCCCTGTCGGTATTGATAATCTCTCTCTTTCTCTCTGTATTGATGATCTCTCAATGTCTTGATGATCTCTCTCTCTCTCTGTCTTCAAAATCTCCCTCTCTGTTTTGATGATCTCTCTCTCTCTCTCTCTCTCTCTCTCTGTCTTTATGATCTCTCTCTGTATTGATGATCTCTCTCCATCGATGATCTCTCTCTGTAATGATGAACTCTCTCTCTGTCTTGATGATCTCTCTCTGTCTTGATGATCTCTCTCTGTCTGTCTTGATGATCTCTCTCTGTCTGTCTTGATGATCTCTATCTGTCTTGATGATCTCTCTGTCTGTCTTGATGATCTCTCTCTCTATCTCTTTATCTGTGCTGGAGGGATGCTGTTTGTTATACTGCTGCCGCCTATCGTTTCTCTCTCTCTCTCTTTCTGTATTGTGCTCAGTGGTGCCTGCAGCTTCTGCCACTCCCCCTCCTCTTTCCCCCCACCCCTTACCTCTCTCACACACACTCTAGCTTTTTCTCTCTCTCCCCCCCTCTCTGATTGTCCCCTGGCTCTGCTCTCTCTCTCTCTCTGTGCCTTAAGGACGGCTGGGCAGGAGGCAGAGAAAATGTACTTTAGGGACAAGGGTGAAGTGCACACCAGCAAACAGACACAAAATCATACTTTTCTAGAATATAGAATAAATATATTACTACAGGAATATGGAGGCCAATAAAAGGGCAATAATACAGAAACCAAAACAAACACACTTTCTCAATCAGTTAATGCGATTGGTGTAGCTTATATCAAGTGTCTGTGTAGCGAGGGAGCTGTAATAGGATTTAATTCAATTTGAGATGGGATACACACACCTCTCTGTGTAAATGGGATGTCTCAGGAAGATTAGTGACATAAATCTATCCCACACAAAGAACCCGCATCTGTCATGGTCTACTGTTTAAAAAAATATATTTGGGAGGGCAATATTAAGAGCGCTTTTTTATAGCAATACCAGCAACATTTACATTTGACAGAATACAGGAATAGCTACTGTAAATCTTCATTTTCCTAATGGGTGCTTCTCTATGCTAAGGTGTTGGGAGCAAAGGTGTTCTACAAGCAGCATCCCTTGAAGGGAATTACTGCAGCTTTTGTAAAACGTCTCATTTCCCTAGATGCAATGTTTTAGTGTAATTAAATTGATGGCCATCAATCTGACAGTAAAGTGATCGTTATCCCAGTCTCCACAAATCAACTGAGCAAAAATTGTAGGTTGGCTCGGCAGGGCAACGTAAGGCAGAGAGATTGTATGTCATTCTATGGCCAGTACAATTTGATGAATGGATGAATTATCAACAAAAAAAAGACTCCCTAGCTGCATATAGCCAACAAAATTGTACTGAGCATGCTTATACGGAAAGTGAAAAACATTTGACTGCCATTGGCTACACATGGTCTACAGTTCCATCCTACATTATTTCTATAGTCCACCTTAATCAGCATCCACGTCTTGAAGGCTCACACTGCCCGTCATCGTCCAGTCTGCTTGCGTCATCCGATTCTCACCTCCACTTGGGTTGCCGTGGCAACCACCTCCCAGCTCGCGCGTAGCATGCACCCCTTGATGGCACATGATGAGGGGAGAGCGCGCGCCGCGCGATCGTTCTATGCAGACGATACAAAGTTTGCCTGACGACAAACTGAATTCTTCCTCTGCTCTATGTTCGCTCAGAGATACTTTTGAGGAGATGGGAAACTCCATTGTGAACGTTGCCCATGCGTCGTCAATGGGTAGCGCGGTGCATTCTGGACGATTCTGAGACAAGGAGCGCATTCCTTCAATTGGAGTCTATTGGGCGATAGCTCAAAAACACAACATTAGCATGAATAGAGCACCACAGTATGAGTCATAATACCCATAAAACCTAGCGGTCAAACAGGAAAACGGTTCCAATCATTTCCCCACCAGTTCTTAACTGACTTGCCTAGTTAAATAAAGGTAAAATAAATAGGCGATTTTAGAAACACTTAAAATAAGGGCTGTGTTTCATGTAAACTTACCCTGGCATGACATTTTGATAACCTTGTAAATCTCTTTAGGACAAGGTAACTTTTATCAATATATTTGCCTCTATTTACCCCCAACAAATGAATAGCTAATTAGCTGCTAATGTGGCTATCATAAATAGCCAAATCGAGGCAAAGGTAAGAATCTCTGGATTAAACGGGCAGCAGGGAGCCTAGTGGTCAGAGTGTTGGGCCAGTAACTGAAAGGTTGCTGGATCGAATCCCAGAGCTGACAAGGTAAAAATCTGTTGTTCTGCCCCTGAACAAGGCAGTAGGCTGTCATTGTAAATATGAATGTGTTCTTCACAGACAATTCTGTCAAATTAACACAATACCGGTTAGCAAAGGCATCAGCTAGAGGTGACATGCAGGAGCTTGTGAGATATGTAGTTTTGCATTTCTACTTTAGTGCTAATTATCATTTTCGAATCAGACAGAGACTAATGTATTGATAAGTCACCTTGTCCAAGAGAGATTTGCATGATTATCAAAACGTAATTGCAGGGGTAAGCCTACACGAAACACAGACCTTATTTTAAGTGTTTCTAAAATCCCCTATGAGAAAAAAATATTGGGTACTATGACACCTCCACCGTGGAGCTCTATTTCATGATGTGAGATAATTAACTTGTTCTCTGTAATATCGTATAGGTTTGGAATCGTGGCATTACGTATAGCTTTGGACTCGTGCCATTACACATTATTTCAAGGGGAAAAGGCAGGTTTCTAGACTCATATGCTGCGTTCAAAACAACTGAGAACTCGGGAAATCTCATACTTCCGACTTCAATGCATTCAAGACAACTGGGAACTTATTCAAAAAAACTAGCTCCGACTGAGAAATATTTTTGAATGGTCATCCAACTCGAAATTCCAAGTCGGAAACTCTTATCATTCTAGAGCTCTGACTTTCCAACCTGAAGATCATCAGCGTCATGATTAGACCTTGTTTTTTTTTCAGTTTCCATTTGTCTTGAAAGCACCAATACCCTGACTTTTGGTGCATTCAAGACAACTGGGAACTCTGAAAAATATGAGGTTGGGTCGAGAAGTCTGAGCTCTAGAAAGAGGCCTGAGTTCCTGGGTTGGAATTCCGAGTTGGATGACTGTTCAAAAGATTTTTCCAAGTTGGAGCTCGTTTTTTCCCTAGTTCCTAGTTGTATTGAAAGCACTGAAGTCAGAGATTTCTGAGTTCCCAGTTGTTTTGAATGCGGCATTTGAGAACGGATTGCGTGACGCAGCATGGACGTGAACGCGACTGGTCAACGGTCTGCTGGGTGGGGCGTTACACGTTCCTCCATACATTGCCTATAGGATTACTATCTCCTCCTTTATTTAATATCTCTGGTTCGCTACATACTTCATTTTTGAGAAGAAATTTACGTCTGTGAACGTGGTTTAGCGTTAGGCCAGAGCAAGGAGTTGGGTAGCCAGGCAAATACAAATGTGCCCTAGTTTCAAAAAAGTCTGTTTCAAACCAGTTGATTTGTACTAATAATAAAACAAGCTGACTTTACGCCTGGCGTGTCCTGTTACCTGTGCACAGGCTACAGGACTGGCCTCAATGTCACAAAGCTATCAAGATATAAAACATTGACACATTGTAAAGATAATGAAACACCGATGTAGCAAGTAAGCAGAGTAAAAACAGTCGGCACTGATTTGAGTTAGTCTTCCAGAATACGGCATTCTGAAAGGATGTTTTAGTGCCTCTATGGCAATTCAGAAAGCTTATTGAATACCTTGATGAATGTATTTGTTTTTTTATGCCCTTGTTTTCTTTCTGCTTGCATTTTGTAATTTCTGTAATTTATGGCTCATTTGTAAAATATACCTTGGACTCTATGACGGATAAAATAAAGGTTAAATTAAAAATAAATAACAAAATGTCTTCGAGCAGGAAAGAAAATCGAGCCCAGTCATAAGTCAGTGGTATAGACTGACGGAGCATTGATTTGAAGACATGGCGGACGACAAGGTTAGTGCCATAAATTGGGGAGTTAAAATCTGAGCTTTTATTCGCAGTTGTAGTACTTGTTTATTAACGTTATTTACCTTCAAGTCTGTTCATTGTAGATAACGTGACCGTGGTTTTGCTAGCTTTATATTTTTGCGTGAGAGCTGTCACGCTAGCCTACTAGCTAGCTAATGTTAGCTAACTACACATTACATTCGTATCAGCAACCTGATTTACTGGTTCATTAGGCAACTGCTGCCGTCATTATGCTGGGTATGATGTCTGTAAGAATGTAGAATATAAACACGATACCCATAAGCCATATTTATGGCCTGTAGAATTCCCATGAGCTGTCAAAGTTGTGCTGTGTTACGCTAGTCTAGAGTAATCAATAGTCGATCAAGAAAGTAAAACAATGTAAACTACTTTAACAAGCATTAGTATCGCCGAATAATGGATTTCGTTTACAATATAGGTAATGTGACAGTAACAATTAGAAGATTTGGATGGAGTATTTTTCTGCCGTTCTGCTGCACTAGGTGAGACAAACTAAAATAGTCCCAATAAGCAAAATGACGTTGAAACGACGCTGGGTTTATACGCGCGGTTATCGACTCTGCGCCTCGAGCATGCGTTTGGGGGCACAGTCGATAGCGCGCTGGACTTCGGGCTAGAAGGTCGAGCGTTTGTTTTCCAGACGCCGAAGTTACGTTAAATGTAGATTTCGAATGAAAGGCGAAAATACGTATTTTTGAAATAGGTATTTTACAGACGTGAATTCGGGTTAATTTTCAGTTCTGAATGACAGTTGAAAATACCTAACTTATAGACGTCTATGTTTGGACCAAATTCAGACCAGACCAAATCTGAACCAAACATGGACGTCCATCACAAGAGACTGCTGAGGGGAGGGACGGCTCCTAATAATGGCTGTAATGGAGCAAATGGAATGGCATCTAACACCTGTAAACAAATGTATTTGAAACAATTCCCGATTCTGCTCCAGCCATTACCACCAGCCCGTCCTCCCCAATTAAGTTGCTACCGACCTTATGTGAAGTCTATGTTTGGGCCAAATTAAGATTGGTCCAGACCGAACAAAATTTTAACCAAACATAAACGTCAAGGCCGGTCCGGAATGCACTAAAGAAAGACGCTGGCGTTGGACAGTGTTTACTGGGGTGTAGGCTACAATGGAATTTTATGAATGCCCATCCATGTGGTAGGCTTACGGTTTCTAAAACAGGCAGTTGCATTGGCTTTATTAGTCCTGATTTCTGTGACTAATCAATTTGGCTATTTAAATTCGGAATATCAGCAACCCAGCTAACTTTATCAGGCGTTAAACTGAGCCTATTTGCAAAAATAATCAATCCGTTTACACAGCGTAAATTCTGATTCTCAATGTTCAGTTTATCAGAAATATACGGATACGAACTTTAAACCACTGATCATGGCAATTTAGCCCACGGGGTGAAACTCATGGAGAGCAGTTGTGAGTATCCTGATTGTCCATTTTACTTTGACCTGGCCCATTTTTAGGATATGTTGTTTAACATGGCAGTGCATTTGTTTATTTGATTGGGCGCCATTTAGGTTAGGCTATTTGCTCGGAGAAACTTGCATGATGTAAAAAGTCTGTCGCATTACATTGTCATGCATTGTAATGCGACGTATTATCCCAGGGTAGCGTCAGCGCCCACCTAAAAAGCCCATATGCCACTGGTTGACAGAAATTGTTATTGTTTCTCGGCAGAAATATGTGCGGTTTTATGTTGTTGCAGGTGAATGTTGGTCAGTTTAGCACAGAAAATGCCGCCCTGGTTAATCGGCCGCCTAATCCTGCCTATTGGGCGGGCGGGCTGGCCCTACTTTCTTGTTTTGAGGCTCACATTTTGGTCCTAAGAATTACTGCATTCTATTTTATTCTCATTGTAGATTTTTTTCTTCCAGTTATCAGTAGCCACCGAGGATATGACCAACCACGCCTATTTATAGAAGATTCATATATTAACTGAAATCCTGTTTGATAAGTATCTTATAGTAATTGACCTTTGACATGTACCACAACAGGACCCTTTGAGACCACTGAAGGACCTGGCAGGGCTCAAGGACCAGCTAGAGGACATTCAGCGGCGTGTGGAGAAGGAAGTACAGGCTGGGATCCCACAGGTCAGATGTCTGACACACATGCAGGCCTTGGGCTGCTTTCACACAAACATGATCTCATACAAACCCTCACTTTTTTGTAGTTGTTATATATCAGGTCTGTATATGTGCAGATAAGAGTACACGTTTTCCATACATCTTGTTAAACTGTCAGATGGGCCTTAGAAGAACATCATATCTGTTTGTTGTGTGTTTCAAACATGAGGGTGACTTTTTGTTGTTCCAGGGTGGCAGTGTGCTGGCCTCTCCTTTCCTTAAGGGCTTCTTGGCAGGATATATTGTGTCTAGGCTGCGATCCTCTGCGGTTTTGGGTGTGATCCTTGGTACTTGCACAGGCATCTTTGCAGCTCAAAATTTTGGCGTGCCCAACATCGAGCAAACCCTGAAAGACTTTTTCAACACTCTAAAAGGACCCGGCAAATAACAGCCCTGGTTCTGGGGGAGAAGATGGATCACTGAACCAATAAACCTGCCCCCTAAAAAAGATCCATTGAACTACTCTACTCCACAGCCTTCAGTTTTAGATTGCACAATGGTACTGAATTTAGAAAAATGATATTTGTTTGTGTGGAGAAATTTATTAAAAACCAATATGGTTGCTTGAATTATGCATCACGTCTTCACAATCATCTCTTGCAATGTGTGCAATACGCCTCAGGGGCTTATATATATATTTTATATTAACTGGAAAGATAACGGTCTTATTTTATGCAATGGGGATTTTACTGATGGAAGTGGGTGCTTTATAGGGGGAGATTTCCTTTGCCTCAGGGCAGCTTTCTATTTGGTCTTGCTTGTAGATTAACCATCCAACCTTGTTATACACAAATTATATTTACAACATACTGTAGTACCCATATATTAAACATGAGAATATTATGTTAATATCTACAAATCTGTTCCTAGCAAGTTCTCTGCCTACGTTCTGACTTTTAGGTCACTGTAAACCCATATTGACCTGCTCCTAGTAGACCAGTCTTTATTGTGTCTGGTTGATAGTTCTGTACACTGAGTACATCACAATGCAGTCTATATAATGGTGCACAGTGACCTCTACAGGGGAACTATCGACCTGCAGTTTGCATCCATATCGGTCAGGTGGTCCTGGCAGGAGTTCCTGTGATTTAGCAAAGTAAATCCATATACCAACTGATATAACCCTGGACATCTGGCTCAAGCATTGCAATTCTATTAATGTTCAGTACTGCCTTCTCAGCCAGAATGAACTACATGGGAGAAGTTTCTGATTTACCACAATACTTGGGACTAGTAAACAATCTTGAGCCATGCGCTATTAGGTTAATGATATTGTCCTCAGGGGGTGGTTTCAAACCTAGCTTCTAGGACCCCCAGCCGTTCCATGTATTTTAAATATGCCACAGCTAGCACACCTGGTTCAACTAAACATCAAACCATTGAATAGGTGAATCAGAATCAGGTGTGCTATTTCAGAGCTACAACTAAACTTAAAAAATGCCAGGGGAGAGATTTGAAAACCACTGCCATTGTTACCAGACTGACAGATGTTGGAGAGCCTAAAAGAATGAGATGCTCACAGTTAATGTTTTTTTTTAGCACTAACATGCAATCTATATCGGTTTAATCTCACAGTGAAATGAGAAATCACCAATAGCAGAGCATTTATAATTGGTTTTCCATACATGAGGTATGATGTCAGTGATGTCTGTTCTTGTTGTGACAAAATGTAGCTGCGCATTTTCTTTTGCTTTGGTTTGTACACTTGAAATGGTATGAAATTTCAATTATATGGCAGCCCTTTAAATAAAGTGTTTCATTTCAGTGGCATTTATTTTGACTTTATTTTATTAGCTAAGCCAACCAAGGTGTAACAGTCATTCTAATCTCAGTTTTATGGTTAGCAGTGAGCAGCAGTTAGTACACCTGGCATTATTATATCAAAATCATAGGTTAATTAAATAGACCCATACAGAAAATACAACAAAAGAGAACTTGTTAGTTTCCAAATCCATGTGCTGGATTATTTAGAATGTCCACAGAATCAGGGCATTCTGAAAGGAAGTGCTTAAATGTAGACATGTCTAGTGGGACAGTTTTACTGGTCCTCACAGCTCACTGGTTTTTACTCATCTGTAAATAAAGAGAAATGTACATTACCAACAGCATAGCCAGATAGTTCCTTACAGCATACAAATGTAGTCAGATGATACTTGAAGAAAGGTCAACGATTAATTGCTTCCTATTTTATTGGAAAATGACATGCCACAAGGGTACTTACCACTCAGCATCACATCAGGTATGGCCATCACATGATTGAGTGCTGCAAAAGGTAGTAATAATGGATGTGAATTAGGGCTGTCAAACTATTATAAGAGTTAATTGCTGGATTTGCTGTGATTAATCGCAAATTCATAATTTGCTTAAATTTAACTTATTTATTTATTTTAATACAAAAGGCATTACAAGAATATTGACGTCTTGATTTTGTTCTAAGTAATGGTAAACAAAATCTAACCTCAACGTAAACTTGTTTTGACATCGCACTGTTGTTTTTAGCTAAATAGATTATGTATTTTGGATGTTTTCAGTGTATTTTGAATGCTTTCAGACTGCAAATTATTGCATAAAATAAAAAGTGCCCTAAAATTACAAAAAGTTGATTTGAGTTAACGGATTAACTCTGACAGCCCCAGTATGAATACTTCATCTAAGAGCATTAATCACAATGGATTAATTCACACAAAAAATTCATTCATATCTATCTTCTCTGAAGAAAGGGAAAGTGAGACAAGTCAGGTCCAAGGAAAATTCCTGATTCATAAGGAAACTTCAGGTTGGAATTGTTTGGTTTCATTTAAATATTTCTGATTGGCTGACTTGATCAGCATCATCAGATGTTAGTGGAAGATTTTCTTGAACACAAAGGGGAACTAAAATATCTTGTCTCTGATGCAACTAAAACAAAAATAGTGCACTTGTTCAAGAAATCAAATGGTTAGTTGGAACTTCTAGGGTCAGTTTGTTTAGAAACAGATTAAGATAACACCTGGACTTTAAAAACTATTCCTACGGAGATTCTCTATTGAGCATGCTTTTTAAGGATATGGCTTATTCTTTGTCTGGGAAACTAGTCCCTGAAGTAGAAAAGAGTGAAGTGGGTCTAGTGTTTATGGGACGCAACATCTGAGTATAATAAAAATAAAAATCCATCTATATTCAACTTCAAAATGAATAATCAACTTCAAACAGGATCTTACCGGATGTGGCGCCGCACCTAGCAGGCCCACTGGTTAGGGTGCCAGAGAGCTGCTTCCCACTGGCATCCACACACCAGCAAAGGGGTGTGGCATCCAGGCACTGCTGGAGCAGGTAGTTGCCCTGCTCATCACACTGGGGTCGGAAGGATTCAATACTTGCTGGCTTCAACCCTGTTGACTCCAGCTGACACTGTGTGGGAGAACCTGATCCTGTGTGGATGATGTTATGTGATGAGAGAGGAAGTGAGATAAAGAGTGGGTGGGGGAGCTTTGAAAGGGGGGTTTACTGGGATGACAGTTGAAATGTCAATGAATAACATTTCATACCTTCCTTTGGCCCTTGGGTAGATGTCCCCTGAAAAAGGAAGCCGAAAGACAGAACTGAGAATAAAGGCATATTCAAGAGACTGCTAAGCATGCTAATCATGGTTTAACATGTCATTTCTATAGCTGAAGACTGACCTCATCAGCAGACCCATCGATCAGCAATGGCATGGTGTTCATGGGCACATGCAGCTTCATGGGGACAGCAGCTGTAGACAGAAAGAGAGAAACTTTCATATACATTTACAAAGTTTAGCCTACATAAGATACAGTATCTTTTTGAGTGGTAGTTCACTCATTTCCTGTTCAAAAGGCTCCAAATAAAGGGTGTAGCTCTGATAGCCATTAGCTAACACTAGAACTTTACAGGACCAGGTCCTGAGGGGAACATATCGTCTCACCAGCGTGCCCTTGACTCAGCTCCTTCTTCAGGGATTTGCTCTCTTCCTGCAGGTCTTTAAGGTCGTTCTTCTGGCCCAGGACGAAGTAGGCCGTCAGAGCCTGACCAGCAATGAGCAGGCAGGCCAAGAGGGTGAAACCAGCTATCTTGAAGGCCCTCTTGTTGGACCCTCTGTGAGGAGACAGAATATAGAAATTGAGAACATGATGGATACTTTATTGCTTTGTTATGAGTCTGATGGATGGGACTTTTCGTATAATTCCGCTATTACAGTAATCAATATAAATGTGTATGTGGCAACAAAAAAAAGAGTTTTGAATCAATTACTAGACCATACTAAATCATACCTTCTTTATGACGGTAAATTATTTTCACAACAAAAATGATGACGTCAGGGGTTGCTGGGCAGACAACCTTTTTAAGTTTAAGGAATTTATCTAGATTCTAAATCACATTTAAACAAAGATAAAATCTATCAGCGTATACATACCCAATTTATGTAATCACAGATTAAAACTAATACTGCTCAAGAATGTGTATATCTAGATAGGCGTTTGGACAGCGTAGTAGTGATGATCATGCTTTTTAGTTTGGCAAAAAAAATTACATTTTTGTCAGTTTGATCATTGTTTCCTTTCCCCTGGGAATACTTTTTTTTTTTTTTACATAAAACGACTTATTTCAAATTACCCTGTAAATGTTAGAAAATTATAATAAAGACATTGACAAGTGAAACGGGTATGTAATATTCCTTACTCTGCTGTAGTTCCTACATTAATTGCGGTCTGCTCGCTGGAAGCTCCGACGAGGGGCTGTCTCTCTGGCTCAGACATCCTGTAGCAGTCTCTCTGTTACAACCTTTTAAAGGGGGGTTCAATCTGAAATGGCTCACCCAAAACAGACACAGTTTATAACCTGTCCGAGGAGAAGGGAATTTTGAGATTGGTCAAATTCAAGGAAAGTCCCTGACACATAAAATAAACTCAGGTTGGACAGTTTGGTTTCATTAAATTATTTCTGATTGGCTGACTTGATCAGCGTCAGCAGTTGTTGGTGGCATATTTTATTTCACACAAAGAGGAACTACAATATTAGGTGTCTGCAGCAATTCAACCAGAGAGGAAGAGGCGAAGCGAAGCATAACTGGGCCCAAAATCTGTCTTCTCCAGCAGGTGGCATTTCTTTGTTTTATTCGCTCACCAAGCGAGTCGTTTTTGCTGGAGGTCAATGGGAGTTTTGAATTTGATTAACGAAAAAAGTAATTACTTATTTGCTACGTATGTCTTATTTGATCTAATATACATTTCGTAATGTTCAGGTTGTCACGAGTGTACTGATATAAGTAGGACACGTGACATCCCAGCCACGTTGAGAAAAACACTTTATATCGGAGTTGTGCCTGTCCACACGCGTATTTTCCCTCTCATTAACTATAATTCATTGTTAGAGCTGCCACTTAAGTATCTGGTCAATATAATGGATAACCTGTGACTAAACCGTAAACAATATACTTGTTAAAGAGATCAAATGGTTAGTTGGAACTTCTAGGGCAGGATTCCCAGAGAGATTAATGCTGGCCTAAAAAAACGATTTAAATTAAGATTCTCCATTGACCATGCTTTTTAAGGATTAGCCTTAATCTGTGTCCGGGAAACCAGCCCATAGAGAAAAGTGAAGTAGGTTTTGTGTTTATGGGACCCAACATTTGAGTATAATACAATCCCTCAATGTGTACTGTTTAGGTATGGATTTACTATTCTTGTCTGGTTTAGAGGTATATTTGTTGCGCACATATTGCTGTATTTAATGTGTCTATTGTTTTTACTATGTACTGCAAAATTAATTGCACCTCAGGGATAATAGACTCTTCTCTAATAAGGGGAATTGTCAGAGAAAATTGGATGGGCATTTACCTGTCTGACAATGGTATTCCCCTAGTAGTGTCACGTTTAGAAATCTCCCAGAGATAATTTACAGTAATTTTACTTTAAAACATGCAAAACATGAACCAGACTTAATTATTTGGAACCAATGATTAGTATATTGGACGAAAAGTCAAAAAGGTGGTCAATGAAGGGTAATAGCCCAAATGAGTTTACACTACAAAGCCGTTACAAAGGTCGCATTCCCCTGCTCAGATGTTGCATGCATCAACTAATGATTGTGTGCCTCATCGACTGACAGATTGCTGTAAGATGTTGTTAGCCGGTATGTAAAATACCAAATCCAGGCGTTGTAAGATCTGGCATGCATCAGCAACGCCTGGGCAGAGGAACGTGAAAAGATCTGTGATTGGTCAAAAGACACATTTGTTGAAAGAAGTCAGAATTGGGCTGCCTGTGTAAACTCAGGGGCGACAGGTAGCCTAGCGCAGAGTTTCCCAAACTCGGTCCTGGGGCCCACACTGGGGGCACGTTTTGTTTTTTGCACTAGCACTACACAGCTGATTCACTACAACAGTAGTAGGCCTAATTACCAACAATGACGAGACCGCCTAAAGGGAGTAGGTGAGGGCCCTGGCAGAGTGTTGCCAGGAAAATAATCTCTCCCTCAAAGTCAACAAAACAAAGGAGCTGATTGTGGACCTCAGGACACAGCAGAGTGAGCACGCACCCATCCACATCGACGGGACCGCAGTGGAGAAGGTGCAAAACTTCAAGTTCGTTGGCGTACACATCACGGACAATCTGAAATGGTCCACCCACACAGACAGTGTGGTAAAGAAGGCGCAACAGCGTCTCTTCAACCTCAGGAGGCTGAAGAAATTTGGCTTGGCCCCTAAGACCCTCACAAACTTTTACAGATGCGCAATTGAGAGCATCCTGTCAGACTGTATCACCGCCTGGTACGTCAACTGCACCACCCACAACCTCAGGGATCTCCAGAGGGTGGTCCGGTCTGCCCAACGCATCACCGGGGGCACACTGCCTGCCCTCCAGGACAACTAAGTCACCCGATGTCACAGGAAGGCCAAAAAGATCACCAAGGACATCAACCACCCAGGCCACGGCCCGTTCACTATCTAGTCACCAGCTACCATCTAGAAGGCAAGGTCAGTACAGGCGCACCAAAGCTGGGACTGAGAGACTGAAATCAGACTTCCATCACTAGCCATCACTAGCCGGCTACCACCCGGTTACTCAACCCTGCACCTTAGAGGCTGCTGCGCGATATACATAGACATGAAATCACTGGTCACTTTAATAATGTTTCCATTCTGTTTAACTCATTTTATATGTATATACTGTATTCTATTCTACCCTATTTTAGTCTTTGCCATGCCTACCTTGCTCGTCCTAATATTTATATATTTCTAAATTCCATCCTTTTATTTTTTAGATGTGGTGTATTGTTGTGAATTGTTAGATACTACTGAGCTAGTAACACAAGCATTTCGCTACTCCTCCAGTAACATCTGCTAAATATGTGTATGGGGGGGGGGGGGGGTCTATCCCCCTTTCTCAATAGACATGTCTATCCCCCTTTCTCGATAGACATCCAGGTTCTCCCAGACTGATTACGTACATGTTGTCACGCCCTGACCATAGAGAGCCTTTTTATTCTCTATGTTGGTTATGTCGGGGTGTGACTAGGGTGGGTAATCTAGGTTGTTTTTTTCTATGTTGGCCTGGTATGGTTCCCAATCAGAGGCAGCTGTTTATCATGTCTCTGATTGGGGATCATATTTAGGCAGCCATTTCCCCACTGTGTTTTGTGGGATCTTGTTTATGTGTAGTTGCCTGTGAGCACTCCATAGCGTCATGTATTGTTTGCTGTTTTTTTCTTGTTTTGTTCGTTTCACAAATAAAAAGATGTGGAACCCATATCACGCTGCGCCTTGGTCCGAATGTTATTTTGATGATCTTGACACATATAGTACAAGCAGAAATGTTTGTCACTACAAAATGTTGACTACTTTATCAGCCTATAATATTCCATTTTGTTCTCATTCAAATAATTATCTATAAAATCATTTGTTAGTTTAATTTAAAAGGGTTGGATTGTGGTATTGAAGCCCGTTTTGAGTGGTCCAACAAAAATCGACCTCCTTGGCAGTGTGGATGAACAGGAATAAAGCAAAGCATTGGCAAAACAACGCAGTGGCTCAGCGAGACTGATGGAAATTTTCATCCAGGCTGAAAACTAGCCTTTAGTGGCAGAGAGGTTTGGAACTCATTGCTCTATTAACCAAAGTATTGCCTAGTGATGTCCCAAGTCAGGCCAAAACCCCATCACACCAAAACAGGCTGAAAAAAAAAAAATGAAAAAAAAGCTCATACACTAAAAGGGTATTACCATAATTTCCACAATATTATTCCAACCTATGTGGAAATAAAAATATATACACTATCGGTAATTTTTTTTAGAACACCTACTCATTCAAGGGTTTTTCTTTATTTTTCACTATTTTCTACATTGTAGACATCAAAACTATGAAATAACACATATGTAATCATGTAGTAACCAAAAAAGTGTTAAACAAATCAAAATATTTTTTTGTGTGCCTTCTTAAAACTTAATTTGTGGAATTTATTTCCTTCTTAAATGCGTTTGAGTCAATCAGTTGTGTTGTGACAAGGTAGGGGGGACATGAAGGTCAGTCAATATAGAACATTTCAAGAACTTTGAAAGTTTCTTTAAGTGCAGTCACAAAAACCATCAAGCGCTATGATGAAACTGGCTCTCATGAGGACCGCCACAGGAATGGAAGACCCAGAGTTACCTCTGCTGCAGAGGATATGTTAATTATAGTTACCAGCCTCAGAAATTGCAGCCCAGCCTCCCGGGTGGCGCAGTGGTCTAAGGCATTGCATCGCAGTGCTAGCTGTGCCACCAGGGATTCTGGGTTCGAGCTCAGGCTCTGTCGCAGCCGGCCACGACCGGGAGGTCCATGGGGCGGCGCACAATTGGCCCAGCGTCGTCCGGGTTGGGGAGGGTTTGGCCAGCAGTCTCATCGCGCACTAGCGACTCCTGTGGCGGGCCGGGCGCAGTGCACGCTGACCAGGTCGCCAGGTGTACGGTGTTTCCTCCGACACATTGGTGCGGCTGGCTTCCGGGTTGGATGTGCATTGTGTCAAGAAGCAGTGCGGCTTGGTTGGGTTGTGTTTCGGAGGATGCATGGCTCTCGACCTTCGCCTCTCCCGAGTCCGTACGGGAGTTGCAGCGATTAGACAAGACTGTAACTACTACCAATTGGATACCATGAAATTGGGGAGAAAAAAGGGTAAAATAATAATTACAAAAATAATTACAAAAATAAATTGCAGCCCAAATAAAACAGAGTTCAGGTAACAGGCACATCTCAACATCAACTGTTTAGAGGAGACTGTGTCAATAAGGCTTTCATGGTTGAATTGCTGCAAAGAAACCACTACAAAAGGACACCAATAATAAGAAGAGACTTGCTTGGGCCAAGAAACATGAGCAATGGACATAACACTGGTGGAAATGTGTCCTTTGGTCTGTTGAGTCCAAATTTGAGATTTTGGTTCCAACCTCTGTGTCTTTGTGAGACGCCGTGTGGGTGAACGTATGATCTCCGCATTTGTACTTCCCACCGCAAAGCATGTAGGAGGAGGTGTGATTGTGTGGGGGTGCTTTGCTGGTGACACTGTCAGTGATTTATTTAGAATTCAAGGCACACTTAACCAGCTTGGCTACCACAGCATTCTGCAGCGATATGCCATCCCATCTGGTTTGTGCTTAGTGGGACTATCATTTGTTTTTCAATTCTACAATGACCCAACACACCTACATCTGTGTAAGGGCTATTTGAACAAGAAGGAGAGTGATTGAGTGCTGCATCAGATGACCTGGCCTCCACAATCCCTCGACCTCAACCAAATTGAGATGGTTTGGGATGAGTCAAACCACAGAGTGAAGGAAAAGCAGCCAACAAGTGCTCAGCATATGCGGGATCTCTTTCAAGACTGTTGGGAAAGCATTCCAGGTGAAGCTGGTTGAGAGAAGGCCAAGAGTGTGCAAAGCTGACATTAAGGCAAAGGGTGGCTGTTTGAAGAATCTCAAATATAAAATGTATTTTGATTTGTTAAACACTTTTTTTGGTTACTACATGATTCCATATTTGTTATTTCATAGTTTTGATGTATTCCCTATTATTCTACGTAGAACATAGTAAAAATAAAGAAAAACCTTTGAATGAGTAGGTGTTCTAAAACTTTTGACCAGTAGTGTATGTAACAGTTGTTAAAATACTTTGTCAATTTCACCAGGTCCATATATTCATATACAGTCGTGGCCAAAAGTTTTGAGAATGACACAAATATTAATTTTCGCAAAGTCTGCTGCCTCAGTTTGTATGATGGCAATTTGCATATACTCCAGAATGTTATGAAGAGTGATCAGATGAATTGCAATTAATTGCAAAGTCCATCTTCGCCATGCAAATAAACTGAATCCCTAAAAAACATTTCCACTGCATTTCAGCCCTGCCACAAAAGGACCAGCTAACATCATGTCAGTGATTCTCTCGTTAACACAGGTGTGAGTGTTGCCGAGGACAAGGCTGGAGATCACTCTGTCATGCTGATTGAGTTTGAATAACAGACTGGAAGCTTCAAAAGGAGGGTGGTGCATGGAATCATTGTTCATCCTCTGTCAACCATGGTTACCTGCAAGGAAACACATGCCGTCATCATTGCTTTGCACAAAAAGGGCTTCACAGGCAAGGATATTGCTGACAGTAAGATTGCACCTAAATCAACCATTTATTGGATCATCAAGAACTTCAAGGAGAGCGGATCAATTGTTGTGAAGAAGGCTTCAGGGCGCCCAAGAATGCCAGGACCGTCTCCTAAAGTTGATTCAGCTGCGGGATCGGGGCACCACCAGTACAGAGCTTGCTCAGGAATGGCAGCAGGCAGGTGTGAGTGCATCTGTACCCACAGTGAAGCGGAGACTTTTGGAGGATGGCCTGGTGTCAAGAAGGGCAGCAAAGAAGCCACTTCTCTCCAGGAAAAACATCAGGGACAGACTGATATTCTGCCAGAGGTGCAGGGATTGGACTGCTGAGGACTGGGGTAAAGTCATTTTCTCTGATGAATCCCCTTTCCGATTGTTTGGGGCATCCGGAGAAAAGCTTGTCCGGAGAAGACAAGGTGAGCGCTACCATCAGTCCTGTGTCATGCCAACAGTAAAGCATCCTGAGACCATTAATGTGTGGGGTTGCTTCTCAGCCAAGGGAGTGGGCTCACTCACACTTTTGCCTAAGAACACAGCACTGAATAAAGAACGGTACCAACACATCCTTCGAGAGCAACTTCTTCCAACCATCCAGGAACAGTTTGGTGCAGAACAATGCCTTTTCCAGCGTGATGGAGCACCTTGCCATAAGGCAAAAGTTATAACTAAGTGGCTCAGGGAACAAAACATCGACATTTTGGGTCCATGGCCAGGAAACTCCCCAGACCGTAATCCCATTGAGATATTGTGGTCAATCCTCAAATGGCGGTTGGACAAACAAAAACAAAACAAATTCTAACAAATTCCAAGCATTGATTATACAAGAAGGGGCTGCCATCAGTCAGGATGTGGCCCAGAAGTTAGTTGACAGCATGCCAGGGTGGATTGTAGAGGTCTTGAAAAAGAAGGGTCAACGCTGCAAATTGACCCTTTGCATCAACTTCATGTAATTGTCAATAAAAGCCTTTGACACTTATGAAATGCTTATAATTATAATTCAGTATTCCATAGTAACATCTGACAAACATTTCTAAAGACACTGAAGCAGCAAACTTTGTGGAAATTAATATTTGTGTCATTCTCAAAACTTTTGGCCACGACTGTAGCATGTTGATTTGTTATTATGCATGCCTGCATCCTAGGAATAGGGGAGTGTGTACTTGTGTTTTGCCCTGCATGCTCGTGCTCAAATAATTTTGATGCACTATGAGAGGTAGGTATTCTTTTTCTGTTATCTTCAGAAAAGTAAGATTCATTTAAGCACAAAGTCATACAGTTTTTTTGTTCATGAATAATGTTGTATATTTAGACTTTGTGACTTAGACTTTAATTGTACTTTTTTAGGATGATATTAACATTCTGAATTCAACATGAGGTTACTAGCTAGCTAAGGTATTGTATGTGTGAACGATGCCTTGCTCCTCGACTGATCCCTGTCTTTTCTATTGTGCGTCTATGTTGCAGAAAGTGGCTACAATTGGCATAACATTTTTGTGCTCTACAAATGTTTTGTATTTTATTTTGGATGCAGAGAGAGAATTCTGATTCATTGAACAACCTGGTCTCCAAAGTCCACTTCTATAGTCTCAATCAATCACACACAAAGTAGAGCTACAGCTGTGCAGTACGGCACCAGTGACCTGGATTCATCGTTGATCGACGTTAGCTCAATCACGGCGGCGCTTCTGCTTTAGAGACTCTTTACATCATTGAGGTACTCCTGCCGCATTGTGGCATAGAGCGGAACCGCAGTCTATTTTCTTTCCTGTTTAATATTTTTTCTGAAAACAATGTCTTGAGAATGCTGTTTATGGTTAACTAACATAGAAGTATGTTCACCAACATACATTTTAACATAACAGCGGTTTAGTGACATGGCATCTTATAATGGTGATGATGAACCCAAATTCACTGCCGGGAGGTGGAGGTTTTTATCATACCCTGATTAAACTACTTTAGAGCGTGTAGGTGCAGTAGGTTCCCCCATGTTTTGCTCCAAACAAAGTTCTGATGAAAGCCCTTCATCTAGTGTTAATCAAAATGCCCCTGTAGATGGTCTAGCTGAGCTGGTCACTCAGCTAGCCCGGGAAACAGGGAGCTCCATTAGGGGAAAAATACAGTGGTAGGTCCAGCACTCATGAGCCACCAGTAAGTACAGAGAAGATAAGTGATCATCACTCGGAGTCCGCAGGATATGTAGACCTCAGTAAAATGAAGTTCATTATGCAATCAGACATAAAGGAACCTCCTACACATAGAGGAGATGGTACAGACAAATGCTCCATTCATGAATGGGAGGAGCTGATGAGAATATACTTGAGGAGGAAGGATGTCCTGTTGGGGAACAATTCGGATGAGATGATTAGTCGATTATCTGGCAAAGAAAAAGACATGGTAAAGATACATTTACACAATGTGACAACTGTTGATCTTAAAGAGAAGCTAGAGATTGTATTTGACATTCTGAAACAGACTTTCAGCGAATTGGCCTCTTCATGCATGCCTTTAGCTGATTTGTACAATACTAAACCTGAACCCGGAGAGGCTGTTATGGAGTATTGGATTCGATTGAACAAGGCCGTAGATGTCGCTGACGAGGGCCTTAAGAGACAAGGTAAGAAGAGTGACAGCACCAACTCAGATGTCGTCATGATGTTTGTAACACTGCCCTGACCCCAAACTGTCAGCAGTATTCCAATACAAGTCTGCTGAGAAATGAACTGCAAGTGAAGTACAGGAGAGAATCTATGAACCCCAGGCAACTCCATGTGAAGGCGGGGCCAATGCAGGTGCGTGCAGTGACACTTCTCTCACCGCCAAACAAGATGTGCAGAGTGCAAGTATCGAGAGGCTCATTCACCTGCTTGAACGTACCTCAGAGAAGAGCATACCACCTGTTATGGTTTCACACACGCCCTTCAGGCTTAGGAAATTCAGGGTTTGTGGATCAACAGATTACTCCACTGTGATTTACCCTAGACATGAGAACTTGTGCTTCTGGTGCTTTTCCCCTGATCATTGGAAGTCAAATTGTCTAAAAAAGGGGGAACGCTATGCCAATTCTGGCGGTGAGAGACGCCCAACACAGCAGCAGAGAAACCCACCACAGCAGCAACCGTTCAACTGACACGCCCACAGGTGAAGGGGGGGAATGTGGGTGTTCAACTGTCTGCCTCCAAGAAATAATTTGATGATCTCGAGAAAACATATGAGATGTTGTGCTCTGATCTGAAAGAAGGAGAGAAAATTGTTATGTTAGGTTCACAAGAGGCTGAGGCTTTTTCAGATTTGTTTTAAAGCTTGTACATGGGAATGTGCTGCTTAAGGGCATGCTTGACACTGGATCTATGGCCTGTACATTGAGTGAACATGCAGAGCAGAGACTATTGGAAACAGGTGCCCTTCCTCAGCATTATCAGCCTCCTACAGAGTTAGTGTTAGTGGGTTGTGGGGGGGAAGAAGACCTCATCAAAGTGTTTCTATGACTTGGAGATGTAAATCTATGGGATTGATGTTAAAGTGCCACCCTGGTTGTTCCTGGACAGCGGGATGATCTCATCCTGGGATCGAATGTCATTAAGCATCTATTGCGTGAGGGGCACGGACGAATACTGGAAGCTAGTCAACAACATGGATGGCCAGACTCACTCAACAGTGTGTGGGCAGTTTCTATAGATGATGACAAGTGTCACAAGATGGAAGGGACAGGACGTTGATGGCAAGATTGGGACCATGAAGCTTACTCAAGCTGTGACTCTTTTTCCCAAGACTGAACACTTAGTTTGGGGTAAACTTCCTAAAAAATGTGGCATTGTCTCCAGGCAGCACTGTAATAGTCGAGCCTACCAGGTCAAAGGTCATGCCCAGAAACATACTTGTGGGTAGAGTTATTATGCCCATGTGAGGACATGGCTGGGCCCCTTTAAAGGTAGTAAACTGTTCCGATAAACATCTCACTCTAAGACGTAACATGAAGCTGAACGATGTGTCTACATGCTTGGCTGGTGAGGATGCAACAATCTTCCAGGGCCTTCACGGCAGGTTGCCTAGTGGTTAGAGTGTTGGGCCAGTAACCGAAAGGTTGCTGGATCGAATCCCAGAGCTGACAAGGTAAAAATCTGTTATTCTGCCCCTGAGCAAGGCAGTTAACCTACTGTTCCCTGGGCGCCAAAGACGTGGATGTTGATTATGGCAACCCCCACACCTCTCTGATTCAGAGGGGTTGGGTTAAATGCTGAAGACACATTCAGGTGAATGCATTCAGTTGTACAACTGACTAGGTATCCCCCTTTCCCTTTCCCTTCATGAGGTGGGTAAAACCGCAATGGAACAGAAGCAGGATGACAATGGCTGCCACAACCTGAAACAAAGACTGTCTGATCTAGGATTAGGAGACATAGACATTGATGGATGCCAAGTGACTGACCAGATGAATGAGAAGCTTGTGAATACCATCACAGAATATGAAACATCTTCTCAAGACATAATCTGGACTGTGGAGAAGCCAGGGGTTATGTTCACCGTATCCACCTGGTTGATGACAGACCCTTCCGCCTACCATTCAGAAGGGTTCTGCCTGCTCATTACCTGAAGCTGAGGAAGGCGTTAACGGATATGGAGGAAGTAGGCCTTATACGCAAGTCGGTTAGTGAGTATGTCTCCCCTTTAGTCATGGTATGGAAGGAAGATGGGAGTCTGAGGTTAGGCACTGACTTCAGGTGGATGAATGCACGAACGGTGAAGGACGCTCATCCCCTTCCTCATCAAGCAGATTTTCTCACAGCCCTTGGTGGCAGTGCATTTTTCAGCCCCATGGACTTGACCCTCAGGATTTTATAACATCCCAGTTCATGTGAGGACAAGAAGTACACAGCCTTTACCACACCAATGGGACTTTATGAGTACAATCGCATGCCACAAGGTCTGTGTAACAGCCCGGCCTCTTTCATGAGAATGATGTTAAGTATATTTGGGGACCTACATTTCTCCAATCTCCTTTGTTACCTAGATGACTTGTTGGTCTTTGCATCCACCGAGGAACTGGCTCTGCAGCGACTTGAAGTTGTGTTTAGCCATCTAAGTACCAACACCCTCAAACTAGCACCCAAGAAATGCCACTTCCTACGAAGAACAGTGAAATTCCTTGGACAAATCATTAAAAAGGACGGTGTGTCAGTGGACTCCGAGATTTTTTTTATTTCACCTTTATTTAACCAGGTAGGCTAGTCGAGAACAAGTTCTCATTTACAACTGCGACCTGGCCAAGATAAAGCAAAGCAGTGCAACACAAACAACAACACAAAGTTACACATGGAATTATCAAAACATACAGTCAATAACACAATAGAAAAAAGTCTATATACAGTGTGTGCAAATGAGGTAAGATAAGGGAGGTAAAGCAATGAATAAGCCATAGTGGCGAAATAATTACAATTTAGCAATTAAACACTGGAGTGATAGAGACTGGAGTGATAGATGTGCAGAAGATGAATGTGCAAGTAGAGATACTGGGGTGCAAAGGAGCAACAACAAAAAAAGAACAGTATGGGGATGAGGTAGTTGGATGGGATATTTACAGATGGGCTATGTACAGGTGCAGTGATCTGTGAGCTGCTCTGACAGCTGGTGCTTAAAGTTAGTGAGGGAGATATGAGTCTCCAGCTTCAGTGATTTTTGTAATTTGTTCCAGTCATTGGCAGCAAAGAACTGGAAGGAAAGGTGGCCAAACAAGGAATTGGCTTTGGAGGTGACCAGTGAAATAAACCTGCTGGAGCGCGTGCTATGATTGGGTGCTGCTACGGTGACCAGTGAGCTGAGATAAGGCAGGGCTTTCCTTAGCAAAGACTTGTAGATGACCTGGAGCCAGTGGGTTTTGCGACGAATATGAAGCGAGGGCCAGCCAACAAGAGCATACAGGTCGCAGTGGTGGGTAGTATATGGGGCTTTGGTGACAAAGCGGGTGGCACTGTGATAGACTGCATCCAATTTGCTGAGTAGAGTGTTGAAGGCTATTTTGTAAATTACATTGTTGAAGTCAAGGATCGATAGGATAGTCAGTTTTACGAGGTTATGTTTGGCAGCATGAGTGTAGGATGCTTTGTTGAGAAATAGGAAGCCGATTCTAGATTTCATTTTGGATTGGAGATGCTTAATGTGAGTCTGGAAGGAGTTTACAGTCTAACCAGACACTTAGGAATTTGTAGATGTCCACATATTCTAAGTCAGAACCGTCCAGAGTAGTGATGCTGGATGGGCGGGCAGGTGCTGGTAGCGATCAGTTGAAGAGCATGCATTTAGTTTTACTTGCATTTAAGAGTAGTTGGAGGCCACGGAAGAAGAGTTGTATGGCATTGAAGCTCGTCTGGGGGTTAGTTAACACAGTGTCCAAAGAAGAGCCAGAAGTATACAGAATGGTATCGTCTGCGTAGAGGTGGATCAAAAAATCACCAGCAGCAAGAGCGACATCATTTATGTATACAGAGAAAAGAGTCAGCCCGATAATTGAACCCTGTGGCATCCCAATAGAGACTGCCAGAGGTCCGGACAACAGGCCCTCCGATTTAACACACTGAACTCTGTCTGAGAAGTAGTTGGTGAACCAGGCGAGGCAGTCATTTGAGAAACCAAGGCTGTTGGGTAGGATAGATATAGGTTTGTAGCAGTTTGGGTCTAGAGTGTCTCTCCCTTTGAAGAGGGGGATGACCGCGGCAGCTTTTCAATCTTTGGGGATCTCAGACGATATGAAAGAGAGGTTGAACAGGCTAGTAATATGGGTTGCAACAATTTCGGCTGATAATTTTAGAAAGAGAGGGTCCAGATTGTCTAGTCCTGCTGATTTGTAGGGGTCCAGATTTTGCAGCTCTTTCAGATCATCAGCTCTCTGGATTTTGGTGAAAGAGAAATTGGGGGGTTGGGCAAGTTGCTGTGGGGGGTGCAGGGCTGTTGACCAGGGTAGGGGTGGAAAGCATGGCCAGCCGTAGAGAAATGCTTATTGAAATTCTTTATCGGTGGTGACAGTGTTTCCTAGCCTCAGTGCAGTGGGCAGCTGGGAGGAGGTGCTCTATTCTCCATGGACTTTACAGTGTCCCAGAACTTTTTGGAGTTTGTGCTGCAGGATGCAAATTTCTGTTTGAAAAATCTAGGCTTTGCTTTCCTAACGGCCTGTGTATATTGGTTCCTAACTTCCCATAAAATGTGCATATCGCGGGGGCTATTCGATTCTAATGCAGTACGCCACAGGATGTTTTTGTGCTGGTCAAGGCCAGTCAGGTCTGGAGTGAACCAAGGGCTTATTTAAGATTGACACTTATTTAAGATTGTGAGGAAAGCACTTTTAAAGAATAACCAGGCATCTTCTACTGACGGAATTAGGTTAATATCCTTCCAGGATACCCGGGCCAGGTCGATTAGAAAGGCCTGCTCGCTGAAGTGTTTTAGGGAGCGTTTGACAGTGATGAGGGGTGGTCGTTTGACCGCAGACCCATTAAGGACACAAGCAATGAGGCAGTGATCGCTAAGATCCTGGTTGAAGACAGCAGAGGTGTATTTGGAGGGAAGGATGGTTAGGATGATATCTATGAGGGTGCCCGTGTTTACAGATTTGGGGTGGAAAAGGTGAAGGCCATTGCCAAGATGAGCCAAGCTCAGCTGATGGAGGTAGACGGATGCACTCCATCTGCTCGGAGGCTGAAATCCATCTTGGTTATGTTATCCATCTTGGTTATATATTACCAGTGCTTAATTCCTGACTGTTCCCCCATAGCGAAGCCTTTGTATGCACTCATCGGGGGTCAAAAGAGAAGAGGAAGAGATGGGAAGAAGAAAGGTGTGTTAAACAGTGTTATTTTTTGGAAGCTGACGCCTTTGGATTGGACTGAGGAGTGTGTCGTTGCATTCTAGAAGCTAAAGGATGCTCTTCTGAATTGTGTTGTGCTGGCTCACCCTGATTTTGAGAGGTCGTTCATTCTGTTCACTGACGCCTCTTTGGATGGTCTCGGGGCTGTGGTTTGTCAAGTGCCTGAAGGCATTCGCGAGCAAGACCCTGAGTAAGTCGCAGAGAAGGTATCTGGCACACAGACTTGAATTTCTAGCCCTGAAATGGAGCGTGTGTGAGAAATTCAGTCACTGGCTTAAGGGGCACGAGTTCACTGTCTGGACAGATAGTAACCCGTTAACGTACATCATGACAAAACCCAAGCTGGACGCTTGTGAGCAAAGATGGGTTGCCAAGCTGGCAGCATACAACTTCAATTTGAAGCGTATCCCAGGGAGCATGAATACAGTAGCAGATACATTGAGCCGCGACCCCTTCGCAGGGACTGTCACGCAGAGACTGATGAGGGAGTCCTACCAAGCACTTCTGTCTGAGGCTGTTGGGACGCTGAATGATGATGTTCAAGATGCCTTCCTGTGGGCTTCTTATCCACAGGAGTTAACTTCCTTGACCACTGCTGAAGTGAAGGCCATATGTCAGCTCCATATCGACTGGGAATGTTCAACAGAGATGCAAGCAATCCAGCTTGGTTCCAACATCCAACAGCTGCTTTCTCCTGGTATTGACACTTTGCCTGAACTCTCGTATGAGGAACTTTGGGATCTCCAGCTGCAAGACTCTGTGATTTCCAAGGCCATTCCTTTCATCTTCAATAAGAAACGGCCCACCAGACAGGACCGATATGCTGTTTCTTCTAAAGTGTTGTTGCTGATGAAGCAGTGGGACCGCTTGATCCTAAGAGAGGGAGTTCTGTATCGTGTCATTAAGGAGAGTCACACAAACCGGAGAAAGTTCCAGTATGTCTAACCAACGGTGTTGAGACTCAAAGCAATGACCATCATTCACAACCTTGCAGGACATCAAGGCCAAGCTAAAACTCTAGCCCTGGCCAGACAGAGGTTTTTCTGGCCTGCAATAGAGAGAGACATCAAGGAGTGTGTACACTGCTGCCAGAGATGCGTTCTAGCAAAGACTCCATGGTTGGGAGTACGACAAGCAGGTTAGAGGCATCAGTTTGTCCATGTGGGATAGTGTCCTCATCGCCAACAAGGGTGAAAGGGGCAGCCGCAAGTTGGCTGACAAGTGGAATGCTGAGATTTTCAGTGACTTCAGTCAATCCACAAACTCACATGTACAGAATCTAAGACCACGACGGCAGAGAGGTGGTGGTTCATAGAAATCTACTGCTGCAGGTGAACTTCCTGCCATTTGAAATCGATGATTCAGAGCACTTCAATGACAGTGATGCTGCAGGATCTTCCATCAATGTAGATGCAGGAGAGGCCATGCACTCCGGTGATAGACTGGACAGGGAGGACATGGAGGACTCTGGGGAGGAAAGTGCATCTTGGATGGCGGAGGATTCAAGCAATTACTCCGAGCTCTGGACATCGGATGGAAAGACAGAACCTCCCTGAGGAAAATGACTTGGGAAGCACCCCTGAGATCCTGGAGCTGATTCCTTCAAATCTTCTTCTGATCACTGATCTAAGGCCAGAACCACTATTAGTCACCATGGCCCCTAGCCCAGTTCACTGTAATGCACCTGATAAAAGCAGCCCAGTGGCAGGTCGCACAAGGGCAGGGAGGGTAGTTAAACCAGTCAAGAGACAAATTGAGTCAATCCCCCAGAAGGTGCATGTTTAACATAGTACAGAATGACAGTTTTTTTCTCTTTACGGCTAAGGTACATATAGTGTAAGAGGCACTGTGCATTTAGGGGCAGTTGAAGGCCTGACCAACCTTCACTTGCCTTGAACCCTATGGGTAACTTTGAGCTGAATTCAGAATTATGCCTTGAGCTTGGTAGTTTTCCACGTTTGGTGAAATTCAGGAGGGGTGAATTTAACAGTTGTTAAAATACTTTGTGAATTTCACCAGGTTCATATATTAATATAGCATGTTGATTTGTTATTATGCATGCCTGCATCCTGGGAATAGGGGAGTGTGTACTTGTGTTTTGCCCTGCATGCTCGTTCTCAAATAGTTTTGATGCACTATGAGAGGTAGGCACTCTTTTTCTGTTATCTTCAGAAAAGTAAGATTCCTTTAAGCACAGTCATACACCGTTTTTTTGTTCATGAATGTTATATATTTAGACTTTAATTGTACTTTTTAGGATGATATTAACATTCTGAATTCAACATGTGGTTACTAGCTAGCTAAGGTATTGTATGTGTGAATGATGCCTTGCTCCTCGACTGATCCCAGTCCCTTGTATTGTGCATCTATGTTGTAGAAAGAGGCGACAATTGGCAGAACATTTTCATGCTCTACAAATGTTTTGTCTTTTCTTTTGGATACAAAGAGAATTCTAATTCATCAATACAGCCTGATCTCTGAAGTCCACGTCTATAGTCTCAATCACACAATGCAGAGGTACAGTACAGCACCGGTTACTTACAGTTGAAGTCGGAAGTTTACATACACTTAGGTTGGAGTCATTAAAACTCGTTTTTCAACCACTCTACAAATTTCTTGTTAACAAACTATATTTTTGGCAAGTCGGTTAGGACATCTACTTCGTGCATGACACAAGTAATTTTTCCAACAATTGTTTACATACAGATTATTATCACAATTCCAGTGGGTCAGAAGTTTCCATACACTAAGTTAACTGTGCCCTTAAACAGCTTGGAAAATCCAGAAAATTATGTCATGGCTTTAGAGGCTTCTGATAGGCTAATTGACATCATTTGAATCAATTGGAGGTGTACCTGTGGATGTATTTCAAGGCCTGCCTTCAAACTCAGTGCCTATTTGCTTGACATCATGGGAAAATCAAAAGAAATCAGTCAAGACCTCAGGAAAGAAATTGTAGAGCTCCACAAGTCTGGTTCATCCTTGGGAGCAACTTCCAAATGCCTGAAGGTACCACGTTCATCTGTACAAACAATAGTACGCAAGTATAAACACCATTGGACCACGCAGCCGTCATACTGCTCAGGAAGGAGACGCGTACTGTCTCCTAGAGATTAATGTACTTTGGTGCGAAAAGTGCAAATCAATCCCAGAACAACAGCAAAGGACCTTGTGAAGATGCTGGAGGAAACAGGTACAAAAGTATGTATATCCACAGTAAAACGAGTCCTATATCGAGATAACCTGAAAGGCCGCTCAGCAAGGAAGAAGCCATTGCTCCAAAACCACCATAAAAAAGCCAGACTACAGTTTGCAACTGCACATGGGGAAAAATATCGTACTTTTTGGAGAAATGAGCTCTGGTCTCATGAAACAAACATAGAACCGTTCGGCCATAATGACCATCGTTGTTGGGAGGAAAAAGGGGGATGCTTGCAAGGCGAAGAACACCATCATAACCGTGAAGCACGGGGGTGGCAGCATCATGTTGTGGGGGTGCTTTGCTGCAGGAGGGACTGGTGCACTTCACAAAATAGATGGCATCATGAGGCAGGAAAATTATGCGGATATATTGAAGCAACCTCTCAAGACATCAGTCAGGAAGTTGAAGCTTGGTCGCAAATGGGTCTTCCAAATGGACAATGACCCCAAGCATACTTCCAAAGTTGTGGCAAAATGGCTTAAGGACAACAAAGTCAAGTTATTGGGGTGGCCATCACAAAGCTCTGACCTAAATCCTATAGAAAATTTGTGGGCAGAATTGAAAAAGCGTGTGCGAGCAAGGGGGCCTACAAACCTGACTCAGTTACACCAGCTGTCAGGAGGAATGGGCCAAAATTCACACAACGTATTGTGGGAAGCTTGTGGAAGGCTACCCGAAACATTAGTTTAAACAATTTAGAAGTTAAACAATTTAAAGGCAATGCTACCAAATACTAATTGAGTGTATGTAAACTTCTGACCCACAGGGAATGTGATGAAATAAAAGCTGAAATAAATCACTCTATTATTCTGACATTTCACATTCTTAAAATAAAATGGTGATCCTAAACTAAGACAGTGAGATTTTACTAGGATTAATGTCAGGAATTGTGAAAAAATGAGTTTAAATGTATTTGGCTAAGGTGTATGTAAACTTCCCACTTCAACTGTATATACAGTACCAGTCAAAAGTTTGGACACCTACTCATTCCAGGGTTTCTTTATGTTTGCTAATTTTCTACATTGTAAAGCAGTGAAGACAAACTATGAAAAATCACACATGGAATCATGTAACAAGTGTTAAACAAAAAGTAGATTTTATATTTAACTTTCTTCAAAGTAGCCACCCTTTGCCTTGATGACAGCTTTGGCATTCTTTCAACTAGCTTCATGAAGTAGTCACCTGGAATGCATTTAAATTAACAGGTGTGCCTTAAGGAGGAAAGAAATTCCAGAAATGAACTTAATGTATTTGAGCCAATCAGATGTGTTGTGACAAGGTCGGCATACAGAAGATAGCCCTATTTGGTAAAAGACCAAGTCCATATCATGTCAAGAACAGCTCAAAAAAGCAAAGACAAACGGCAGTCCATCATTACTTTAAGACATGAAGGTCAATCTGGAAAATGTAGAACTTTGAAAGTTAAGTGCAGTCGCAAAAACTATCAAGCGCTTTGATGAAACTGGCTCATGAAGACCGCCACAAGAAAATACCTAAGACCCAGTTAGTTACCTTTGCTGCAGATTATAAATTCATTAGTTACCTGCCTCAGAAATTTCAGCCCAAATAAATGCTTCACAATGAGAATGTGTTAACTGACTTGCCTAGTTAAATAAAAATAGTCCCACTAAGCGCAAACCAGATGAGAGGGGATGGTGTATTGCTGCAGAATGCTGTGGTAGCCATGCTGGTTAAGTGTGCCTTGTTCTACATAAATCACTGACAGTGTCACCAGCAAAGCACCATCTCCTCCATGTTTTAGTGGGAACTACATATACGGAGATTATCCGTTCACCTACTTCACGTCTCACAAAGACATGGTGGTTGGAACAAACTATCATTTGTTTTTCAACAGGACAATGACCCAACACGCCTCCAGGCTGTGTAAGGGCTTAGATCAAGGAGAGTGATGGAGTGCTGCATCAGCCTGGCCTCCACAATCAGCCAACCTTAACCCAATTGAGATGGTTTGGGATGAGTTGGACCGCAGAGTGAAGGAAAAGCAGCCAACAAGTACTCAGCATATGTGGGATCTCCTTCAAGACTGTTGGAAAAGCATTCCAGGTGAAGCTGGTTGAGAGAATAGTGTGCAAAGCTGTCATCAAGGCAGTGTGGCTACTTTGAAGAATCGGAAATATAAAAACACTTTTGGTTACATGATTCCATACGTGTTATTTCATAGTTTTGATGTCTTCACTATTATTCTACAATGTAGAAAAAAGTAAAAATAAAGAAAAACCCTTGAATGAGCAGGGGTGTCCAAACTTTTGACTGGTACTCTGTGTGTGTATATATATATATATATTTTTCCCCTAGAAAGACTTGGAACAAATAGAAAACACACTGAAGAACCAGACAAAACGGCTGTTTGGAATTAACCTTTTATTGAGTGAAAAACTCAAAGCACATTTACAGACGACGCCCACGACGACCTCCCTTTCTTCGGGTGCTGTCTGATGGAATAGGGGTGACATCCTCTGCAAGGAGAGAGAGCATTGGTGGTCTTCACATGCATTAACAGAATTGTACATCGAATCCCAGATTCATTGACATCCCCATTTGTAATTAATATGGTCTTTAGGGCATTGGAACAGAGCAACTCGCTAATGATACATCACGCTGAATAAGTGTGTCTGCTAAATGACAACTGTAAAAATACCATGGCTGTGACTACATCATGTGAGAGTATAGCGTAAACTGTAATGTAAATATGTAAATTACACAGCCTCCTTGTTCAGGAGACTCCCAAGAAAACAGGCCAAGAGAAGAGTTGAATTGTTTCACATGTAGTATTCAAAGACCAGCAAAAAATGTATTTCCTCTGTATATCCTCTGGAAAACATCATACAACCAATAGATTTCACTATTGACGCATTAAATATGCACAAGCATGGTACAGTGTTTCCCAACCCTCTCCTTGATTAGTTGACTCAACCACATCAGTGCAGGGGCTATAACTAACATGTGGACAGGACCATCCATTGGTCCAAGGCGAGGGGTGAGAAACATTGGTATATCAAATAAATTATTCTCCCAACAGGACGGCTGAGCTAAAGCTTACCGATGCGTCCGATTTTCATGCCAGAACGAGCCAGGGCACGGAGAGCAGACTGTGCTCCTGGTCCAGGGGTCTTGGTTCTGAAAGGAAAATGTTCAGTTACACAGAAGACAAATCTAATGTGTAGTCGACTAGAGAGATCCAGTTCCACAACTCAGAAGACTTAGCAAAATATAGACTGCACTCCTAAATGTATTGTTCTATTTACAGTGGTAACAAGAATAGTAGTCAAAAGGAAACAATGTGGCCTACCAAAACTATTTAGCTACATCGAGCACTGTGCAACCCCATGGATGTACAAAAGACAAATTCTGACGGAGCAATAATAGGTTGCGCTTCAGCGAACAGAGGGAGGGATTCATTACCTGTTACCGCCAGTGGCCCTCAGCTTAATATGCAGGGCAGTGATTCCCAGCTCCTTGCACCTCTGTGCCACATCCTGGGCGGCCAACATGGCAGCGTAGGGGGAGGATTCGTCTCTGTCGGCCTTTACCTTCATACCACCAGTCACACGGCAGATAGTTTCCCTGGAGGGTACCGGGACACGTTTAGGGCAAAGCATTTGAAATCAACACTGAACACTGCACAGACAATAATGTGATGACATCGATTGCTGTAAGAAGCATGCAGGTTGATTGATAATGTATCAGGTCACTTGAATATTTTCCAAAGCCGAGCATGCACAGTTCCAATGCCTCCAGTACTTACTTGCCGGAGAGGTCAGTGACATGAACGAAGGTGTCATTGAAGGATGCAAAGATGTGGCAGACTCCAAAGACATTCTCGCCTTCGGCAACCTGAGGTCCCAGGGCGATGACCTGTTCTTCCTTCTTTTCTTTACCCTTGCGAGGTGCCATAGCTGCAAAGGAATACACGTCGGTCAGCATTTAGTTTAAGCGTCAGTTACCAATCCTGGCACTAGCAAGTGACCGGATTGGGGCGAGGCAGGAAGTAACGTTTCCATATCTATATCTAGCAAACTGGCTAGATCCTGACTCCTGGTAGGGGATGGATACATTACTAGACAACTTCACCACAAGATGCGTTTGAATTGCTGTATTTAAAAAGTGTCACTCACTAGTTATGTGCACAATGAGAATAATTAGCAAAATGTCAACCATTATTGCAACTGGCCTATAACTACTAGCTAACGTTATATACAAGCAGTGGTGGGGAATGTACTCACTCAATTGTCATACTTGAGTAAAAGTAAAGATAACTTAATAGAAAAGAACTCAAGGTAATACTAGAGTAAAAGTATTTGGCATCAAAAGTTAATGGAATTGCTAAAATGTACCAAAAGTAACAGTATAAACCATTTAACATTCCTTATAGTAAGCAAACCAGACGGCACAATGTTCTTGTTTTTATTTTTGGATAGCCAGGGGCACACCAACAATTTACAAACTAAGCATTTGTGTTTTTAGTCCGCCAGATCAGAGGCAGTAGGGATGTTCTCTTGATAAGTGTGTGAATTGGACCATGTTCCTATCAAAATGTAACGAGTACTTTTGGGTGTCAGGGAAAATGTATGGAGTAAAAAGTAAATTATTTTCTTTAGGAAAGTAGTGAAGTTAAAGTATGCAAAATATTATCAAGGTACAGATACCTCCCAAAAACGACTTACGTAGTACTTTAAAGCTTTTGTACTTACGAACTTTACACCAGTGTATACAAGTGTCACATGGCAACACACGCCAGTGGAGTGGCGTTAACGTCAACTAACTTTTTGTTAACTACCAGACACCAGAATGTATAACACGACAATGCGTGCTTGTCACAACAATGTAAAGACTAAAAACTACAGTGGCACATAGTTTACCTGGTTAGCACGGTCCAACCAACGCGACAGCAAGCTAGCTACAATAGCTAACCGTTAGCGCACCATGAGCAAGCTACACTCCACCCCACATGACACTCCGGTACAATTAAAGACATAGATACCACTTCCCAGCAGCAAAAAATGCACACGAGTGAAGACATTCGGCACAATATGGTTAACATAACTAGTTACACATGAACCCCACTCAATGTGCTTCAGAAAACTACATTTTCAGGCCTTGCGGTGATGAAAATCGCTTCTTCCAGCCTACACTAAAGTAGTCTATTCCATAAACTTCGTCCTATTTTCGAACAAATTGCACATTTTCCTTAGCTATAAACGCTTACTTTATCGAATACAAGGACAAGGGGCAATATATACTTTAAGGGATTGAGGATTCATTTGGATAACAAATCTGCGATAATTTACCTGTGTGTGTCTCTAGTAATGCCGAAACAGAAAAGGAAAGAACTTTCGCAACCGGGTTGAAAGTTACCCCCCGGAAGTGGATCTTGCTCTTTACTGCCTCTTAGCGGTTTGTATGTACACAGCACGCAATCAGTTTGGAAAGGATCGGCCTTTATTTTTTTTACAGGTAAACAGCATCATTTTCAACTTGTGAAATTCTGCTATTTCAACCAAGAAAATATATAATCAATATATATAATGCTATTTTGTCCTGTCATATTCCATGCCAAATTATACAATTTGTTTCACTACATTAAAGAATCCAATGCCACATGTCAAAATCCTCGAAAATCCTCTAACTGTTTACAAAGTCCTTAGACCTAGATATTTGTTTAGAGAAAATAATAAACGGACTTAATTCATGAATTCCTTACTTTACTTATTCCTGCAATGTATTTTGAAGATTCTGGATCCAAGCATGCATGTTTTTCAAAGGGTTGACTATTTTTGTGGGTAATAATGATGACCATTGCCTTTTTAGTCTTTAGAGACATTCCATTTTCATTGAGTAACTTATTCAAAAGGCTTGAGTCATATTATATCTTTAGAAATGATATATAGCTGCAACCACATCTGTTACAAGCACATCTGCCACAGACAAGCACACCTGATTCAACTAGTCAAGTCATGGAATGTTTCCTCAGAAGTATAATCTATTGGCTTATCCCTCCTGGTGACCTGGATGGAATTATGTTGTCCTTCCATAACCCATTGCAAGTCCCACCCAGTTGGCTACTTCAAAATGGTGAAAGTCCTCAATGGCACTGCCCATGCTTAAACAAGTTTTTGGGCAGTAGAGTCCTTCATCTATCTCTATGGCTGAGTTGAATCACCCAAGAGACTACCATCTAAGATTCACATCAAAGTTTATTTGTTGTGTACAAAGATTTGCAGATGTTATTGCAGGTGCAGCGAAATGCTTGTGTTTCTAGCTCCAGCAGTGCAGTAATACCTAGCAAAAAAATTAAATAAATAAATACACACATAACACAGAAAAAAAAAAATTAAGTAATATCAGAACGAGCATTGTCAGAGACCAGAATATAAATATATATACATATAATGGTGTGTAAAGACAGTAAGGCCAGTATATGAATAGAAAACGTGTGTATAGCAGTAGTTATATAAGATGAGTCGTGACTAGAATACAGTAAATACATATAAAGTGGGCAATACAGAATGTAAACATTATTAAAGTGACCAGTGTTCAATGACTGTGTACCCAAAATGGTGTCAGAGCATTTCGTATTATTCTGTTCGTAAATCCGAGACATTCCATTCAGTATGCTATGTATTCATTTGTGGATAACAATCAACCATTTCGTATGTTCCAAATTATAATTCGTATTAAACAGTATGTTACAAATTTGCTAAAACTTACAATATGTTAGGAATTTGCAAAATGTACTATACGTTAGGAATTTGCTAAATGTATGATATATTACGAATTCTAGCTAGGTGGCTAACCTTAGGTAGCTGGCTAACGTTAGCTAGGCTATGGGTTGGGGCTAAGGTTAGGGTTAAGTTTCTTTTTTCAGCCTCCTGAAGTTGAAGAGGCGCTGTTGCACCTTCTTTATATCACGCTGTCTGTGTGAAGGAACCATTTCAGGTTGTCAGTGAAGTGCACGCCAAGGAACTTTAAGCTTTTGAGCCTCTCCACTGCAGCCCCATCAATGAGGATGGGTGTGTGCTCTCTCTGCTGTCTCCTGTTGTCCACGATCAACTCCTTAATTTTCCACTCCAGCCATTATCACGAGCCCGTCCTCCCAAATTAAGGTGCCGCCAACCTCCTGTGCAGTGCACGCGCCGCTGTGGGGCCCCCGTGTCGATCAGCGTGGTGGAGGTGTTGTTGCCTACCACCTTCACCTACCCGTCAAAGCACTTCATGATGACAGAAGTGGGTGCTACAGGTGATAATCATTTAGTTCAGTTACCTTTGCTTTCTTGGGTAAAGTAACAATGGTGGCCATCTTGAAGGAAGTGGGGATAACAGACTGGGATATGGAGAGATTTAATATGTCCGTAAACACTCCAGCCAGCTGGTCTGCACATGGCCTGAAGACACGGCTTGGGATGCCGTTTGGGCCGGCAGTCTTGCGAGGGTTAACATGCCTAAATTACTTACTCATGTCGGCCACAGAGAACGATAGCACACAGTCCTCATAAGCGTCGGGACTCTGTGACAGAAAGTGTCACCTTCTATGAAATACTCAGCCAGTTGGCGGTGAAACCCTGAAGTAAATGACCAATGTGTGCGGTTAATGTTTCGGCTCATTCTGAATGCCAGGATGATTGAAAGTCCAAAGTTGGCCAAGGTGCACTCTGGGATAATGGATGTCAGCGGTAGTAGCACAGGGCACTGCTCACTCGGGCATCCATTTTGTGTCAACAGGAGATTGAGCTGTATTCTGGACATGCTCTAGATTACTCAAACATCCACCAACATGGATATTGTTTATGTAATAGGAATTGATCAAGTTAACCACCCATGCAAGATGCGGCAGTTCATTTTAGCACATATTTTCATCCATCTAAATGTCCGTTTCTGTTTCTGTAAAGGATTTATCCAGAAATATGACTTAATTGGCACCACTTCATTCAATTTGGTAATATATTGTTATATAGGCATATCAACTTCTGAAACCCTGTAATCTCTTCTGGTTTGCTGAAATTAGGACCCCTGTAATTTAATTGATGTAAATTACACATTGGATAAAATGCCCATTTAACCCTCTCAATCTGTACATTGACATGGAGGTGGTGTGCAGTGCAACCAAAGTGTAAGTGTTAAATCAGATGATCTTGATTCAAAAGGTTGAGTTTAAAATCTATTATGGTGACAAGCTCCTTTGGTGAAATGTCCTCTATCTTCTACACCGATCTCGACAAACCATTTCTGTATGGAACTTGCTTTGTGCACGAAGGCATTGTCATGTTGAAACAGGAAAGGGCCTTCCCCAAACTGTTGCCACAAAGTTGGAAGCACAGAATCATCTAGAATATCATTGAATGCTGTAGCTTTAAGATTTCCCTTCACTGGAACTAAGGGGCCTACCCTGAACCATGTAAAACAGTCCCATACCATTATTAATCCTCCAACAAACTTTAGTTGGCACTATGCATTGGGGCATCCGCCAAACCCCGAGTTGTCCATCGGTCTGCCAGAATGTGAAGCGTGATTCCTCACTCCAGAGAACGGTTTTCCACTTCTCCAGAGTCCAATGGCAGCGACCTTTACACCACTCCACTTCGCAGCTGAGCCGTTGTTGCTCCTAGATGTTTCTACTTCACAATAACAACACTTACAGTTGACTGGGGCAGCTCTAGCAGGGCAGAAATCTGACGTACTGACTTGTTGGAAAGCTGGCATCACATGACAGTGCCACATTGAAAGTCCCTGAGCTCTTCAGTAAGGCCATTCTACTGCCAATGTTTGTCTGTCTTTGGAGATTGCTACATTTTATATACCTGTCGGCAACAGGTGTGGCTGAAATAGCCAAATCCACTAATTTGAAGGGGTGTCCACACTATATATACACACACAAAAGTATGTTGAATCTGTCAACTACTATCTGAAATGAGTTAATATTGTGCTTACAGTAGTAGGGACAGATGACTGAGGTTTGTGCTTACAGTAGTAGGGACAGATGACTGAGGTTTGTGCTTGCAGTAGTAGGGACAGATGCCTGAGGTTGGTGCTTGCAGTAGTAGGGACAGATGACTGAGGTTTGTGCTTACAGTAGTAGGGACAGATGGCTGAGGTTTGTGCTTGCAGTAGTAGGGACAGATGGCTGAGGTTTGTGCTTACAGTAGTAGGGACAGATGGCTGAGGTTTGTGCTTACAGTAGTAGGGACAGATGGCTGAGGTTTGTGCTTACAGTAGTAGGGACAGATGGCTGAGGTTTGTGCTTACAGTAGTAGGGACAGATGGCTGAGGTTTGTGCTTACAGTAGTAGGGACCGATGGCTGAGGTTTGTGCTTGCAGTAGTAGGGACAGATGGCTGAGGTTTGTGCTTGCAGTGCAGAACTGACACAGGTTGGATTTACTGTCATTTGGCAGCTAAGAAACCAATTTACAGTCTATGAGCCACATGAGTTTACACAGCTTTCATTATGCTCCCACTCCTGGCTAATAGCTGTTACTTTACTTTGTACAAGAGATCAACTACATAGAAAATGAAGAGGCACGACAAGAGTTTAAAAAAGTGGTTTCTTTATTTGTAAATTAAAAATCACAAAAATATTAGCTAACAACAATAAAAAAAATATTAACAATTGGTTGATTGTACAGTCCAGATGATTATTTCCTTATAGTTAATTAACAATTACTACTCATTAATGTCCAATATTAACCATTCATTAATTAACTACTCATTAAATGTCATACAGAATCTTTGAAAGTACAACACTAGGATTTTTGCTGGAGTGGGGTAAAGACGGAACAACCCAGACATGAGATGTGCTGGGCTCATCTCCTGACTGTAATGTATAGGCTGGAACACCACAACACCCTCCCTGATACTTGGAACCAGAACACTTGTACCACATATTGCATTGTAAAATGGCTCAAGTCACAGGAAGTTGTAAAACGGCTCAAGACAAAAAAAGGAAACTTGAATATATTACAGCTCCTCGAGCAAATTGAAATGAGAGCAGCATTTGTGCATCCGTGTATCACCACACAAGGTGCATGATTCAGTACCTTACATACAATTAATCTTGAATGGACTCGTAAGTCCACACTTCCTTACAAGAGAACAAGTAATACAAAATTGAAAATGGAGCCCTGCAAAATTCCTACCACAAACAAGGACTGTTCTCCTTAACAGGAAAGTTGTAGCAGAACCTTCTAACACCTAGTGCTGAGAAATAAATATTGTGCTTCTAGGAGAGAATGGATTCAGAGTAGATCATGTGTCTGTACATACTGGAACTGTAATACAATAAAGAAATGTCATTAAACCCCCATATATGTTTAGACGCTTTGTATCTGTATAGCAACTAACAGATGAAACGATGCGAGTTCACATTCCTCTAACTTTGACTAATAACTGGAGAAAAGAAAGCCCTGTGTGTCCTGTACAGAAAACACCAGCTCCTCAGAATGTTTGATTTTGCAGCTTCAAAATCCAATTCCACCTCCTTTCATTTTCGCTCAAGTCTTTGCACAACACTAAAACTCTCCTGATTAGACTCTTTGAAATGAGCTAGGACCACAAGCTGTGGTGATAAATAAACCATGAGGATGACGGGACAGAGAGTGAACCTCTAAGAGCCATCATACAGGGACAGATAAGGACCACTTCTTACAGGCGTCCATTTACACTATCAACTGACCCAGTGGGCTTCGGTTCAAAGGGCATACTAAATACTAAATCAACTTCACCACTGCAGCTAAATGCTGCCGAGCTAGAGACATGTTGCTGTGACTGACGATCCTCAACATCCTGTGTTGGATTTAGCATGTGGCCAAGTCATTCTACTCTAGGTGAAAGGGGAGACTGTGATGTTGTCTAACTGTAAACTAGGACACTATGGCTTAAGGGAACCAGTAGCCTTCCTCAGTGGAGTAAATCAACAGATAACCTTCCATTCTACTCTCCCACATAGCCTAATTTTACAGGAACAGTAGGAGGAACAAATCAGGTGCCCGAATGCATAGGGAGGGGATTTAGCTTGAGTTGAGAAAGACCAGGAGTCCTTACCTCATTAATAACGTATAGATGTACGGGCTACCTGACTCATGCTCAGGGATGGAGAACTCTGGCGATCCCTTCCATCTCCACTGAGTTTTAGTTTTGTTGTACCTTACACGTGGAATGATCTACAATACACTTTAAAATGGGAGGAATTGGTGCCTCTAGGGCAGGCCTGGGCAACTCCAGTCCTCAGGGGCCTGATGCGTCACACTTTTTCCACAGCCAACACACCTAACTCCAATAATAAAGATCTTCAGTTTAGAATGCAATTAGTTTAAATCAGCTTTGTTTGCTAGGGATGGGGGAAAAGTGTGACACCAATCAGGCTCCTGAGGACTGGAATTGCCCAGGCCTGCTCTAGGGCCTTTCAGATGGTTGTTAGGGGACCTTTTTACTGAAGAATGTGTCAGTTTACTTAACATGTATTGTTGTGTATAATAACGTCTATTTTAATGTGTATATGAATGTGACGTTTAATGTGCGTATTGTATTCTGATGTGTATTGTTGTGCTAAACAGGGCTCATCTGTTAAATAGACCTTGGTCTCAGCATCGACTCCCTGTCAAAATAAACGTTAAATAAAAATGTAGTGCTTAATGTTTTTAATCAATAATTCTAAACTTAATTTAGTCTTAAATTGGTAAGGCATTTGATAAGAATGTGAAGTGCAAATATAAGAGGTGCATTACTGCAAATTTACAGATGTAGGATCTTAATTTGAGCCAGAACATAATCCGTCAGCAATAGGAAATGTGAATTATTATGCGGATTATAACATTAACCTGCTGTCAAAATAAATGTTAAAAAAATCAGTCAACATCATGCTCCACTTGCTCTACCATCACTAGTGGAAACAAAGATCCATGCTCGGTACAGTAACACATCGGATGGCCATGATGATGCACATCTCCCCAGTGATAAATTGCAATGTCTACCTTAAGGCCTTTTAACATGCGGCTACATTTCTCATGTCACATTTATGTTCAGTTTGCAGTGTACTCTACAGACATGGTAGGATCAGCTGTATTTAGGAATGGGTTTCAATATTTCATTATTAAAGGAAGTTACAACCAAGGACAAGCGGGGAACATTCCACTGACCAAGGCAAGGCCAGCTTGTCTCGTTCGGAAATATCATTATGGATTTAACTTTTTTAATCCACTGTGAATTCATTCAATTGAAGGTCTCAGACAACCAAATGTAATTTGACTTGATAAAGGTCAAGGGTCAGTGTGGTCTGTGGTAGCAATACATGGGCTCCAGTTAGGTTTTCAGATGAACACAGATTAAAAACATGGAACAGTTAAAAAGAACATAAAGGCTCGACAGATGAGTTGTGCAACCACAACACCTCAGAAACAAATACAGACATCCAGCAGTATGAGTGTTAATTATGAAAATATAAATTCAGAAATACTTTCAAATGAACATTCCACTCTGGCACTTGAATATCCATTATTGGCTAATGTATTGTTCATGACAGGCACAGAGAAATGACGTCGTCTTCCTTGTCTGTCAGAGAGTGCAAACTTCAGTGGTGGAACAAGAACATCCCTCTTCTCTCTTTGCCCCAGTGTCATTCTCTCCGAGAAGGAAGTAGAACAATCCTAAACTCAGTTCATGTCTCTCCTTCACCTCTGCCTCTTCTCCCTCCTGAGGGCCCACACCCCATGCTAGGGTCCCTGGGGGCCACTGGGAACAGCTGGGCTGACTTGGCATGGGGGGGGCCTGTCTCTCCTGCCTTCCTCAGCTCCTGGTCAGCCCGCATGGCGGTGAATAGCTGGAGCCAAGGGGCGAGCACGTGCGTCCCCCTCTGTGGGAGACAGGAGGGTCAGGTTGGGGTGGTGTCTCTGTCCTCGTGTCCACGGCCGTGCTGAGGCTACCTGGTGTGGAGCAGCTCCTCCCTGAGCCAGCTGGGCAGAGGCTGGCCCATCTTATAGAGCAGCTTGGACAACTCTATGTTGTTGTCCCTGTAGTGCTCCCTAAGGAAGGAGCGAGACTGCCACAGAACGAGAGAAAGAGTGTGTCAGATATAGGGCACATAGAAGAAAATGTTTAATAAACATACATTGTTTGTAGCTCCCACCCTAGATACAGCAGTTACCCATTCAGTTAGGGGTTCATCAGCGAAGCTGGGTCAAACCCTACGGTATTTGTAGCCATTGGTTATTTTCTTCTGACGATTTGGTGAAATAAAATTCTAATTCCCGTGAGATGGTCGGGCCTTGGAGGTTACAACCTTGCATCATGGTAAAGGGCCAATTGGCCACACCGCTCATGCAATGCTAATTGGCCACATGGTGGCGCAATAACAAGTGACTGAAAATGCTAACTTTGAAAGCTCACACCCCTCACCCTGTTTGAGCTAGTCCTGAAATTCATTAAAGGTCTCTGTCCTCACAAGGAACACATTTGCCATGTATCTGCACAAAACTTAATACACGGCCAAGGTCTCACAATGCATGTTTTTCCAGACTAGCATCGTAAACAACATGGCCACTACTGACTAATAAACATTCAAGTGGGCGTGACCTGGCACATAAATGCATATCAATCAGACACAGTTATTCGCATTCAATTAATCAGATTCACCACATGGTGGAGCTATAACGGGCACATATTCATATCTCTTGATCGGTTTGACTCAGTCATGGAATTTGACACATGCTCAGGGCCGCAACTCTAGCTAACCTGTAGAGTATGGTTCAGTTTGGCCTCATGGGGGTGATATTGGACAGGAAAAAACATTAATGCAAGCTCATTGGCTTATGTTGTTTGAATTAAGAGTGTTAAAAGACGTGGGTCTATAGATGCTTACATACCAAATTAGGTGCCAATCGGTTAAGCGGTTCCGGAATAGAAGACTTTTAAAGTAGTCAACATAAAAACAGTACATAATCCATCAAAAGCATACTGCGTGATCTGTGATTTTGAGTTCTGATATTTGGCAAACGTGATAAGTACAGAAGTAGCTTGTCCAATTTCTCCTGATGGTGGCGCTGGGCGGCCAAAGCTTGAACCCCTAGATATGGGGCGGCAGATAGCCTAGCTGCTAAGAGTGTTGGGCCAGTAACAAAGTTTGCTGGTTCAAATCCCCAAGTCGACTAGGTGAAACATCTATCGATGTGCCCTTGAGCAAGACACTTAACCCCAATTGCTTGTGTAAGTCGCTCTGGATGAGTGTCTGCTAAGTGACTCAAAGGTACATGTATATGGCTGCTTGCAGCTAGTTTTGGTATTGAAATTATATAACAATATTCAATGTTATGATGAGTATTTAACTCTTATGCCCAGGGAACAACATCACATTTAATGTTACATGACCTTTAGTTAACTTAGTGTGCAGAGAGAGCTTTAGTCCAGGCTACTGAGTAACTCAGGCAGAGGGCACTGCAGCTCTGCAGGTCTCATGAGCCCTGTCATCCCAGCTAATTACCCCAGAGGTGTCTGTGCCAAAACAGTCAAGGTAACTTCAAGGACCTGAGCTCAATGCCCACCCTGTCCCCCTCAACACCCCTCTCCATGGCTGCTCCTGAGACACTCTACCAGATCCGGTGGATTTCCATGCCCATCCTGAGAAGAGCTGAGCGGAGGCAGTCACAGACAAGCAATGAGACCATAAAGCACCACTGACTAGAGTAGGAAATACTTCTATAACATCTATTCTAGGAGAGACAATTCAACTATATAAAAAAAATTAAAAAATACTTGCTTATCAAGGTGACATAATTTAATATGTTTTTAAGTGGAGGGAAAAGACAGACATTTTTGAGGTTTGTGTACATGGTTCATAGTAACTTACATCTGTGTCCATGTCGGGGTATCTCCGTCCTTTACTCTTGCCCAGACATTTGGTCTTCCCTCCGTCTAACAACTGGCACCAGAACCCTTTTTTGGGATCAAACCTGGAAGAGAGGAACACAGAAACACACAATGGAGGTAGGCAAGTCAGAATGTTTAAATTAATGCTCATCAATCTAATTAAAAGGGAACATCCTGAACAGATGGTTTGCGACTCTTCGTGTTTAGAGAAGAGACACGGCGACAAACCATATCCATTGTCCACAGGGGGATGTGGCTGACAGATGTTGCTGTTTACTGCAGTCTGGCTGGGTGATTATGTGGTCAAGCATCAGAGGCAGAAACAGATATGGGGGGGGGGGGGGGGGGGGGGGGTTGTGAACAGGGGGAAGCAGAAGAAAGGGAATAGGTTGGCATGGTAATGTCAAAGCGATGGTAATCTCTCCAAAGGAGAGCATTCTGAAAATCACATCAAAGCTGTTCACAAACCAAGCACCTCCGCTCCACCTGAAGATAGGATCCTTCACAATCACAGCGGTGTTGAACAGCTCAATGCTTTAAAGCAGGGATGGGCAACGGGAGTCCCGCACCCTTTTGAAGGCCCTCGGATGAATTTCCAACAATTTAAATGTTTTACTTAAAATGTTTTAGCAACTCAGTCGGAGTCTCAACTTCATGTTGAGAGTTAGAATAGTAGAATACACAAGGTGCAATTTAGAAATTTGGTTGCGCATCAGCAGTTTTTCTCTTGTGTCATTCACAGATAGTCAATTAGCCCCTATCAGCAGAAAAAAATGTCATTGCTAAGTTAGTTTAGCAGCCAGCTATCTAAACTAAAACGCTAGAATTATCGGCTGGGGGACCAAAGTTGATTTCGTTAGTCAATCTCACTTAGACATATTAAAAACGGCTAACATTTCTCTCTACCCTATGTCAAAATGTTTAGAATTACAGCAAATTGCTTTAAAACTGCAACATTTTCTCTACACCACATGGCAAAAATGAGGGGCCACAAAAATTGTTTTGATCACAATGTGGCGGATGTAGGTACGCACACCCGCGAGCAACTGCGGACCTTCATGATGAGTTCAGATTTTTTGTGGCCCCCACACCCATCAAAGTCGCCCATTCCTGCATTAAAGGCCCAGTGCAGTCAAAAAAAAGCCCTTTTAGTGTAAGAGCCGGTTAAAAACATTTGCCTGACATCACCATGTGGTAAATTACACTGACAAAAATAAACGCAACATGCAACAATTTCAAAGATTTTACTGAGTTACAATTCATATGAGGAAATCAGCCAATTGAAATACATTCATTTGGCCCTTATCTATAGATTTCACATGACTGGAAACATATCTGCTGGTCACCAATATCAAAACAAAACAAAAGAAGGTAGGGCCATGGATCAGAAGACCAGTCAGTATCTGGTGTGACCACCATTTGCCTCATGCAGCACAATGCATCTCCTTCACATAGAGTTGATCGGGCTGTGGAATGTTGTTCCACTCCTCTTCAATGGCTGTGCAAAGTTGCTGGGATATTGGAGGGAACTGGAACACACTGTTGTACACATCAATCCAGAGCATCCCAAACATGCTCAATGGGTGACAGGTCTGGTGAGTATGCAGGTCATGGATGAACTGGGACATTTTAAAATAAGCTTTTTGTGCATATGGAACATTTCTGGGTTCTTTTATTTCAGCTCATGAAACATGGGACCAACACTTTACATTTTTGTTCAGTATAGTATATGCCATTATCAATAAAACGTCACAATAAGGTGCAGAGTGCTCGATTTGCCTGTTGGTGGGCAAGGAGATGCCCAGCTCCGCTAAAACCATGAATAACTGTGCCGGGATAGTTAAATAAATATTAACTGTTTGGTTGTAATATCATCACCTCTTGAAGAGCATAGTCAGAACTACAAATGACAGATTATTCAATGCCAAACAATTGCTCACATTTAGATCTATCAGAGTTAGAGTAAGTAAATGCATGTTTTTCATGATCATGAACATGTCATTTCATGTTCATGATCACTGATAGTGATCTACTGATAGTAGTGGTGGCGCTTGACTTGCACGTGCAAATTCAGAACACACAACATTCTGTAATATAACTCTGTTATTTGATGTGTCAAATTAAAAGCTTATTTAAAGCGTAAAATAGTGTAATTTGACTTGTATCTTTTTTGACATGCAAACACCCATACGGCGTTCCATAGTACGTCGTGAAGCTAATAGCAGTGACGGTATTACTGTGCAACTTCGGTAGGGCAACATGTGTACCGGTGCTCGACCAGTCGGCGAAAGCCGAATTTGACACGTGAAATAACACAGTTCTATTATAGAATGTTGTGTGTTCTGAACTTGCACATGCAAGCCAAGCGCCACCACTACTATCTATCAACCGTTCACCCACGACAGAGAATGGTTGATTGTCAAGGGCAATTCATTCCATTATTTTGGCGTTAATGGATTTCGCCATCGAGTTGTCTCGCTGAAATGTTCTTACTCTTTTAAATGACTGCTCGACTTGTTGACTGCTCGATCCACACAGCAGACATTGTGGGCTAGGTTAGGAATGCTGTGTTGCACGTATAGCACAACATTTTACATGGCGTCATTACGTCATGTACATACGTTATATAGGTATGCACGTCAGCTTTGATATCGGTTTTGCACATCGGCGTTAAACTAGACATCGGGCCAACACCGATGTTGGCATTTTTAGTTAATATCGGCCGATTCCGATATGTTCACCGATATATCGTGCATCCCTACTGATGACAGAGCTAAATGTGGAATAATCAGAAATGTGTAGTTCTGACAATGCTCTTCAAGAGGTGATGATATTAAAACAAAACAGTTAGCTATAACATTTATTTAATAATTCCTTTAAAACCGCGTGTAGTTCAAATCACATGCACAAAAGTTGTCATTGGTTTTAGCGAAGCTGGGGGTCTCCTTGTCCCCCAGCAGCCAAATCGAACCCTCTGCACCATATTGTGACATTTTATTGATTACGACCTATAAGAAAGAGTTCCAAAACTCTCTGCCAGTAAAAGCAAATTTTTTGTTTTCCCCTCCCCACTCAGACCACTCCCAGACAGTCCTAGAAGAATTACTGCTTGAGAAATTATCCTTTGCTAAGAAGCTATTTCTTTTCGACCATTTTAATTGTAAGAAACTTAATTTTTACACCGAATTAATTTAATAGAGATAAAAAGGCTGCATTGGACCATTTATACACTTTAATGTTACATGCCAAACAGTTAGGGAAACAAAAGCCTTCATTTGCCATGTGTTTTCTACAAAAGTGATGTTGGCTCTAGTCTATAGTGTTTAGCAGGCCTAATAAGACACTTACGCTAGAATCTTGTGGTAGTTCAGTGTGTTTGTCAGCTCAAGGAACTTCTGGATCTTGTCCATCACTGCAGCAGGCTCTGTCCTCAGCACCTGACCATCCAGAACCAGGATCTGAGGAACCACAGTTAAAATACCACAGTAGGTCAAGATAGACTAGCGGAGCGGTCTCAAATTCAAATACCAGCAACAATCTATACACACACCCACTGTACTAACCATGTACATATAGACACAGACTGAATACATCAATGTTTGTTTACATTTAAACGATATGCTTATGAACAAATCTGCAAACACATAAGCATGACCATGCACACCTGGGACCCAGATTACCAAACCTACCTGGCTGATGTGGTAGTGGCTAAGCCAGCGGTCCAGGTGGGTGGCGTACAAGCCCGGCACCAGACAGCGGTTCTGGAGCACCCGCAGCTTGATGGGGGCGTCGTTGCCAGCAGTGATGACATCATGGAAAGTATACTTCAGGGCGACTGAGTCGTCATGGGCACGTTGGTGCTAAGAGTAGAGCAGACAGATATGACAGTCAGTCCACCTTGCCAGTTTAATCCAGTGCCCTTGCAGAGGTCATTCCAACTGATTTCTCACTCCTACAAACCGGTACATCACCTATTTCTTCACCAGGATATTAGCTACTTTATTTCCAAGTTCAAGTGAAATCAGCAGTACAGCTGACCTGGAAAAGGAGTGATGCTACCCTCAAGACACCCACAGCATTTCACCCAATTGCTATCCCTATAATATAGTCTGGTGTTGGAAATGTAACAGTTGGTAGAGGTTTAACTCAAAGGGAGGGAGGCTCACCTGGTACCATGAGTAGGCCCTGTCTGCAGGGTTGATGAGGATGGTGATTATTTTAGCCTTGGGCAGGAGGGCAGCCGCCCGGCGTGCAGCCACCTCTGAGTCAAAGTAGTTGGCGCTCTTCTCATAGTAAAAGTCTGAGCTGGTGTTGGAGGGTAGGGGAAAGTACTCCATGTACCTGTCAATCATAACACACAGACAGACAGGGGTTTAAACAAGGCCACTGGACTCGATACATACACTGAGCGGACAAAACATTGGGAACACCTGCTATTTCCAAAATACTGACTGACCAGGTGAATGCTACGATCCCTTATTGATGTCACTTGTTAAATCCACTTCAAATCAGTGTAGATGAAGGGGAGGAGACAGGTTAAAGAATGATTTTTAGGGGCCTCCTGAGCGGCGCATCGCAGTGCTAGAAGCTTCACTACAGATCAGGGTTCAATCCTGGGCTGTGTCGCAGCCGGCTACGACAGGGAAACCCATGAGAAGGTGCACAATTGGCCTAGTGTCGTCCGGGTTAGGGGAGGGTTTGGCAGGTATGGTATTACGGGCCAAGCGCATCTACTACGTCTATGAAAGGGTGCATTTACTGTCACCTGGAGTGTGTTGTCTGAACAGATATAAAGCCAAGGTTGGTGATTAACTGCCACCTGGAGTTGTTGTCTAAACAGGTATAAAGCAAAGGTCGGTGATTAACTGCCACCTGCAGTTATAGAATGTTTGCTCAGGAGTATAATTCATCGGCTGATCTCTTCTGATGACTTGGACTGAATTATGTGATTCTTCCTTAACTCCTAGGAAGTCCCACACAGTTGACTACTTCAAAATGGTGAAAGTGCCCATTGGCGCTGTCCATGATAAAAAAGGCTTTGGGCATTAGAGCTGTCTATCTAAGTCTTTGAATACATAACAAATACCAATGTCCTACCTAGGGCTGTGGCGCTCATGACAATTTGTCAGCGGGTGATTGTCAAACAAATAACTGCCAGTCTCACGGTAATTGACCGTTAATTAACAAACATTTAGCATCTGCTTGATCCACGCATAGCCTACAAGCCATTGATGCAGACTTTTGGAACGTTTACATTTTAAAAAGTCTAATAAATCCATGTAATATAGCCTACACCATCACATTAAATATATTTATTTTACACAGGTCTAAAGAAACGTATGAAGAAAATGTAGTCTATTTCAGAAGAACATATTTGCTTAGAATTCTGTGGAATTTCATAGTATGAAGAATTACGATTGAACATAGCACAATAAAATAGAAAGGCTATTTTCTTCAAACTATTTGAATATGCGGCTATTCTGTGTTGAGCGGTTATCAAAGAAACAGGTACTCCTATATGTTTAATTTAGAGTTATGTAACTTTGGTTGTGAAATAAATGTTAGGCTATATGTTTTGATTTTTAATACATTCTAAGGCTGCATGATACGACTAATGATGATTTGAAAAAAGTTGTATGAAAGGCATGAGCTTTGCTTTGTTCATTTTTGCGCAGGCTGTACACACTTAATCAGCCTCTCGTTCACAATTTGACAAGCACTTGATAATGCCTTTAATTTCCCGGCTGTATCCACTTCTGTGGCCGTAATGCCCACTGAAAAGAATCCATGGGATTCACCCTTGGGCTGAATATAATAATTATAATTCCCTTCTCCCGGCTGCGTGTCGAAGCACCTCTCACTCACATGGCTCTCCGTCACGTGATCGGGTCTTTCTCACAGGCTACAAGTGAAGACAGACACATCGGGGATACAACTGCGTGGGTCCTTATCCAATTCCGAGGAGCATATTGAAGATATTGGAAGAACTGTCCACATTTACTTTCGTCAGCCAACAAGATGAGTAGGCCTAACGAACAGCAAAAGCACTAGCCTGTGTCAATCTACTATCCCCCATAAGTACAAAAAAGTTACCCTATTCTATTCTGTACGACAAATAAATATTCCAGTTGCGGGATGCGATAGATCCCAAATAAACACAACCACTAGCAAAAAAATAACCTATTTTAAGCAATGAGCATGATAAACAGATGAGAACACTTAGCTTAAAATGTTGATCAACTATTAGGCTATTTCTTCACATTAGAAGCCCAGCAATGCGTACACAGCAGTAGGCTATAAGCACAAATGTTACATTAGCAGGAAAACATTCTCAAAAGTGACCACAAATGCGATTATGCATGTAATGCTTTTATTACAAAAGGTGTCTCTAAACCCCTTGTAATGCGGATTAATGTGCTTCATTTTAAGACGTTATTTGGCCACTTCAGTTGTGATACAAACCTTATCAAAACATATAGGCCTATGGGCAAGACTACGAGGTGTGCGACTATGATCCGAAAAAGTTTGGGGGGGGGAAACTTGTGCCGTTTCTTGCCTTAAGCTTGGCATCATTCACAAGTTATAATATATAATTCACAAGTGATAGGATAATAGTCACCCATCACACTATTCTTGATATAATATTGTCTTTAAATATATTAAATAATATACAGTACCAGTCAAAAGTTTGGACAAGCCTACTCATTCAAGGGTTTTTCTTAATTTTTTACTATTTTCCACATTGTAGAATAATAATGAAGACATCAAAACTATGAAACATATGGAATCATGTAGTTACCAAAAAGTGTTAAATTAAATGTATTTTAGATTTGAGATTCTTCAAAGTAGCCACCCTTTGCATACTCTTGGCATTCTCTCAACCAGCTTCATGAGGTAGTCACCTGGAATGAATTTAAATTAACAAGTGTGCCTTGTTAAAAGTAAATTTTATGGCATTTCTTTCCTTCATAATGCATTTGAGCCAATCAGTTGTGTTGTGACAAGGTAGAAGAAATACCTATTTGGTCAAATAAAATCTGTTCGTGCCATAAAATCATATTATGGCACGAACAGCTCAAATAAGCAAAGAAAAATGCAGTACTTTAAGATGGTCAGTCGATAGTTTCCAGTTTATTCAAATGCATTCACAAAAACTATCAAGCACTATGATGAAACTTATTTTCATGAGGACCGACGCAGAGTTACATATGCCGCAGAGGATACATTCATTAGTTATCAGCCTCAGAAATTGGAGCCCAAATAAATGCAGACACATCTCAACATCAACTGTTCAGAGACTGCGTGAATCAGGCCTTCATGGTCGAATTGCTGCAAAGAAACCACTACTTAAGGACACCAATAAGAAGAAACTTGCTTGGGCCAAGAAACATGAGCAATGGACATTGACCGGTGGAAATCTGTCCTTCGGTCTGATGAGTTAAAATATGAGATTTTTAGTTCTAACCGCCTTGTCTTTCGTGAAACGCAGAGTAGGTGAACGGATGATCTCTGCATGTGCGGTTCCCACCATTAGGCATGGAGGAGGTGTGATTGTGTGGGGGTGCTTTGCGGGTGACACTGTCAGTGATTTATTTAGAATTCAAGGCGCACTTAACCAGCATGGCTACCACAGTATTCTGCAGCGATACGCCATCCCATCTGGTTTGAGCTTAGTGGGACTATCATTTGTTTTTCAATAGGACAATGACCCAACACACATCCAGGCTGTGTAAGGGCTGTTTGACCAAGAAGGAGAGTGATGGAGTGCTGCATCAGATGACCTGGCCTCCACAATCACCCGACCTCAAGATTGAGGTGGTTTGGAATGAGTTGGACCACCGAGAAGGAAAAGCAGCCAACAAGTGCTCAACATTGTGGGAACTCCTTCAAGACTGTCGTAAAAGCATTCCAGGTGAAGCTGGTTGAGAGAATGCCCAGACTGTGTAAAGCCTTCAACAAGGCAAAGGGTGGCTACTTTGAAGAAATACTACATGATTCCATATGTGTTATTTAATAGTTTCGATGTCTTCACTATTATTCTACAATGTAGAAAATAGTAAATATAAAGAAAACCCCTTGAATTAATAGGTGTGTCCAAACTTTTGACTGGTACTGTTTATATATATATAAATACAAATGTGTCTGTTCTGTGTGAAATTTGTTGCGATTTAGAATGGACTAAATCGAAAAAATACATGTAATCTATCCACTCAAATAGCGCATGGAGGACGCTTTTCCCGTGGTTCATTTTCATGCCAGCCAGGTAGGCTATACTCCTCTTGTAAATGTAGGAAAGTTGAGAAATAGAGTACAGTCAGAAAGTATTCAGACCCCTTTAATTTTTCAACATTTTGTTACGTTTCATCCTTGTTCTAAATGGATAGAATTGTATCTACACACAATACCCCATAATGACAAACCAAAAAACAGGTTGTACATTTTTGAAATTGTATAAAATAAAATAAAAACTGAAATACCACATTTACATAAGTATTTCAGTCCCTTCACTCAGTACTTTGTTGAAGGACCTTTGACAGCGATTACAGCCTTGAGTCTTCTTGGGTATGACACTACAAGCTTGGCACACCTGTATTTGGGGAGTTTCTCCCATTCTTCTCTGCAGATCCCCTGTCAGGTTGGATGGGGAGCGTCGCTGCACAGCTATTTCCAGTTCTCTCCAGATGTTGAAATCAGTTTCAAGTCTGGGCCTGGCTGGGCCACTCAAGGACATTGAGACTTGTCCCAAAGCCACTCCTGTGTGGTCTTGGCTGTGTGCTTAGGGTCGTTGTCCTGTTGGAAGGTAAACCTTCTCCCTAGTCTGAGGTTCTGAGCACTCCGGAGCAGGTTGTCATCAAGGATCTCTGTACTTTGTGCCATTCATCGTTCCCTCGATCCTGACTAGTCTTCCAGTCCCTGAAGCTGAAAAACATCCTCACAGCATGATGCTGCCACCATCTTGCTTCACCAGAGAATCTTGTTTCTCATGGTCAGAGTCCTCCAAGCGGGCTGTCATGTGGCTTTTACTGAGTGGCGGCTTCTTTCTGGCCACTCTACCATAAAGGTCTAATTGGTGGAATGCTGCAGAGATGGTTGTCCTTCTGGAAGGTTCTCTCATCTCCACAGAGGAAATCTGGAACTCTGTCAGAGTAGCCATCAGGTTCTTGGTAACCTCCCTGACCAAAGCCATTCTCCCCTGATTTCTCAGTTTGGCCGGGCGGCCAGCTCAAGGAAGAGTCTTGGTGGTTTCAAACTGCTTACAATTAATTTTTTTTCTCCACAGTTTTGTGATATCCAATTGGTAATTACAGTCTTGTCCCATTGCTGCAGGTCGAGAGCCACGCGTCCTCTGAAACACGACCCTGCCAAGCCGCACTGCTTCTTGACACTGCTCGCTTAACTCGGAAGCCAGCCGCTCCAATGTGTCGGAGGAAACGCTGGCGACTTAAGTTAGCTTACAAGCGCCCGGCCAGCCACGAGTCGCTACAGTGCGATGGAAAAAGGAAATCCCTTTTTGAGTGCCGCCTCATGGGTCTCCCGGTCACGGTCGGCTGTGACACAACCTGGGAACGAACCCGGGGCTTTCGTGACCCCTGAAGCTCTGCGATGCAGTGCCTTAGACTGCTGCGCCACTCCGGAGGCAACACACATCTTCCATTTAAAAATGACGGAGGCCACGGTGTTCTTGGGGACATTCAAAGATAAAGAATTTGTTTTAGAAACCTTCCCCAGATCTGTGCCTCGACACAATCCTATCTCGGAGTTCTACGGACAATTCCTTCAACCTGTCAACTGTGGGACCTTATATAGACAGGTGGGTACCTTTCCAAATCATGTCCAATCAATTGAATTTACCGCAGGTGGACTCAATCAAGTTGTAGAAACAGCTCAAGGTTGATCAATGGAAACAGGATGCACCTGAGCTCAATTTCGAATCTCATAGCAAAGCGTCTGAATACTTACGTAAATAAGGTATCTTTTTTATTTGTAATAAATTAGCTAAAAATGTCTAAAAACCTGTTAGCACTTTGTTTTTATGGGGTATTGTGTGTAGATTGATGAGGGATTAAAAAATATATATCAATTTTAGAATAAGCCTGTAACGTAACAAAAATGTGGAAAAAGTCAAGGGGTCTGAATACTTTCCGAATGCACTGTATAGGAGGCCAGAAAGCTGATGGGATCCTACTATTTTTAAGAGAGGCCATCACTGTTTTCTCACACAATTCCATAGCCTAAAGAAATGTTGCACAACATGAGCTTATGGGCTCTCATGAAGTGTTTGATTAGATTTTCAATGACATTTGCATTGATTTCAGAGTGATTAGAGGGACAATAGAGTGCTGAGTACCAGGCAGTTAGCAAGTTTGGTAGGCTACTAATGACCAGCAGCAGCATCAGAGCTTGGAAAAGCCTAATTACCGTGACTAAACGGTCTTCGTGGAATTTGACTGCCGTCATGACTCGTGACCCCAGGTGTGGCGGTAATACGGTCACCGTAACAGCCGTAGTCCTACCTATACACCACAAACCTATAATTTTTCATCAATAACTATGCAATTTAATGGATAAAACATATGACTGCACCAGCAAAAACCAGTCACAAGCTGAATGGGAGTAAGAGAGACAGACTTTGCAGACATGAAAGATTTTCCACAACTGAGCCCACCACACACTAATGTTTGATTCATAAATCCAATTGTCTGCTTTCTGTTAATCAATGATTGTGCTCAGAGTGGGATGAACCAAAGCCTCTCCCTTTGAAGGATGAAACGTTCCTCTAAAGCCAAAAATAGTAACTGGAATTTGTTTCAAAACTGGGCAACTCAGTTGGTTTAATATACTACGAAAAGCACAGTGGTTTACAGGAGCAACGTGTCTCCATTCAGTCATGCTGGAATATTGTAAATGTGTTGGAGAAGAGGAATTAATGCCCAACTGACTGGTGGCAATGCATATGTTAGGGTAAGACAAGGGGAATAACATACCAGTCAATGCCTCTGTGGTAGCTGTGGCCACTGAAGAATTGGATCTCCTCAAAGGTCTCCTTGCTGGGGTAGTTACTGGTCAGATCAGGATGCATCCCTAAGAACAGGTACAGGGCTGTGGTGCCTTAGCAGAGAACACAAGTTTTCATTAGTATTGCTCATACTAATATCAAACGTAGATAGCTACTATTAGGTGATGTAAATTTAAAGATTTAATTTAAATACAGAACTTGATGTAAATGCTAAACATGCATATTTCTGGGTAATTAGAACAGCTATTTACTACCCATCTCAAATGTGCCAAAGCTTAAATAGCAATAAAGACCAGAACACTCAACAAGTTAGAGATGAAGTGACAGTTAAAGAGGAGTGGTGGATCTAATGTTGACAGTAAACGACCGTTTATCAGCCGTGCTGATATATCGGGCCGATATTGGCTTTTCTAATCCATCGCCTATCGGCCCTTCTCTAACGACTTTGCTGATACTCTGTCCACATAACAAAACTGCTGCTATGCCAGCCGCCACTCACCGCCTGAGCCACGAGCACTGCCCAGCAAGCAGAAAGCTCATTCTCCAACAGAAAGGTGCAGTATTGAGAAACAGATGAATTGACAGTGACCAAAATTGATCTCCTGTTGCAAATACTAGTTCAGTGTAATTCACTAATAATACGGCTTGTGTCGACGTGCATGCAATAAGCTAGCTAGCTAAGCAGATAGCTATGTGACCCCGTTAGCAAATATAATGATAACGAACCCTTTCATCTGTGGTGTTAGCTAGCTAGCTATATTAGCTACTATGCTAGCTAGCTGGCTAGATAAACATGGTGTTTGATATCAGATAGGAGCTAATAGCCAACGTAGCTAGCTAACATTAGCTGGTCATCATTTTGAACATGCACCATTTTCAGCTACACGCCATCTGACTTGCGGTGTAACGTTAGCTATTTAGTGGTGTGCTGATCTGACAAGCTACAACCATATCCGTAAATTGACAGATTAGATAATTGTCATAATAGGCAAAGGAGGAAGTGTTTTAAAATGCCTAAATATTGGTAAACAAATATAATCTAAATGTATTTCCAAATGATCTCCTGATATACCTGACCAATACCGGAAACGCAATGGAGGAGGAGGATGAGGAAGATGATGATGAAGAGGATGAAGAGGAAGTAGAGAGACTGGTTGATCCAGATAGCAGAGAGGACGGTGGCTTAGAGGGATACGATTCTGAGAAACCGTTGTCGCCACACAATTGACTGTGACTTCATTGTGCCATTACTAGATATGTTTATTTATATTTACTTAGTTTTAACTGTTAGTTTGTTTTGCCAATATCTCACTTGTTGTTTCTTTTATTTTCAAATATCAGTTTTTTTCAAATACCGGTCTTGCTAAAAATATTTTCAGAAGGCCCTAAAATCTCAGGATATAAAATGAACATAAAAAACTAAACTACTAAACTATCATAATAACTCATGATCTACAGCAATCCTTTAAGTGGACCACAAAAAAATATAAAATACTTAGGATGCTTAATAAGTGTCAACAAATACATTTAATAAAGATAACATAATCCCATTATCAACAATATGAAAGCAGATCTAATTAAATACAACAATTTCCCATAAATCTTACAGGTAGAAGAAATATTTTCAGAATGGCATGGCTCCAACAGTTATTTATTCTCAGTAATCCGAATTACCCCACCAAAGATATTCTTTAAAAAAAAAGTATACTCAGTCATAAGACTTTATATGGGCAAATAAAACTGATAGAATAAAAGTTTTACATCTTCCTCAGCCAGGTGGTTTTAACCTTCCAGTCTTGGAATTGTATCAACTCACCATCCAGGACCTTTACTTGCGACATACACTGACTGTACAAAATATTAAGAACACCTTCCGAATATTGAATCACCTTTTTGCTCTCAGAACAGCCTCAATTGGTCGGGGCATGAACTTTACAAGGTGTTGAAAGCGTTCCAAAGGGATGCTGGCCCATGTTGACTCCAATGATTCCCACAGTTGTGTCAAGTTGGCTGGATGTCCTTTGGGTGGTGGACCATTCTTGATACACACAGGAAACTGTTGAGCGTGAAAAACCCAGCAAAGTTGCAGTTCTTGACCCAACCGGTGTGCCTGGCACTTATTACAATACCCCGTTGAAAGGCACCGAAACTCAATCCATGTCTCAATTGTCTCAAGGCTTTAAAATCCTTCTTTAACCTGTATCCTCCCATTCATCTACACTGATTGAAGTAGATTTAACAAGTGATCATAGTTTCACCTGGTCAGCCTATGTCATGGAAAGAGCAGGTGTTCATAATGTTTTCTACAATCCATGTATCGTTAAATGCACCGAAGAGGAACAATGGGCACATATTTTAGATGCAAATGCTCATCCCCAGAATCTTTTCACTTGTCTAAGAAATAAGCTAAGAACATTAACAACTTCATAGTTAACACAATAACAATATGGAAGATAATTAAACGTTTTCTACAAGAATCGATATCATCACTAAAAACACAACACTATGGAACAATCCTTGGATATCTTTTCAGAATTCACCGATAAAATATGCCTTCCACATGGAAGGCATAGAAACCGGAAATGATTTGGTAATAGGAAATACATTTATTTCCATGACAGAATTATAAACCAATTTTGGACTGAACAATGTAGATGTGTTCAAATACATGCAACTTAAGTTTCATATCAAGAAATTTAAATTTGAAATCTTGGACATCAGAGAAATCTTGAGGGAATCCTATTTGAGCCAGAAAAGGATGTTGATATGATAGGTAAGATATACAAGACCTTGCCGAGTGCCTATCCAACTGATAATCTCTTGAAAAAAAGAAAAACTACTGGAACCGAGACATAAAAATAAGTGATATTGGCACAAGATGGAGGGAATGGTGGAACATTACTAACACAATTGCAATTAATGAAAATGTACACTTAATCCAGTATAAACTAATGTATAGAATTTATTACACAAGAGACAAAATTCACAAATTCTATAGCATAACGGCAGAGTCATGTCTTAAGTGTAAAACTAACAATGACTCAATAATCCATGCCTTCTGGGAATGTACCAAAAGGTACAGGCAGCTAAAAAGTTGGCTGTCATACGTATTACAATGTAAATGTACATTTAATCCATTTGTCTGCATATTTCCAGACATGGCATACGAGGGTGCAGTGAGATACACGATGGGTTGGACACTTTTCTCGTCAATTGTAAAAAAGTATACTTAACTGAAAATCAACCAATCCTCCATCGTTAACATGTTTACAGATGTCTCCTGACAGCTGACATTCTTTTTTTGTTCTCGATTACTTAAATACCAGTTTCATTCTCGAATACAAATCATGATGTTGCGTTGGACCTATTTGCATTGAATAGAGGTTATTTTACATTATCAAACAGCAGTGCCTATATGATATCCTTCCAAACAGGCGTGACATGGTGGAGTAATGCTTCTATGCAAATGTTGTTGATCAGTAGGCTAATATACACTACATGGCCAAAAGTATGTGGACACCCATTCAATAGTGGTTTTGACTATTTCTGCCACACCCGTTGCTGACAAGGTGTATAAAATTGAGCACACAGCCATGCAATCTCCATAGACAAACAGTGGCAGCAGAATAGCATGTACTGAAGAGCTCAGTGACTTTCAAAGGGGCACCGTCATAGGATGCCACCTTTCCAACAAGTCAGTTTGTCAAATTTCTGCCCTGCTAGAGCTGCCTCGGTCAACTGTAAGTGCTGTTACTGTGAAGTGGAAACGTCTAGGAGCAACAACGGCTCAGCCGCAAAGTGGTAGGCCACACAAGCTCACAGAACGGGAGTTCGTTGTGCGTAAAAATGTGTTCTCGTTTGCAACATTCACTACCGTGTTCCAAACTGACTGGAAGCAATGTCGGGAGCTTCATGAACTGGGTTTCCATAGCCGAGCAGCCGCACACAAGCCTAAGATCACCATGCGCAATACCAAGCGTCAGCTGGAGTGGTGTAAAGCTCGCCACCCTTGGGACTGGAGCAGTGGAAACGTGTTCTCTGGATTGATGAATCACGATTCACCATCTGGCAGTCCAACAGACAAATCTGGGTTTGGTGGATGCCAGCAGAAAGCTACCTGCCAAAATGCATAGTGCCAACAATAATGGGCCAGGCCCCTTAGTTCTATTGAAGGGAAATCTTAACGCTACAGCATACAGTGACCTTCTAGACCAGGGGTGTCAAACATACGGCCCGCGGGCCGGAACCGGCCCCCAAGGAGGTTCGATCAGGCCCGCAGGATAATTTGAAAGTGGAAAAAATGCATAAAAGACATGGAATTAATATTTTTAATTCGCTGCAATTCATGGATTATCCGCTAAGGGGCGCACTCTTTCCATCAGAGTAGAAGACAAGCCGCATCACTGAGACAGACTGAAAACAGCAGACGGTATCAATGCGCCATCTGCTGCTTGTTACGACGTTGTTAATACCTTGGTCTCTACCTCTCCGCTACACCCTCATTAGCCAAAATGTCGTTATCCAAACGGAGAAAAGTAGATAAGATTAACGAATTGCTGGCGGGTCTGAGGAAACAGCAGTCAACTTTCATCCAGAGCCGAGAAGTCAGTGAAGCAGCGGTAAAAGCCAGCTACCTAATTGCTAGCGAAATAGCATTAGCATCGAAGCCGTATTCCGACGGTGACTTTGTTAAACGATGCATGATGAAGGCGGCTGAACTTGTATGTCCCGAGAAGCGACAAGCTTTTGCCAATATTAGCCTGACGAGGAATACTATAGCAGAGAGGATTTCGGAACTATCGGCAGATTTAGACAGTCAATTGAAACAGAGAGTCAAGTCATTTATTGCATTTTCCGTGGCAATTGACGAGAGCACTGACATCACAGACGTGGCCCAACTGGCCATATTTATTCGAGGAGTTGATGAGACATTGACTGTTACTGAAGAGTTTCTTGAGTTGGTGCCAATGATGGACACCACAACAGCCGAGGACATTTTCGGCTCTGTCGTTGCTGCATTGGACAGAGTTGGAGTGGACTGGTCCCGCGCTGTCAGCCTGGCTACAGACGGCGCGCCATCCATGGTCGGAAAGAAAGCAGGTGTCGCGACAAAGTTCAAAGACAAAGTACAAGCCCTTAATGGAGGAGATCGTTTCTGGACATTTCACTGTATTTTGCACCAGGAGGCATTGTGTTGCAAGTCGCTGAAAATGGACCACGTCATGGAGGTGGTTGTTCGCACTGTAAATTTCATCCGGTCCTGAAGTCTGAACCATCGTCAGTTTGACAAACTTCTCAGCGACAGCAACATTACCCACAGCCTGCCATACCACACTGAAGTGAGATGGTTAAGCCGAGGCGCTGTGCTGAGGCATTTCTTTGATCTACGAGAGGAAATCGGACAGTTCATGGAGAAAAAAGGAAAACCGGTGTTGGAATTACAATCTCAGGAATGGCTACGGGACCTTGCATTCTTGGTTGATATTACTGAACACTTGAACAATCTGAACAAAATGTTGCAAGGCCGCAAAAAAGTTGTCACACAGTTTTCTGACAACATACATGCATTTAAGTTGAAGCTGACTTTGTGGGAGATGCAACTGGCAAATGGCAACCCTGCTCATTTCCCCTGTCTGAGAGATGTGTGTGTGACCAGACCTGATGCGGACATGAAACGGTACAAAGACAAAATTGCAGGACTACTGCGGGAGTTTGAGAAACGTTTTCAGGTATTTGGTGAACTTGAGACAGAATTTTCAGTTTTTCGCTCACCTTTCACAGTTAAAGCTTCTGATCTGCCGGTCGAAATTCAGCTAGAGATAATTGATTTGCAGTGTGATGCAGATTTGAAGGGCAAATTTGCCTCTGTAGGTCTGGACAGATTTTATCAGTATCTACTACCAGGGTACCCCAAATTAACAGCCCTGGCTGCTAAAATTTTGTGCATGTTTGGGACAACCTACCTTTGTGAACAAATTTTCTCAGTGATGAATATCAATAAAACAAAAATGCGTTCAAGGCTCACAAACAAGCACTTAAATGACATTCTGAAAGTGACAGCTAGTCAGGACATGACACCTGGTGTTGATGCACTTGTACAGGCCAAAAGATGCCAAGTTTCAGGAACAAATACAAGTCCAGACTAGACTAACACCTTTAAAATGCTGCCTTAGATACTGTTTGCATTGAAAGAATACAGCTCTGTGAAGATGAATCCTTACTGTGGTGATTTAAAAAATGTGCACTTTAATGTTAGTCAGCAGCTTCAAAACAAAAGTTGTGTGATGGAATTCTACTGTTCATACAACTCCATACATTTTCAGTATGTATTGTATGTGTATGTATGTTTCATGTATGAAGTTTACAGATTTACAGGACAGGCGAACACTTTCTTCATTACACATTTAAAATCACTCTCCTTAGTTTGTAAGGTGTACGCAGGGATTACATTTAGATTTTATATGCGTATGTGTAAGTGGTTTAAAAATTCCTTTCTTTAAAAGTCTCATTTAATCTTAAAGTGCATTACTATATTTTTCAGTACCAATTAAAGTTTTGTGCCTTTGTACAATCAGTGGGATCAGTTGCAATGCATATTTGTGAATGATAAAAGTAAATTGCACATTTGTCTAAGGAAATATGAGGTGTTTCATGAAATGTTTTGTAAAAGGATAGTTCATTAAATTTCAATATTTTCCTAATGTTCTTGTGCTTCTTTACACCAAAACAAAGGAAAGACATGATATTTTGGTTATTTATAGCAGAGTATGGTATAATTTTAATGGTCCGGCCCACTTGACATCTCCCTAGGCCGTATGTGGCCCACGATGCGAAATGAGTTTGACACCCCTGTTCTAGACGATTCTGTGCTTCCAACTTTGTGGCAAAAGTTTAGGGAAGGCCCTTTCCTGTTTCAGCATGACAATGCCCCCGTGTCCAATGCGAGGTCCATACAGAAATGGTTTGTCGATATCGGTGTGGAAGAGCTTGACTGGCCTGCACAGAGCCCTGACCTCAACCCCATCTAACACCTTTGGGATGAATTGGAACACTGGCTGCGAGCCAGGCCTAATCGCCCAACATCAATGCCTGACCTCACCAATGCACGTGGCTGAATGGAAGCAAGTCCCCGCAGCAAGGTTCCAACATCTAGTGTAAAGCCTTCCCAGAAGAGCAGAGGCTGTTATAGCAGTTGGGGGGGGGGGGGGGGGGCAACTCCATATTAATGCCCATGATTTTGGAATGAGATGTTTTTGACGAGTTGGTGTCCACATACTTATTTTATTTATTTTTTTCCAAATTGGAGGATATTAGATTTGTCATCTGTAGCACCATACTCTACTGATCAGCCAAACAAGCTCAGCTCAATATATGCACACACTCCTATTGAATATGCATTCACCTGTATAGTGAGTAGGCCTATGCCATCTTAATTGACCCAGTTTATTAAGAGATTTATCATTCAAATAACATTACCACCATTGTGTTGTTATGTAGTTAGATTGGTGAAAACCAAAGTCAAATGTATTGTTTAAAATTGGGAAATTTGTAAAAAAAAGAAATCACATTTTATGATGATGAATATCAGCCTAAAATATTTACCATGGGCCTCCTTGACCATCCAAAATCAGTATCGGTCCTAAAAATTCCATATAGGTTGTTCACTAGTTGACAGACAAGATGGCTGACGTGACTATAGTGAATGTTGGTGCAGTTAGGTAATTAAAATGGTGAAGTGTGTGAATTTACTCTCAGCTCCAACCCCCTAATCCATTTTTATTGAAAAGATTAACGGGGCCATTTTACAGCGCTCTCAGAAGGAGGGTTATCACTCCCTTAAGACATCTTCAAGAACTTTAATTAGGCTACGCAGTAAATCTGGAATTCCCATTTACTGGGGTGCAGTCAAGGTTACAATAAAAGCCAGCGACTGACTGCCTGCCTACGGTGAACCTATAAATGAAATTAAGTATGTGACACTCTGTAAATGGCTGCTCAGTTGCCAATTATCCATCCTTTCTCTCCAGGCTGTCAGAGGTTCAAGGCTGCCCCATGCCAGACAGAACTTCTCCTCCTGGTGCAGTGGATCTAGTACAGTGAGCCACACCCTGGTGGTGTGTAGAGTAGACTAAAAGCGTCCGCATTCGTCACATCCGGAATAGTTTGTGCATATATTAATGACAACATTTTGTGACGTATTCGTTAATTTTCATTACGGCAAGTTAGGTCAGCTGTTCGTGCACACATTTGTTCTCGAGGCAAGCCAAGTCAGAAACCGGAATCCACGCCCTTTCGTCTGTGACTGGTCAACAGTAGGGATTCTTCAATGAAGTGTTTGTTGTCATTCAACAAGAGATGACTCGTTTTTATGCAAGATTTTTCACTTGAGAAACACTGCACCAAACACCTTCTTTAGATATAAAATAGTGCAACTAACACCATGCCCAAAGCACCCACATCAAATGTGATCACGACACGCAGGTTGAAATATCAAAACAAACCATGAACCAATTCTATTCATTTGGGGACAGTTCGAAAAGCATTAAACATGTATGGCAATTTAGCTAGCTAGTAGTTGCTATTTAATTTGTCCTATTTAGCTAGCCTGCTGTTGCTAGCTAATTTGTCCTGGGATATAAACGTTGTTATTTTCGCTGAAAGGCACAAGGTCCTCTACTCCGACAATTAATCCACGCACAAAACAGTCAATCAAATCGTTTCTAGTCACCTCTCCTCCTTCTAGGCCTTTTCTTCTTTGGACTTAATATGGCGATTGGCATCTAACTTTCATAATTAGGTGTATTAATTACCACAACCGACCGACCACAGTTCATATTTCAATTACCCACGTGGGTATAACTAATGAGGATATGGCACGTAGGTATATGCTTCTAAAAGCCAATGAGGAGATGGGAGAGGCATCGCGTTCGGCGTCACAAATAGAAGCAACTTCTATTTTAGCGCTTGGAAACAGATGCTCGTTGGCGTGTGCGAGCACTGTGGGTGCAATGATTGAATAACATTGTGTGTGAACATTTATTTTGCAACGCTGGCGCACGCAACAAGTCCTCGGCAAAAACGTAAACATTTATGACAGATTTCTTGGATTAATTCTAACTATTTTGAGAAATTGTATACTGGCTACGGCTTCTCAAGATGGACAAACAGTACTATTGCCAAGTTTTCTCGTTTTTTAAGTGTAGGTCTTATAAGGGAGTAGGCTAGAAGCCAGCCAAACCAAAGCATGCTGACGCCTTGACTGGGACATAGTCTGTGTCCAAAATGGGACTCTATTCCCTATATTGGAAAAGTCCTGCACTATCAAAGGAATAGGGATGTAACCATACAGTATCTATAGCCCCCTAGCACAGTGGTATTCAAACTTTTTCAGTGGGGACAACATTTTTACGTCAGAATTTCTAGACACCCAATTTTTTCTCACCACCCCAAATATAATGACAATCTTAAAAGTGGTAGATTTCAATTTTTATATAAACACAACCTTCAATTCATTACATTTTCACCTCTTATCAAATTGAAAAGAAACCAAGAAATACATCCGATCAATCATTTTCTTTCTCCTTCAAATTAGCCTCATCAAAAATGTTTGTACTGCATATTTTCCCATACAATATACAGTTTGAATGCACTATTTTTGTGCCCCCCCCCCCACAAGCTCAGGTCATGTTTCTCTCTCTAGGTTCAAACTTGTCATTGCTATGAGTGTGGTTGCATCACTGAACTGAGGTAACCTTGTTAATTAAATGTTTTTTGTACAATATATTTGTTTAATGCTCACCTGTCTTCTGTGGTCCAATTATGAGCAGCTTAGGGAATCGGTCGCATGTCTTCTCTTTGGACCAGATGTCTTTGTGCCTTTTGTCCTCACAGGGGTCCTGTAGGGACAGAGGGGGCAGAATTAGTTCACCTGGAAGTTCCGTTCAGTAAACATGGAGGGAATGTATGCCTCCGGATGAGCTGCCATAGGTATGACTTGCCCAACCAGTTCAGAATATACAGTACCAGTCAAAAGTCTAGACAAACCCATCAATGAGTAAGTGTTTATTTTTACTATTTTCTACACTGTAGAATAATAGGGAAGACCTCAAAACTATAAAATAACACGTATGGAATCATGTCGTAACGAAAAAGCGTTAAACAAATTAAAATATATATTTAGATGCGAGATTCTTCAAAGTAGCCACCCTTTGCATTGATAACTGCTTTGCACACTCTTGGCCTTCTCTCAACCAGCTTCACCTGGAATGCTTTTCTAACAGTCTTGAAGGAGTTCCCACATATGCTAAGCACTTGTTGGCTGCTTTTCCTTCACTCTGTGGTCTAACTCATCTCAATTGGGCTGAGGTAGGGGGATTGTGGAGGCCAGGTCATCTGACGCAGCACACCATCCCTATCCTTCTTGGCAAAATAGCCCGTACAAAGCCTGGAGGTGTGTTGGGTCATTGTCTTGTTGAAAAACAAAGGATATTCCCACCAAGCGCAAACCAGGTGGGATGTCGTATTGCTGCAGAATGCTGTGGTAGCCATGCTGGTTAAGTGTGCCTTGAATTCTAAATACATCACTGACAGTGTCACCAGCAAAGCACCCCCACACCTCCTCCACCATGCTTCACAATAGGAACCACACATGTGGAGATCATCTGTTCATCTACTCTGTCTCACAAAGACACAGCGGTTGGAACCAAATATCTCACATTTGGACTCAGACCAAAGGACACATTTCCACCGGTCTAAAGTCCATTGCTCGTGTTTCTTGGTCCAAGAAAGTCTCTTCTTATTGGTGTCCTTTAGTGGTTTCTTTGCAGCAATTTGACCATGATGGCCTGATTCACACAGTCTCCTCTGAACAGTTGATGTTGAGATGTGTCTGTTACTTGAACTCTGTGAAGCATTTATTTGGGCTGCAATTTCTGAGGCTGGAAACTAATGAACTTATCCTCTGCAGCAGAGGTAACTCTGGGCTTTCCTTTCTTGTGGTGGTCCTCATGAGTGCCAGTTTCATTATAGCACTTGATGTTTTTTGTGACTGCACTTAAAGAAATTTTCAAAGTCCTTGAAATGTTCCGGATTGACTGACCATGTCTTAAAGTAATGATGGACTGTCGTTTCTCTTTCCATATTTGAGCTGTTCTTGCCATAATATGGACTTGGTCTTTTACCAAATAGGGCTATCTTCTGTAAACCACCCCTACCATGTCACAACTAGGGCTGTTGCAGTGACAGTATTACTGCGACACCGGTTATCACGAGTCATGAAGGGAGTAGTCAAATGCCACATGACCGTTTAGTCACGGTAATTAGGCTTTTCCATGCTCTGATGCTGCTGCTGGTCATTAGTAGCCTACCAAACTTGCTAACTGCCTGGCACTCAGCACTCTATTGTCCCTCTAATTACTCTGACATCAATGCAAATGTATTCGAAAATCTAATCAAACACGTCATAAGAGCCCATGATCTCATGTTGCGCAACATTTCTATAGGCTATGCAAATGTGGGCGAAAACAGTGATGGGTGCTAATAAAAAGATGTGGATTGCGTCAGCTTTCTAAAGGCTAGGCCTACTATATTTATTTCTCAACTTACCTAATATCAAGCACATTGCTTGAGTATAGCCTACCTGGCAGGCATAAAAATAAGCCACGGGGAAAAGCGTCTTCCATTCGCTATCTAAGTGCATAGATTACATTTATTTTTTTCCCACTGCCCATCTCGATGAAGGTGCATAATGGTAAATTCTAAATCAAAAAAATGTCACATATATTATTTAGTATATGTAAAGACAAGATTAAATCAAGAAAAGTCTGATGGGTGACAATATTAGCCTCACTTGTGAATTATATATTATAACTTGTGAATGATTCCCAGCATAAGAACCAACGCCTTTATTTTGCAACTTTTTCAACACCTCATGTAGCCTCATGTCATCTAGCCCATAGGCCTATACATTTTGATAAGGCTTGGATCACAACAAGTGGACAAATAAATTCTTAAAATTGAGCACATTAATCCGGTTTACAAGGGGTGTAGAGCCTAACTGGCATACAGTTGAAGTCAGAAGTTAACACACCTTAGCTAAATACATTTAAACTCAGTTTTTCACAATTCCTGACATTTAATCAGAGCAAAAATTCCCTGTCTTAGGTCAGTTAGAATTACCACTTTATTTTAAGAATGTGAAATGTCAGAATAATAGTAGGGAGAATGATTTATTTCAGCTTTTATTTCTTTCATCACATTCACAGTGGGTCAGAAGTTTACATACACTCAATTAGTATTTGGTAGCATTGCCTTTAAATAGTTTTTTTGGGTCAAACGTTTCTGGTATCCTTCCACAAGCTTCCCACAATAAGTTGGGTGAAATTTGGCCCATTCCTCCTGACAGAGCTGGTGTAACTGAGTCAGGTTTGTAGGCCTCCTTGCTCGCACACACCTTTTCAGTTCTGCCCACAGATTTTCTATAGGAATGAGGTCAGGGCTTTGTGATGGACACTCCAATACCATGACTTAGTTGTCCTTAAGCCATTTTGCCACAATTTTAGAAGTATCCTTGGGTCATTGTCCATTCGGAAGACCCATTTGAGACAAAGCTTCAACTTCCTGATTGATGTCTTGAGATGTTGCTTCAATATATCCACATAATTTTCCTGCCATCTATTTTGTGAAGTGCACCAGTCCTTCCTGCAGCAAAGCACCCTCACAACATGATGCTGCCACCCCCGTGCTTCACGGTTGGGATGGTGTTCTTCAGCTTGCAAGCCTCCCCCTTTTTCCTCCAAACATAACGATGGTCATTATAGCCAAACAGTTCTATTTTTATTTCATCAGACCAGAGGACATTTCTCCAAAAAGTACGATCTAAGTCCTCATGTGCAGTCGCAAACCGTAGTCTGGCTTTTTTTATGGCGGTTTTGGAGCAGTGGCTTCTTCCTTGCTGAGCGGCCTTTCAGGTTATGTCGATATAGGACTCGTTTTAATGTGGATATAGATACTTTTGTACCCGTTTCCTCCAGCATCTTCACAAGGTCCTTCACTGTTGTTCTGGGATTGATTTGCACTTTTCGCACCAAAGTACGTTCATCTCTAGGAGACAGAATGCGTCTCCTTCCTGAGCGGTATGACGGCTGCGTGGTCCCATGATGTTTAAACTTGTGTACTATTGTTTGTACAGATGAACGTGGTACCTTTAGGTGTTTGGAAATTGCTCCCAAGGATGAACCAGACTTGTGGAGGTCTACACATTTTTTTCCTGAAGTCTTGGCTGATTTCTTTTGATTTTCCCATGATCTCAAGCAAAGAGGCACTGAGTTTGAAGGTAGGCCTTGAAATACATCCACAGCTACACCTCCAATTGGCTCAAATGATGTCAATTAGCCTATCAGAAGCTTCTAAAGCCATGACATAATTTTCTGGAATTTTTCAAGCTGTTTAAAGGCACAGTCAACTGAGTGTATGTAAACTTCTGACCCACTGGAATTGTGATACAGTGAATTATAAGTGAAATAATCTGTCTGTAAACAAATGTAGGAAAAATGACCTGTGTCATGCACAAAGTAGATGTCCTAACCGACTTGTTAACAAGAAATTTGTGGAGTGGTTGAAAAACAAGTTTTAATGACTCCAACCTAAGTGTTTGTAAACTTCCGACTTCAACTGTATATAAGCAGAGCGTGAGTTTCAAGTTTGGGGAAGATAGTTTGCGCCATAAAAACGCACCATTATAATAAAAGCATTACATTTATAATTGCATTTGCAGTCACTTTTGAGAATGGTGTTTTCCCACTAATGGAACATTCACACTTACAGCCTACTGCCATGCGTGCATTGCTGCGCTCATAATGTGAAGAAATAGCCTAATAATTTATCAACATTTTAAGCTAAACGTTCTGATCTGTTGCATCAGCCACATTGCTTAAAAAATATGTTTTGATGCTAGTGGTCGTATTCATTTGGGACCTATCGCATCCCACAACTGTCCCAGACGATGTTTGGAATATTTATTTCTCGCACAGAGTAGGTCGACTTTTGTACTATGGGGGATAGTAGATTGACATAGGCTAGTGCTTTTTCTGTTCGTTAGGCCTACTCATGTTGGCTGACAAAGTAAATGTGGACAGTTCTTCCAATATGCATCTCGGAATTGGATGAGGCGCGCAGTTGCTTTCCTGATGTGCCCATCTTCATTTGCAGCCTGTGAGAAAGACTAGATCACGTGACGGAGAGCCATGTGAGTGAGAGAGCTTCCGATTGCGCAGCACACTCCGGGAGAATACATTTTTTATTTAACTAAGCAATTCAGTTTTGAACAAATTCTTATTTTCAATGACGGCCTACCGGGGAACACTCCAGGAGAAGGGCACAACGCCGCAAAAGACAGATTTTTTTAGGGTGCAATCTGGCCACAAAGGGAATGCTGCTCTGAAATTTGAGGCATTATCAAGTGCTTGTCAAATTGTGAATGAGAGACTGATGAAGTGTGTACAGCCTGCGCAAAAAAACAAAGCAGAGCTCATGCCTTTCAAGCAAATCTTTTCAAATCATCATTAGAATCTCATCATGCAGCCTTACAATGCAAAACTCAAAACATATAGCCCAACGTTTGTAGAGTAACTAAAGTTACATGAATAACTCTAAATTAGGCATATAGGAGAACCTGTTTCTTTGTTAATCGCTCAACACAGAATAGACTCATGTGCGCACTCCCTGAAATGTTCGGATACAATATTTATATTTGATTAAACTTTGTTCAATTGCATTCTTTTGCATTCTTCATACTATAAAATAATGCCAAATCTTGTCTGCTAAATGAACTAGCGTAGCCCACAGCCATTTGGCCTAGCCACATGAGTATGCTATTTTTTTCTTCTGAAATAGACTACATTTTCTCCATATCATGCTTCTTTAGACCTGTCTAAAATAAATAATGGATTTATTGTGAAAGTGTAGGCTATATTACATGGATTTATTAGACTTTTTATAATGGTTTGTATGGAAGCCAGGAGATGCTAAATGTGTTTATGTTAATTAACGGTCAATTACCATGAGACCGACAGTTATTTGCTTGACAATCACCGGCTGACAACATTTTGTGACCGCCACAGCCCTAGTCACAACACAACTGATTGGCTCAAATACATTGAGGAAAAAAAATCCACAAATTAACAAGGCACACCTGTTAACCTCTCTGCGCACAGATCCCTTTAGCGGGATCATTTCCCTAAACAACCGCAGAATTGCAGGGCGCCAAATTCAAAAATATTACAAACAATATTTATAATCATGCAATCACAAGTGAAATATACCAAAACACAGTTTAGCTTGTTGTTAATCCACCTATCGTGTCAGATTTTGAAAATATGCTTTACAGAGAAAGAAATCCAAGCTTTTGTGAGTGTATCAATCAATGCTAGAACAGTTAGCCTTATATTAGCTTGGTCACAAAAGTCAGAAAAGCAATCAAATTAATCACTTTCCTTTGATAATCTTTGGATGTTTGCACTCACGAGACTCCCAGTTACACAACAAATGTTCTTTTTGTTCGATAAATATTACTTTTATAACAAAAAACGCCATTTGGGTTGCGCGTTATGTTCAGAAAACTAAAGCCTCGTTCCGTTCGACGAAAATTCCAAAAAGTATCAGTAATGGTCGTAGAAACATGTCAAATGTTTTTTATAATCAATCCTCAGGTTGTTTTTAACAAACATAATCGATAATATTTCAACCGGACCGTAACCTATTCAATAAGAGAGAAAAGGAAAATGGAGAGCTCCCCTCTCGCGCTCAGGAACTATTCAGAGGACACCTGACTACTTTTGAAAAATCTTGTTCATTTTTCAAAATAAAAGCCTGAAACTATGTCTAAAGCCTGGTCACAGCCTGAGGAAGCCATTGGAAAAGGAATCTGGTTGATACCCCTTTAAATGGAAGAAAGACTGGCCAGGAAACACAGATTAAAATATATATATATATATCACTTCCGGGTTAGATTTTCTCAGGTTTTCGCCTGCAGAATCAGTTTTGTTATACTCACAGACAATATTTTGACAGTTTTGGAAACGTTGGAGTGTTTTCTATCCTAATCTGTACATTATATGCATATTCTACGATCTGGACCTGAGAAATAGTCCGTTTACCTTGGGAACGTTATAAAAAAAATATGACCCCTAGCGTCAAGAAGTTAACTGAAATGCATTCCAGGTGACTAACTCATGAAGCTGGTTGAGAGAATGTCAAGAGCTTGCAAAGCTGTCATCAAGGCAAAGGGTGGCTACTTTGAAGAATCTCAAATGTTTTGATTTGTTTAACACTTTTTTGGTTATTACATGATTCCATAGTTGATGTCTTCACTATTATTCTACGATGTAAAAATAAAGTAAAACCCTTGATTGAGTAGGTGTGTCCAAACTTTTGACTGGTACAACACTATTCTCACACACACACCAGTCTCATATATAGCGGCAGTCTGTTTGCAATTAAAGTCTACCACTAACTTGGCCAGGGGACTTGTTAGTGTGGTAAAGCAGTGAGACCTGTGTGTGTGTGTGTACTAACATGTGGCACAACGGTTACAGACAACTGTATCCACCCTGTGGGACCAACAATGTGCCAAGAGGGGTGCTTTTAATTCAGCTCAAATGAACCCAACCAGTCTAGTCTAACAGAGGTTTGGGGGAGCAGACTCAAACATTTGGTTTCTAAATCACCCCTTGATCAATTATGCTCCTTAGTCCCAACAAGAAGGGACTAAGGAAAGAACCCATAATCAGTATCAGGAAGGGTGCCTTTTCATTGGTCTTCCTGAGTGGTTAGAAACCTTCAGTGTATCTATGTGGAAGATAGCTCAGAGCAGCCCTGCAAGGCCCGCGGCTTCATGACATGCAGATTGACCCTGAGGCACAAGACGATACCAACTGCCCTAAATCTATCTACCTCCTTCCCTCCCCACTGCCAACTGCCTCATGGGTAATGAGGCGACCAGGCTATCATATTAATCCCAATACATTTAACACAGTGCTGTGTTGAAGAAACCTCTAGACCCAGGCAGGCACAAGTTTACTCTAAACTTCTACACTCTGTGTCAACTCCACACGGACTTCTACACTCTGTGTCAACTCCACACGGACTTCTACACTCTGTGTCAACTCCACACGGACTTCTACACTCTGTGTCAACTCCACACGGACTTCTACACTCTGTGTCAACTCCACACGGACTTCTACACTCTGTGTCAACTCCACACGGACTTCTACACTCTGTGTCAACTCCACACGGACTTCTACACTCTGTGTCAACTCCACACTGACTTCTACACTCTGTGTCAACTCCACACTGACTTCTACACTCTGTGTCAACTCCACACTGACTTCTACACTCTGTGTCAACTCCACACTGACTTCTACACTCTGTGTCAACTCCACACTGACTTCTACACTCTGTGTCAACTCCACACTGACTTCTACACTCTGTGTCAACTCCACACTGACTTCTACACTCTGTGTCAACTCCACACTGACTTCTACACTCTGTGTCAACTCCACACTGACTTCTACACTCTGTGTCAACTCCACACTGACTTCTACACTCTGTGTCAACTCCACACTGACTTCTACACTCTGTCAACTCCACACTGACTTCTACACTCTGTCAACTCCACACTGACTTCTACACTCTGTGACAACTCCACACATTAACTTCTACACTGTGACAACTCCACACGGACTTCTACACTCTGTGACAACTCCACACATTAACTTCTACACTGTGACAACTCCACACTGACAGTGTGAGGAACTGCCAAGATGGCAGTTGGACGTCTTAGGGAAAGAAACCATCTTCTTCCTGTGTTGTTGGGAAACAGTGTCTAAGTCTGCTCCCCCCACAAAACCACAGTTCAAAGAGCCAGCCTCTCGTAGCTCTAAACCCAAATAAGACTTGCACTGTAAGAAGCAATTGAGACTGAGTCAAAATTACTTGCACTGTAGGATGCAATGGTCTGAGTCAAAAGCACTTGCACTGTAGGATGCAATGGTCTGAGTCAAAAGGACTTGCACTGTAGGATGCAATGGTCTGAGTCAAAAGGACTTGCACTGTAGGATGCAATGGAGTCTGATTGAAAAAGCAAAGTCTTTAGCTCCTGTCTAGCCTTCTCTAAAATGACAGCCTGGTTTATGATAGTCCCCGAGCTCCACAAACCCAGTGACCCACAGCTCACATGGCCTCTCACACACACACGCACCCACCTGCCAGATGGGGTCCCTCTCCTCTGGAAAGATCTGTAAGTAACGCTGGGCCAGCTGCACAGGCGCCAGGGTCTGCAGCCGCAGGTTAGTCCATGTCTGGAGGAACTTCACCAGGTTCCTAAAGGTGTACAGACCCAGACGGTCGTTCCCGTAGTTAGACAGGTGGGTCATGAAGATGCTGATCTGTGAGGAAGGAATCAACACAGAACAACGTTCAGAGAAAAACACAATGCAATGCAGGCTGCAATGTCACTTCCAACCACTGTTGCAGGAAATACATTTGAGGGGACATGAAGGGCTAAAGCAACCATAGAGCCTTCCTCTCCTGATGTGATGGAGGTGTGTCTGGTCTCACCGGGTTGAGGAGCACTGTGAGGAAGAGCTCCCCTCCGTTGATGAGTTTGTCCAGCTCCTTGGGTCCTCCAGGATACTCGTTGTAGAAGATGGTGTGAGTAAACAGGCCACACGTCTGCCTCGGCAGCACCTACAGTACACAACACAATTAATATTACATAGCAACACATCTGCACAGTGGGGAGTGTCCTAATATAACCACACCCTGCTGATTCCCAGTCAACAACAAATCAAATACACAAACATTCAAACAGAGCCATAAATGCTCGGTGACACTACCTCGATGTGTTGTTTCCACTTCACTGACAGCTCAGGTGATTCAATTATCCCCGTAAACTAGAGATCACACTGTGGAGAATAAAATGTGACGCAAATCTTAATGCTGTCAGCAAAACCCATTTCTCGAGCCAAACATAAAGCCTCTGTCCTAACATAGTTGAAACACAATAAAACACACAATCGATTGGCATCCGAGCACACAATCACAGGAGCAGAACGACCTGGAAAACATTACACTGTCTGTTCAGCCTAGGTGCTGTACACAGTGTATCCATCAGGCTGTGATGTTAGCTAGCTACACAGTGTATCCATCAGGCTGTGATGTTAGCTAGCTACACAGTGTATTCATCAGGCTGTGATGTTAGCTAGCTACACAGTGTATCCATCAGGCTGTGATGTTAGCTAGCTACACAGTGTATCCATCAGGCTGTGATGTTAGCTAGCTACATGGTGTATCAAATCGAATTTTATTTGTCACATGCACCAAATACAACAGGTGTAGACCTTACAGTAAAATGCTTACTTACAAGCCCTTAACCAACAATGCAGTTAAGAAAATACCTAAAAAAAAAGTAAGAGATAAGAATAACAAATAAGTAGAGCAGCAGTAAATAACAAAAGCGGTGCTATGTACAGGGGGTACCGGTACAGAACCAATGTGTCAATGTGCGGGGGCACCGGTGTCGAGGTAATTATGTACATGCAGGTAGAGTTATTAAAGTGGCAATGCATAGATAATAACAGAGTAGCAGCAGCGTGGGGGGTGGGGGGGGGGGGGCAATGCAAAAGTCTGGGTAGCCATTTGATTAGCTGTTCAGGAGACTTATGGCTTGGGGGTAGAAGCTGTTTAAAAGCCTCTTGGACCTAGACTTGGCGCTCCGGTACTGCTTGCCGTGTGGTAGCAGAGAGAACAGTCTGACTAGGGTGGCTGGAGTCTGACAATTTTTGGGCCTTCCTCCAACACCGCCTGGCATAGAGGTCCCGGATGGCAGGAAGCTTCGTCCTGGTGATGTACTGGGCCGTACACACTACCCTCTGTAGTGCCTTGCAGTCGGATGCGGAGCAGTTGCCATACCAGGCAGTGATGCAACCCGTCAGGATGCTCTCGATGGTGCAGCTGTAAAACCTTTAGGATCTGAGGACCCATGCCAAAACTTTGCAGTCTCCTGACGGGGAATAGGTTTTGTCGTGCCCTCTTCACGACTGTCTTGGTGTGCTTGGACCATGTTAGTTTGCTGGTGATGTGGACACCAAGGAACTTGAAGCTCTCAATCTGCTCCACTACAGCCCTGTCGATGAGGATGGGGGCGTGCTCAGTCCTCCTTTTCCTGTAGTCCACAATCATCGCCTTTGTCTTGATCACGTTGAGGGAGAGGTTGTTGTCCTTGCACCACATGGTCAACAACACAATCTCAACATCTATCAGGCTGTAATGTTAGCTAGTTACACAGTGTATCCATCAGGCTGTGATGTTAGCTAGCTACACAGTGTATCCATCAGGCTGTGATGTTAGCTAGCTACACGGTGTATCCATCAGGCTGTGATGTTAGCTAGCTACACAGTGTATCCATCAGGCTGTGATGTTAGCTAGCTACACAGTGTATCCATCAGGCTGTGATGTTAGCTAGCTACATGGTGTATCCATCAGGCTGTGATGTTAGCTAGCTACATGGTGTATCCATCAGGCTGTGATGTTAGCTAGCTACACAGTGCATCTATCAGGCTGTGATGTTAGCTAGCTACACAGTGTATCTATCAGGCTGTGATGTTAGCTAGCTACACGGTGTATCGATCAGGCTGTAATCTTTGCTAGCTACACGGTGTATCTATCAGGCTGTGATGTTAGCTAGCTACACAGTGTATCTATCAGGCTGTGATGTTAGCTAGCTACACAGTGTATCCATCAGGCTGTGATGTTAGCTAGCTACACAGTGTATCTATCAGGCTGTGATGTTAGCTAGCTACACGGTGTATCGATCAGGCAGTAATCTTTGCTAGCTAGGGCTAGGGGTAGAAGCAGCAGCTAAGGCAGTACTGAGATGCTTAGAAAGAGAAAGGAAGGGAAGGCTGGATACAGACTGAAGCTCACAGGCTTTTCTCTCTCTGCTTTATAAAACACAGAGCGGGTCACAGCTAACGGGAGTCACAGACTGCTGATTAAGGGGAAAGAGAGAGTGGAAGAAAGAAGAGAAGAGACACCTCAGAGTCTCTGCCAAGTTCCCGGTGTATATTTCACAGGGACGTGTCGAGATCGGAATTAACATCTTCGTGACATCACACTCTTCCACCAGACATATAACAGAAAACTGCTGGGTCTAGAACAGGAGTATTCTACCAGGATAATGGAAAAAAAATAAAAAAATCACAACAAAGTTGGTACATTAATAAAATACAAATGTCTTTAAGCTCTAAAATCTGAGACATTTAAGCATACATTTCTTAAAGAGGCAAGCTGTTGTTTATGTCCAGGCCAAGCATATGGACATAAAATTACACTTTGTAAAGATACTGTACATAAATTGGCATTGACAGACAGATTAACATTTGTCAAAAAAAATTGAATGTTCTTGTCACATCACAAGCTAGCAGTTGTCTTTGTTGATTTTGCCAAGGCTGTCATTTGCGGTGAGATTGTCTTGTTGAGAGTGATAAACATGGCAATTTCCATAATGATCATTCACACTGCTCCATCTGTCTGTCAGCATGCTTTATTCCATGGGGTGTGGGGAGGAGCAGAGAGAGAGACACAGACACTGAGGGGCAGTGAAAAGACCACGCCACTAGGGCATGGCAACACGAGTACTTCAGCACTACTGATCCTTCACTCTACTCAGCGCGTTGTTCCCAACAGCTAAACTAAATTGTTCAAGCACACCAAAAAAATAAAGCTTTGTCCTTTCAAAGGCACACGCAAGGATTCCAATACCCAGCACTTCCCAAAAGACAGAGGTGCAATGCATCTGTCTACACTTAAACCAGAGTAAATACTTCAAACAGCCTAATTTAATACTTCTAGTTAAATTATTGAGCACAAACCCAGGACTGAAAATACCAACTAAGACTTAGTTTCAAGAATTGCTAGTTTATACGTACAGTAGAACCTAGTGTGAGAGTGTGAGTGTGTGAGTGAGAGAGAGAGAGAGAGAGAGAGAGAGAGAGGGGGGGGGGGGGAATAGGGGTGAGTCCTTACACTGATGCCACTGTGGTAGAATCCTCGTCTGAAGCGGGCAGGTTTGAGGTGGGGGTACTCCTCCGTGCTGGTCACCTTGATGCCCCACACCTTCTTCCAAGCGTCGTACAGCTGGACGTGGACGGGGTACACCCCAGAGTGGTGGGGAGCCACCGCGTAGCCCATGTTGGTGGGGATGCCATACTCCTGGGAAGAGACAACCAGTGGATTCAACACATTGTTAGCATTTAAATCACCCTTGCTATTAATACATAAATTCACACACACACACAGGTTTTTCTTTATTTTTTACTATTTTCTACATTGCACAATAATAGTGAAGACACCGAAACTATGAAATAACATATACGGATTCATGTAGTAACCAAAAGTGTTAAATCAAAATATATTTTTTATATTTGAGATTCTTCAAAGCAGCCACCCTTTGCCTTGAGATGGAGGTGTGATGGTGCTTTGCTGGTGACACTGTCAGTGATTTATCTAGAATTCAAGACACACTTAACCAGCATGGCTACCACAGCATACTGCAGCGATACTCCATCCCATCTGGTTTGAGCTTAGTGGGACAATCATTTGTTTTTGTTTTTCAACAGGACAACCTACAGGTTGTGTTAGGGCTATTTGACCAAGTAGGATAGGGATGGAGTGTGCTGCATCTGATGACCTGGCCTCCAACCTCACCCAACCTCAACCCAATTGAGATGGTTTGGGATGAGTCGGACCGCAGAGTGAAGGAAAAGCAGCCAACAAGTGCTCAGCATAAGTGGGAACACCTTCAAGACTGTTGGAAAAGCATTCCAGGTGAAGCTGGTTGAGAGAATGCCAAGAGTGTGCAAAGCTGTCATCAAGGCAAAGGGTGGCTACTTTGAAGAATCTCGCATCTAAAATATATTTTGATTTGGTTACTACATGATACTTTTTTGGTTACTACATGATTCCATGTGTTATTTCATAGTTTTGATGTCTTCACTATTATTCTATAATGTAGAAAATAGTAAAAATAAAGAAAAACCCTTGAATGAGCAGGTGTTCTAAAACTTTTGACAGGTAGTGTATGTATGTGAAGATTATCACATAGTGAAAGACTGGAAACTACCTGGCTCATCCTCCCAGTTCTATCAGCACTAACACCTGCTAAAGGATAGAAGCGACCGCAGCTCACAACTGTGCTCTTATTAAGCATTTGCTGAAAAGATGATTGCATTTATGATGAGATAATTGCATGTCTTCACTATTATTCTACTATATATATATATATATGTATACACACACACAGTTGAAGTCAGAAGTTTACATACACCTTAAATAAATACATTTAAACTCAGTTTCACAGTTCCTGACATTTAATCCTAGTAAACATTCCTTCTCTTAGGTCAGTTAGGATCACCACTTATTTTAAGAATGTGAATTGTCAGAATAATAGTAAAGATAATGATTTATTTCAGCTTTTATTTCTTTCATCATATTCCCAGTGGGTCAGAAGTTTACATACACACAATTAGTATTTGGTAGGATTGCCTTTAAATTTTTTAACTTGAGTCAAATGTTTTGGGTAGCAAGCTTCCCACAATTTGGGTGAATTTTGGCCCATTGCTCCTGACAGAGCTGGTGTAACTGAGTCAGGTTTATAGGCCTCCTTGCTCGCACACACTTTTTCAGTTCTGCCCACAAATCTTCTTTGGGATTGAGGTCAGGGCTTTGTGATGGCCACTCCAATACCATGACTTAGTTGTCCTTAAGCCATTTTGTCACAACTTTGGAAGAATGCTTGGGGTCATTGTCCATTTGGAAGACCCATTTGAGACCAAGCTTTAACTTCCTGACTGATGTCTTGAGATGTTGCTTCAATATATCCACATAATTTTCCCTTCCTCATGATGCCATTTATTTTGTGAAGTGCACCAGTTCCTCCTGCAGCAAAGCACCCCCACAACATGATGCTGCCACCCCCGTGCTTCACGGTTGGAATGGTGTTCTTCGGCTTGCAAGCGTCCCCCTTTTTCATCCAAACATAACGATGGTCATTATGGCCAAACAGTTCCATTTTTGTTTCATCGGAGCAGAGGACATTAATCCAAAAAGTACGATCTTGGTCACCATGTGCAGTTGCAAACCGTAGTCTGGCTTTTTTAATGGTGATTTTGGAGCAGTGGCTTCTTCCTTGCTGAGTGGACTTTCAGGTTATGTCAATATAGGACTCATTTTTACTGTGGATATAGATACTTTGGTACCGGTTTCCATAAGTTTCTTCACAAGGTCCTTTGCTGTTGTTCTGGGATTGATTTGCACTTTTCGCACCAAAGTACATTAATCTCTAAGAAACAGAATGCGTCTCCTTCCTGAGCGGTATGACGGCTGCGTGGTCCCATGGTGTTCATACTTGCGTACTATTGTTTGTACAGATGAACGTGGTACCTTCAGGCATTTGGAAATTGCTCCCAAGGATGAACCAGACTTGGAGGTCGAGAACTTATTTCTTTCTGGCTGATTTCTTTAGATTTTCCATGATGTCAAGCAAAGAGGCATTGAGTTTGAAGGTTGGCCTTGAAATACATCCACAGGTACACCACCTATTGTCTCAAATGATGTCAATTAGCCTATCAGAAGCTTCTAAAGCCATGACATCATTTTCTGGAATTTTCCAAGCTGTTTAAAGGCACAGTTAACTTAGTATATGTAAACTTCTGACCCACTGGAATTGTGATACAGTGAATTATAAGTGAAATAATCTGTATGTAAACAATTGTTGGAAAAATTACTTGTGTCATGCACGAAGTAGATGTCCTAACCGACTTGCCAAAACTATAGTTTGTTAACAAGAAATTTGTAGAGTGGTTGAGTTTTAATGACTCCAACCTAAGTGTATATATATATTTTTTTATTTTTTTTATTTATTAATTTTATCCCATTTTCTCCCCAATTTTCGTGGTATCCAATCGCTAGTAATTACTATCTTGTCTCATCGCTACAACTCCCGTACGGGCTCGGGAGAGACGAAGGTCGAAAGCCATGCGTCCTCCGAAGCACAACCCAACCAAGCCGCACTGCTTCTTAACACAGCGCGCCTCCAACCCGGAAGCCAGCCGCACCAATGTGTCGGAGGAAACACCGTGTACCTGGCCCCCTTGGTTAGCGCGCACTGCGCCCGGCCCGCCACAGGAGTCGCTGGAGCGCGATGAGACAAGGATATCCCTACCGGCCAAACCCTCCCTAACCCGGACGACGCTATGCCAATTGTGCGTCACCCCACGGACCTCCCGGTCGCGGCCGGCTGCGACAGAGCCTGGGCGCGAACCCAGAGACTCTGGTGACGTAGCTAGCACTGCGATGCAGTGCCCTAGACGACTGCGCCACCCGGGAGGCAACCTAAGTATATTTAAACTTTCGATTTCAACTGTATATATTTGTTATTTATTTTTTTATCAATTTTTTGTCAACGAAATTATAACATTCATTCAAATATTTTTTTACCAACAGTAGTACCCCCAGTCAGCATAGAGCAGGACCCCCCAACCTACCTGTGCAAACCTCCTGTTGAGGAGCATCTGTTCAGCTAGCACCGACTGGTTGTGGAAGAGGTGGGGCTGCATGTGACTCCACATGTGGGGGAACCACCAGAACTCCTTCCCATAGGAGAGGAGCAGGTCATCCCCCAGGTCCTCCTCATCTGTACCTGGAGCATAGAAACACAGAGGGGATTTAGTCTAGTCTACATATATACAGACATGGCATGGGCAAGGGTGTGTGCTGGTGTTGAAAACCTAGATATACAGTATCAGTCAAAAGTTTGGTCACACCTACTCATTCAAGGGTTTTTCTTTATTTGTACGATTTTCTACGTCATAGAATAATAGTGAAGACATAAAAACTATGAAATAACACATTTGGAATCATGAAGTAACCCAAAAAGTGTTAAACAAATCTAAATACATTTAAAATTCTTCAAAGTAGCCACCCTTTGCCTTGATGACAGCTTTGTACACTCTTGGCATTCTCTTAACCAGCTTCAACTGGAAGGAGTTCCCAAATATACTGAGCAGTTGTTGGCTGCTTTTCCTTCACTCTGCTTTCCAACTCATCCCAAACCATTTCAATTGGGTTGATGTCGGGTGATTGTGGAGGTCAGGTCATCTGATGCAGCACACCATCTCTCTCCTTGGTCAAATAGCCCTTACACAGCCTGGATGTGTGTTGGGTCATTGTCCTGTTGAAAAACATAGTCCCACTAAGCGCAAACCAGATGGGATGGCGTATTGCTGCAGAATGCGGTGGTAATCATGCAAGTTAAGTGTGCCTTGAATTCTAAATAGATCACAGACAGTGTCACCAGCAAGGCACCCCACACCATCACACCTCCTCCTCCATGCTTCACGGTGAGAAGCACACATGCAGAGATCATCCGTTCACCTACTCTGCTTCTCACAACGACTCAGCAGTTGGGACCAAAATTCTCTAATTTGGACTCAGACCAAAAGGACAGATTTCCACCAGTCTAATGTCCATTGCTTGTGTTTCTTGGCCCAAGCAAGTCTATTATTCCTATTGGTGTTCTTTAGTAGTGGTTTCTTTGCAGCAATTCGACCATGAAGGCCTGATTCACAAAGTCTCCTCTGAACAGTTGATGATGAGATGCGTCTGTTACTTGAACTCTGTGAAGCATTTATTTGGGCTGCAATTTCTGAGGCTGGTAACTCTAATGAACTTATCCTCTGCAGCAGAGGTAACTCTGGGTCTTCCTTTCCTGTGGCAGTCCTCATGAGAGCCAGTTTCATCATAGCGCTTGATGGTTTTTGAGACTGCACTTGAAGAAACTTTCAAAGTTCTTGAATTGTTCCGGATTGACTGACCTTCATGTCTTAAAGTAATGATGGACTGTCGTTTCTCTTTGCTTATTTGAGCTGTTCTTGCCATAATATGGACTTGGTCTTTTACCAAATAGGGCTATATTCTGTATACCACCCCTACCTTGTCACAACACAACTGATTGGCTCAAACATATTAAGGAAATAAATTCCACAAATTAACTTTTAACAAGGCACACCTGTTAATTGAAATGCATTCCTAGTGACTACCTCATGAATCTGGTTGAGAGAATTCCAAGCAGGTGCAAAGCTGTCATCAAGGCAAACGGTGGCTACTTTGAAGAATCTCAAATATATTTGATTTGTTTAACACTTTTTTTGTTTACTACACGATTCCATATGTGTTATTTCATAGTTTTGATGTCTTCACTATTATTCTATAATGTAGAAAATAATCAAAACTAAGAAAAACCCTTGAATGAGTAGGCATCCAAACTTTTGACTGGTAGTGTATGTGCTGGGCAAATCTTAAAGCAAGTTCATTATATTAAGCATCAACAGTAATGCAATAATTGATTTGGACATTTGATCCATGCATTTTTTTGTGTGAAGTAACTGATGATCTAATCTCAGTTAACCCAGAACTAAAATCACGTGTCATTTGGTCAAATGTTTACGTAGTCTGTCCATGAGAGATTATTGATGATTGTCTGCCATAAGACATTGTATTTGATCCCCCTGAGTGTTACAGTCATGCAGTGGGTCTGTCTGTCCACTCCACCCACCAGTATGGAAGAACTTCCCAGAGAAGCCCAGGTTGAAGGTGAAGTTGGGGACAGAGGTTCGGAGGTCATTCTGGGTCTCCAGTAGGGCCTAGACAGAGGGGACAGGGACAACTTAAGACTCATTCACATGCATTCCCTCTTTTAAATACATATATGTTTAAGTATGTTGTATGTTTATTGGATAGAGAGAGATGGAGCTGAAAGGTAGGAGAAAGTGTGCTGAAAGAGCCTATGCTAGCAGCGATACGTCGTGTGTGTCAGAGGAAGTTTCTTAGACCACTAGGCCACCACATATGCATTCTTTGTCACTCGCAACAGATGTCATCAGAGCGCGCAACAGAGCACTGTCTACACTCGGTCTACACTCGGTCTACACTCGGTCTACACTCGGTCTACACTCGGTCTACACTCGGTCTACACTCGGTCTACACTCGGTCTACACTCGGTCTACACTCGGTCTACACTCGGTTTGTTGTTGTTATGAAATATACTGAAAAATATCAAACGCAACATGCAACAATTTCAACGAATTTACTGAGTTACAGTTCATGTAAGGAAATCAGTCAATTGAAATAAATTAGGCCCTAATCTATGGATTTCACATGACTGGGCAGGGGCGCAGCCATGGATGGGCATAGGCCCACCCACTTGGGAGCCAGGCCCAGCCAAAACAGAATTAGTTTATTCCACACAAAAGGGCTTTATTATAGACAGAAATAATCCTCAGTTTCATCAGCTGTCCAGGTGACTGGTCTCAGACGATCCTGCAGCTGAAGCCTGATGTGGAGGTCCTGGGCTGGCGTGGTTACACATGGTCTGCGGTTGTGAGGCTGGGTGGACGTACTGCCAAATTCTCTAAAACGACGTTGGAGTGGTATGGTAGAGAAATTACATTCAATTCTCTAGCAACAGCTCCGGTGGACATTTCTGCAGTCAGCATGCCAATTGCAAGCGCCCTCAAAACTTGAGACATCTATGGCGTTGTGTTGTGACAAAACATAACATTTCCGAACGGCCTTTTGTTGTCCCCTGCACAAGCCTGCACCCGTCTAATGATAATGCTGTTTGATATGCCACACCTGTTAGATGGATGGATTATCTTGGCAAAGGAGAAATACTCACCAACAGGGATGTAAACAAATTTGTGCACAAAATAAGAGAGAAATAAGCTTTTAGTGCATACGGAAAATCACTGGGATCTTTTATGGGACCAACACTTTACATGATGCGTTTATATTTTTGTTCAGTATAGTCTTCATCAAATACTTAAATTGTAGCTAAAGTTTGTATTGCTAAGGATTCTGCAATGTCAGTGGCAGATTTAGGTATAGGCGACATGGGCAGCCGCCCAGGGCGTAATCTTGCCGGGGGCGGTACGGGGCGGCCACACTATTTTTCTTTGGAATGGTGACATTTGCGTGATCGGTTTTCTATTGCTCATTTGCACGTCACGTCAATATCATGTCACCATGTGGAACTGTGGGTCAATTCATCTTGTCGGAGTGAGCTCCCTGATTCTAATTTGTAAGCTAGGCAGGCTACTGCCTGGGAAAGTCTCCCACTCAGAAGTACGAGATGGGGAGGAGGGCGAGGGTAGGTTGACCTCAGGTCTCCCCACTGGAAGCCCGAGGTAGGGGGAGCGGGGGAATCTATCAAATAGTGCACCTCTAACTTTGTACAGTACTATTGCAAATAGTAAAATCAGTCACACTACGAAATACTACCAAATTAACCACAATTCATTCATAATACTGTGAATATATCGTTTCAGAAATATTTTTAATATTTTTCTGGTTTGTGTGAAATCTTTAAGAACAATATAAAACCAGTCTGCATACCACCAAGGTGAATCGGTTTAGTCTTGACTCTTGGTTGACAGTGTGGGGGATGGATAATGTATTGATGCTCAGTGCCAAATCAGGCTAATGCTAATGCTAGCATTAGCAAATCAGGCTAATGCTAACAGTGTTAGCCCACGGGTGTTTTTATCCCCGGCTGGGCACAAATGCCTTAGGTGTTAGATGATTTCCACACAATCACAAGATGAAGATAAGGTAGAACTGGAAAATAGACAGGGATTTGTTTGCCCTAAATGCACCACCATCAAGCAGTTTAGGGAAGATATCCTCCTGCTGTTAGCTCGGCTGCGGGAAAAGGATAACCTGCTTTCTAAGTATACCGAACTTGCTGTACACCGACCTTGCTGTAACTTAGGTAAACCACATCTCATTTTTAAATTACTCCTATAGCAAAGCTGTCGATGAGTCAGGGTTCCAGGATAATTTCCAGCAACATTGCAAACCGTTTTAAAGACTGACAGACAGGGTCTGGTGGTGCTCCAGTCCTCCATGTCAGAAAAAGCAACAGAGGACTTGGAAACCATATCAACTCCTGTACAAATGGCACTATGGTTATTGTGAGTAACATAATCAATGTGTTTTTTTATACTCTGCCTTCTAGTGAGTTTAGAAAAGGTAATCTCCTATCATTCTGTTAGATTCGAGACTGTCAGAAAATGTGGCTGTAATATTAATCATTTGGTTGTTATTCCATTGGTTACCTCGAGGCAGATGACCCAGGGGCAAAGTGGCCCTGTAAAGGCCAGTAAAGAAAAAGAGACTGACTCCAAGGCCATTTAATTACTGAATCTACTGAGCTCTACGGACTTGATCCAACATGTTACTGGGCCCACCCTACCTGTGGCCATACTCTGGACCTGGTTATTACCAAGGGTCGTTCTTTTGACATATCCTCTATTGTTGATGTTGCTTTATCTGATCACCACTACAGATTTTTTACGACCTTGTTGCCCATAGCGCATTATTAAGAAACACTATCTTACCTTTGAAGTTGCGACAGATTTTATTGCGTGTATGAACAATACGCCACCACCTATTCTGCCTTCCTCTTGTGATGATTCAGTTAATAACTTTAACATCAAATTAAGAGTAACCATTGATGCCATAGCTCCAGTAGAGTTGAAAAAGGCCCCATCCAAACAAAGAGCCCCTTGAATGAGTGAGGCATCTAATCAATTAAAGAGAAATTGCAGAAAGGAAGACTGGCAGTGGAGAAAGTTAAAGTTGCAGGTCCATTATGATGTTCTGAGACAGTAACTTGGCATATATAACAAGGCAATTAGAAATGCCAGACGGACTCATTTTTCTAACTTGATCACTATTAATCAGAATAATTCCAGAGTGTTCTTCTCAACCATTGATGGCCTGATAAATCCTACCCCCTCAAACCTATGTGAACTTTCCTCCCATCTAAATGTGATGAGTTTGCGGCATATTTCAGAGATAAGATAACCAACATGAGGCTGGGTATCAGTCAAGCAAGCCTTGATGAGAAGTTTAATGATATGTGCCCTAGCCTACCACGCAAAGGAACTATGGATTTTTTACCCCCTCGTTTACACAGACGTGCTCAGGAAAGTGATATCACAATTTAAGCCTTCAACCTGCCTTCTCAATCCTATTCAAACCAGTTTTTAATTGCATATCTGAAATAGTGCAGGCTATTGTTAAATCCCTCCCTGTTCACGGGCACTTTCCCCACTGCACTAAAAACAGTGCAAAATTCTGGAGAAATTGGTTTTCAAACAGTAAATATATATATATTTTTCCCACCACAGCAGAGAGACAGCCTTAGTTAAAGCGGTAAATGATCACAGATGCCAAACAGCTCTCTGTCCTTGTATTCTTGGATTTAAGTGCTGCATCCGACAATGTTAACCATGATGACCTTCTGGACAGACTGTAGAGGTGGGTTGGATGTCCGGTCCAGTTCTAAATTGGTTTAGGACCTGTTTAACCGGTCGAGATTTTGTCACCTTTAGAGAACATAATTCAGAGGAAACACACATCACATGTGGCGTTCCACAAGGTTGGATTTTGAGTCCGGTAGGGTTTAGTTATATACACTGCTCAAAAAAATAAAGGGAACACTTAAACAACACAATGTAACTCCAAGTCAATCACACTTCTGTGAAATCAAACTGTCCACTTAGGAAGCAACACTGATTGACAATAAATTTCACATGCTGTTGTGCAAATGGAATAGACAACAGGTGGAAATGATAGGCAATTAGCAAGACACCCCCAATAAAGGAGTGGTTCTGCAGGTGGTGACCACAGACCACTTCTCAGTTCCTATGCTTCCTGGCTGATGTTTTGGTCACTTTTGAATGCTGGCGGTGCTTTCACTCTAGTGGTAGCATGAGACGGAGTCTACAACCCACACAAGTGGCTCAGCTAGTGCAGCTCATCCAGGATGGCACATCAATGCGAGCTGTGGCAAGAAGGTTTGCTGTGTCTGTCAGCGTAGTGTTCAGAGCATGGAGGCGCTACCAGGAGACAGGCCAGTACATCAGGAGACGTGGAGGAGGCCGTAGTAGGGCAACAACCCAGCAGCAGGACCGCTACCTCCGCCTTTGTGCAAGGAGGAGCAGGAGGAGCACTGCCAGAGCCCTGTAAAATGACCTCCAGCAGGCCACAAATGTGCACGTGTCTGCTAAAACGGTCAGAAACAGACTCCATGAGGGTGGTATGAGGGCCCGACGTCCACAGGTGGGGGTTGTGCTTACAGCCCAACACCGTGCAGGACGTTTGGCATTTGCCAGAGAACACCAAGATTGGAAAATTCGCCACTGGCGCCATGTGCTCTTCACAGATGAAAGCAGGTTCACACTGAGCACATGTGACAGACGTGACAGAGTCTGGAGACGCCGTGGAGAACGTTCTGCTGCCTGCAACATCGTCCAGCATGACCGGTTTGGCGGTGGGTCAGTCATGGTGTGGGGTGGCATTTCTTTGTGGGGCCGCACAGCCCTCCATGTGCTCGCCAGAGGTAGCCTGACTGCCATTAGGTACCGAGATGAGATCCTCAGACCCCTTGTGAGACCATATGCTGGTGCGGTTGGCCCTGGGTTCCTCCTAATGCAAGACAATGCTAGACTTCATGTGGCTGGAGTGTGTCAGCAGTTCCTGCAAGAGGAAGGCATTGATGCTATGGACTGGCCCGCCCGTTCCCCAGACCTGAATCCAATTGAGCACATCTGGGACATCATGTCTTGCTCCATCCACCAACGCCACATTGCACCACAGACTGTCCAGGAGTTGGCGGATGCTTTAGTCCAGGTCTGGGAGGAGATCCCTCAGGAGACCATCCGCCACCTCATCAGGAGCATGCCCAGGCGTTGTAGGGAGGTCATACAGGCACGTGGAGGCCACACACACACACTACTGAGCCTCATTTTGACTTGTTTTAAGGACATTACATCAAAGTTGGATCAGCCTGTAGTGTGGTTTTCCACTTTAATTTTGAGTGTGACTCCAAATCCAGACCTACATGGGTTGATAAATTTGATTTCCATTGATAATTTTTGTGTGATTTTGTTGTCAGCACATTCAACTATGTAAAGAAAAAAGTATTTAATAAGAATATTTCATTCATTCAGATCTAGGATGTGTTATTTTAGTGTTCCCTTTATTTTTTTGAGCAGTGTATGTTAACCCTTGGCAGGGTTATCAGAAAGCAGGTGTTATTTTAGAATCTGAACTTTTGAGTCACACAATAGGAATGTGACCAAAATAGCTTTTTACCGAGGTGTGGCCGTTTCTCTCTCAGGCTGATAAGCTTTTATTACAAGCAGGCTTGACTACTGTGATTTTCTCCTGTCTGGTCTACCCAAGAAAGCCATTGATCAACTGCAAAACATACATAATGTTGCAGCACAGGTACTGACTAAGACCATACAGAGAGCACACAGACTGGTTTTAAGGGTCTCTGCACTGGCTGCCTGTGAGTTGTATTGGTTTTGAAATCAATCCACGATTGTGCATCCCAATACATGTCAGACATGCTTTTAAGTTATGTACCCAGTAGGTCCCTCAGGTCCTCTGGTACTGGCCTTTTAACTATACCAAAGCCTAGAACCAAGAGACAGGGAGAGGCAGCCTTTGGTTATTCCCCCAGCCTCTGGAATAGCCTGCGAGAGAACCTGAGGGCCTGAAACTGTGGACATATTTCAGAGATCTTAAAACATCTTCTTAGCTTTGCTTTTCCTTCAAGTGTTTTTTTGTCATTCAGATGGCCATTCCTTTATTTTTTTAATCTTATGTTTGTTGTAAATAATTCAGAATTTATTTTCATTGTTTATAAATTTTTTCCTGTGCAGCACATTACATTCCATGCCTGAAATGTGCTTTATAAATAAAGCTTGATTTGATTTTCTATAAGGACTGTAGTTAGCAGTAGTATTCAGTCCACACATCCCCCCTTCATTAACGTATCCATATTCAAACTGATCTCATCCCTCAATACCCTTTCCATATTCACTTTGCATCTGCATCTATTTGTTTTTTAGGTTTAGTCCCCCCCCCCCCCCATTTTTCCCACGTCTCAATCAGAGCCTGATTCATATTTAACACTGTTGTGGCCCGCCGACATACAAGACAACTCAACAAGACTGCTTTGATTGTGTTTATGTGTTCATTCCCCACTCTTCACTGAAAGTCACTCCCTCGCAACGGGGGAGGGAGAAGAGAAAACAACAAAGCTGTATCAAATATTTATGCTGCAGGCGAGTCTGTGGATGCCCTTTGAACAGCAACTCATCACACAAAGCAAAGCTGGAGAAGAGTGGTTAAACTGAGCTTCATACCCTACTGCTGCGGGAGGGAGGCTGTACGGACAAAGACTGTCCTCTGGGTTTGAGGGAACAAGATGTGGAAGAACGCTGGAGGGCGGCTCCTGACCTTTAGTTTGTAATAAGCGTTTGTCTGAGCTGAGGAGGCTGTGTGGAGGGAATCCAGTAACGGAGTCTTATTCTACTTTCAAACGAGGCTTTGGATGGAAATACAAGAAAATATATTCTGTTACACTCTGCTGCACTAATCCTTCCTCTCCATCCTTCTCTCTCTATCCCTCCCTCCATTCTTCTCTCTCTCTGGCTGTTGAGGGGATATAGACAGTGAAAATGGCAGGGTGAGACTGCCATGGCAGTCAGCCCAACTGTGTCCCCCTGTCCTCAAGTCGGCCCCCCAGGGGACAGACATGTTGGTGACTGCACCTGTGCCACATTTGCACAGCTCTAGCATGGACTCTGTCCTACATAGTATTGTGACCTGGTGGTCTCACCTTCTGTCTCCTTCAATCACGGTCAGGTCTGCCTCTGGCACTGACACCTGCATGACTCACTGTTACTCACCATCACACAGCATGGATCTCTGGGAAGTATGTATGCACCAGTAATAGAATAAGGCAGATTGCGATGCAACAGATAAGCGATTACAGATAATGAGCGATTACACACATACCCACACAAGTAAACCAACTTCTTACACACACAAAACCCACCTTACAAAAGACCAATCCACCGCAGATGCTTACCTTGACATCTGAGACCTTCATGCGGGTGCCCTCCTTGCCCACGAAGATGTCATCGATGTCCACCAGCAGGTAGCGATCTAGAGCCAGAGACAGCCTCTTGCCCGTCAGGAAGGCCACAGCGTCCACAAACACCAGCTTGTGCAGCCAGAAGTTGAGGTTGTTGCCGAAGAGCACCCGCTGGATGCCGTCGTGAAGCCCCAGATCCTGGACAACAGAGGCATGGAGGGGGCTGCTACCCACCCCCATCCCCACCCCAGACATGCCCAGGTCAGGCACCCGGGTCCTGGCTAAGAGAACAGGCTCGTAGGTAGAGTGGTTGGACTGGAAGACAGTCCAGTCATCTCCGGGTAGGGGGCCTCGCTCCACCTCCCGGGCCTTAGTGATGAGGAGCAGGGGGGACTTGGGGTTGACGCTGCAGTCCTTCAGGCCCAGGTTGGAATGGAGGAAGAGGGGGAAGCCCTTCAACTGGGCACTAAGTAGGCTGTTCTCATTGGCCTGGGAGAGAGGACAAGGGAGAGATGGAGTCAGCTGCATTTCTGTTTACAGTTAGTTTCCTGGTGAAAACATTTGCACACTTTATCCTTGAGATGATTACATACCTGGCAATGTTACTTACAATTCTCCTACACACAATAGACACCGATTCAGAGATTCATTACCAAAGAGGTAAAGGGGCTCTATAATTCCCATAAGTGTGGCTATGCGTGGGTCGTGTGTATGTGTGTACATTTCTGTTTGTGTGCAGGTAGCCTAGCGGTTAAGAGCGTTGGTCGGTGTTTCGAAACCCCAAGCCGGCAAGGTGGCAAAATCTACCATTCTGCCCTTGAGCAAGGCAGTTAACCCCCGGGTGCCAACTAAGGAAGCCCCCCCCCACATATCTCTAATTTGAAGGGGTAGGGTTAATTGCAGAAGACACATTTCCACTGAATGCATTCAGTTGTGCAACTGACTAGGTATCCTATTTCCCTGTCCTATCCATTTGTGTGTGTGTGGGGGGGGGGGGGGGGGGGGGGATAAATACGTAGGTGAACCCTCTGCCCATTATTTCTTTGTTTACATTCAGAGCAGGAGCCCCGTAACTGTTGTATTGATCAGTGATAAACAGCATTTGGCGATTCTAAACAAATCAATCACAGTCACAGCAGCCCCAGGCAGTGAGTCATCCTGAACCTGTCAAACCATAATTCTGTGGTTTAGCAGATGCTGCTTTGCTCTCAGAGCCACTGGCAATATCATACTTTAAAGAATATGATTTACTATGCATATATCCGTCTGTATATTAACTTAAGGAATTCAACATCACATGCAATATTGACCTATAGCTATACCTCTCAGTCAGATATATATATATTAGGGACTAGGATGGTATATCAAATACTAGCCCTCGGTGCGTCATGGCAACATGGTTAATCGCTCAGGGTTACTGCGGGCTGATTGGCCAAACGGCCACAAAACAGCCGGAAAAGGGTGCAGTTCTTAACATAGCCTAACCCTGGGTGAATTATGAGGAGACTGACTCTAGTGCTAGTTTAGAAGGGGAGGATTTACTCCAATTATGCAGCAACTACATGGATATTGGATTAAGCTCAATGACTAATGGGAGGACGAGAAGGGCTTAAAGCAACCTCTATCCCCTGCCTGGGTGTAATTAAAAGTGAGGGTGCTGGTGGCTGGCCTCTGGGTGTAACAGCCCTGCTCTAGTGCCGGGATCTAACCTGTAGTTATAACAGCCCTGCTCTAGTGCCGGGATCTAACCTGTAGTTATAACAGCCCTGCCCTAGTGCCGGGATCTAACCTGTAGTTATAACAGCCCTGCCCTAGTGCCGGGATCTAACCTGTAGTTATAACAGCCCTGCTCTAGTGCCGGGATCTAACCTGTAGTTATAACAGCCCTGCTCTAGTGCCGGGATCTAACCTGTAGTTATAACAGCCCTGCTCTAGTGCCGGGATCTAACCTGTAGTTATAACAGCCCTGCTCTAGTGCCGGGATCTAACCTGTAGTTGCGGTAGCCCTGCTTGAGTGCTCTGGGACCAGGCAGGCTGGGCGAGGCCACTTGGTCCCAGTGTAGTGGTTCTAACAGGTGGGTGTTCACTTCAGACTCAACCAAAGAGAATTAGGCAGGCGGACGTACTATAGCAGCCAAGCAGCGGAGTCCCACTCCCACTCCTGGTGAATTTGCTGAACCATGTTCCAGCGGGACCATTATCAGCTGAGCTATGAGCCATGACAGCACCACCGTACTAGAGAAACAGCAGGGTAGCAGCCAGCCACAGCATGGCAAACAACCACAGGCACAGACTCTGTATACAAACCTCTGTGTGTGTGTGTGTATTATACTGTACTCGCTGCTCTTGGAGGTAGATGACACCAAGGCGGAACCTGCCCGCCTTTTAAGCAGCCGGGACTCATTTAAAAATTAACGAGCACATATTTCATTCAAAACTTTTATCGCAAACCACAGAATTCCCCCTCGGATTCAGGGAGGTACACATTAGGGGGAAAAAATACTATTTTTCTAGTCATTTGACTATGTGCTTACAGAAACCAATCTAGGTGTCTATTTTCTCTAATCCTGACCTGCATATCCCAGAGTGGGAAAGGATATTTAGTGCTTAGGTCAGGACTTCTTCTAGTCTATGTGGTGATTGCAGCCTATTGCAGACAGAGGGTCAAGTGCAGAGTCAGGGTGAAGGGAACTGATGAGTCTAATTCACGATGATGGGGTCAGCCTGAAGAGGTGTTTAAATACAAAAATATTTGGGGCGGCAGGTAGCCTAGTGGTTAGCGCGTTGGGCCAGTAACCGAAAGGTTGCTGGATCGAATCCCCGAGCTGACAAGATAAAAATCGGCCTTTCTGCCCCTGAACAAGGCAGTTAACCCACTGTTCCCCGGTAGGCCGTCAATGTAAATACGATTTTTTTCTTAACTGACTTGCCTAGTTAAATGAAGGTTACAACAACATCTGACGGACACAATCAGTACAAGTGCCCCTAGTATTCAAATTAGTAATTTCTAAAGCTTCACAGGCATCTTTATTTTACTATTGTTTCTACTGTTTACACAGCTGATTAAAGATAACAATACGGGATCGGTGTCCTGGGCTGAAATCAGTGACTGGCTCTCATCTTAAAAGAAGCATATAAAACCCACTGCATACTAACCTTAAAGAAGCCTATGATACCCACTCCATACTCCACACAGTACTTGTCCAGCAGGTCTCTGTTCCAAGCGTCCAGGTTGACGTACTTCAGGATGTTCTCGTAGATGACCAGCGTGAAACGGCCTCGGTCCTTGTCTGTCAAGGTTGGCATGTCCCCCTTTCCCGGGGCCATCTCGGTTCGGTAGAGGAAGCGGCCAGACTCCAGGATGGCCACAATGTCCTGTCCCAGCTGGGAGTATAGGCTCTCCACAAACACCAGCACCACAGGGTCAGTGCGCAACGCATCTGAGGGCCTGGCCGTGCGTGGAGGGAGCGCCCGGGAGGAGGTGGAGGGTGTGGCGGCACGGCGGTCATCCCAGTCAGCAGTGCCCTCCTCCGGGCCTCCCATGCCCCCCGCCGCCGGCTCCAGCTCCCGCTTGACTCCGTAGAGGAAGTAGGCAGAGACCAGGACGCTCACCATGCAGAAGAGGAAGAGGAGCAGCAGGCTGGTCTGGAGAGTGAAGGAGTGAGACTGACGGAAGAGCCGCCGGAGGCGACCGCATGTCGGCAGCAACATCACCCCGCACAGACTCTGTCCCAGAGTGCACGGCGAAAACAACCAGAATGTAACGGTAGTTTTGGAGGTGGTAGAGATTCTTCTTCAAAAATACAATAGGCTCCTCCCCATCACGTACTCATGTCACCATTGCCGAGGGGTGGTGGGAGCAACATAGGCAGGGGACACCATCAGTGTGGGTGGGTGGCTCTCTGGCAGACAGGGATGTGTGCCTTTAACCCATCCACCAGCCCCCTGCCCTCCCCACCCCCCCGACACCGCTTACGCTCTAAATCCTGTGGCTCTCTACAGGACTTGCAGAAGGACAAAGGTGGTGACGGAAGATGGTTCTCTGGGGTCACACGGGTAGTCCAGCAAGGTGCTGCTCTTCCAGCAGGTCATCCCCAAAGCATTCTCCAGGAGACCTGGAGGACAAAGACAAATATTCAGAGATTAGAACAGGACTGTTCAGTGTTCCAGTTATACACAGAGATTAGAACAGGACTGTACATTGTTCCAAATTTACACAGAGATAACAGGTGAGGATCTGCAGAGAAGATAATGGAAGAAACTCCCCAAATACAGGTGTGCCAAGCTTGTAGCGTCATACCCAAGAAGACTGGAGGATGTAATCACTGCCAAAAGTGCTTCAGCAAAGTACTCAGTAAAGGGTTTGATTACTTACGTAAATGTGATATTTCCGGGTTTTTGTTTTGTTTCTAAAAACCTGTTTTTGCTTTGTCATTATGGGATATTGTGTGTAGATTGATGGGGGGGGGGATTTACGTAACAAAATGTGGGAAAGGTCAAGGGGTCTGAATACTTTCCAAATGCACTGTATGTTATGGGATGTATTGACATTATGGACGGTATGTGGATATAATATTTAGTACATCTGTAGGATAGAATCGTATATATACAGCAATAGTTGAATAGTGTAGCATTGACTAGAATACAGTATATACATATGAAATGAGTAAAACAATATGTAAACGTTATTAAAGTGACCATTGTCCATTATTAAACTGACCAGTGATTCCATGACTATGTAAATAGGGCAGCAGCCTCTAAGGTAGCCGGCTAGTGATTAAGTTCAGGGCAGGGTACTGGGTGGAGGCCTAGTGACGGCTACTTAAAACTGATGGCTTTAAGATTGAAAAACAGCTTCTGTCTCTCGGTCCCAGCTTTGATGCACCTGTACTGACCTCGCCTTCTGGATGATAGCGGGGTGAACAGCCGTGGCTCGGGTGGTTGATGTCCTTCATGGTCTTTTTGGCCTTCCTGTGACATCGGGTGCTGTAGGTGTCCTGGAGGGCAGGCAGTGTGCCCCCGGTGATGCGTTGGGCAGACCGCACCATTCTCTGGAGAGCCCTGCCGTACCAGGCGGTGATACAGCCCGACAGGATGCTCTCAACGGTGCATCTGTAAAAGTTTGTAAGGGTTAGGGGCCAAGCCAAATTTCTTCAGCCTCCTGAGGTTGAAGAGGCGCTGTTGTGCCTTCACCACACTGTCTGCATGGGTGGACCATTTCAAATTGTCAGTGATGTGATGGCCCCATCAATGTGGATGTGGACATGCTCCCTCTGCTGTGTCCTGAAGTCCACAATCAGCTCCTTTGTTTTGTTGAGAGGTTATTTTCCTGGCACCACTCCGCCATGGCCCTCACCTCCTCCCTGTAGACGGTCTTGACATTGTTGGTAATAAGGCCTACTACTGTTGTGTCGTCTGCAAACTTGATGATTGAGCTTCATTTAGTTCAGTTACCTTTGCTTTCTTGGGTACAGCAACAAATGGTGGACATCTTGAAACAATAGGGAGAGATTGAATATGTCCGTAAACTCTCCAGCCAGCTGGTCTGCGCATGCTCTGAGGACGTGGCTAGGGATGCCGTTGTCGTGTCTTTGGCTATGCCGGATTAAGTGATATGACATGCTATTCTATAAAATCATTTCTCTGTAATTCATATTACCTGATTAAGCTAATCAGGTGAATGTAATTAACTAGACAGTTGGGGCACCAAGAAAGAATGTTTATAGAGCTGTTATCTTCCGAATAAACTCTTAAAGACCGAGTCATCTTTTACATCAATATTTAATCGTCAACTTATTTAGTCTCATCTGAAAGTTGTAAATTCTTGGTTATCTTCACGAACGCTGGCTAACAAGTTGAATCAGCAATACAAAATGTGGTTTAATTATTTATTTACTAAATAATCACACAGAATTACATCTACACAGAATGGATCATACATTGATTACAAATGATGTCAAAGAAAATGTTCCTGGTGGACGGAGTCGACATGACGACTGGTTATACAAAGGAAAGGGGTTGGGTTTGAATGAAAGAGCGGGAAGACTGAGGAACAAAGGGAGAAGCTACGTCTATCGGGCCGTAGGCAGCTACTCTATCGTAAATACAGAATCTTATGCATTCTAAATAACCGCCCATTTGGAAAAGGAAAATGCAATAAATATTTAATCTGAGCTGCGCTTTGATCGGTTGGTTGTAGATGGGATGCCGGGTTGTCCTTAGAAGAATGTCTGATGGTAGAATGGATACTTGGTAGTACCGTCGTCTTGTGGTAGACAGATACTCTGTCCGTCCTCTCCTAGCCCACGTCTACAGTTGCTGCGCTAACGCGACGGCTAGGAATTATCACTTCTTTAGTGAATAAGAGTTCAAAGTTCATACCATGTTGCCATGCTATATGCTCATGCTATATTCTGGCTGGTATAGTCGAAATTCATCCTTCCGGCATGTAGGTCGTCACCTTCACATTGAAATTCGATGCTAATTTCGCTAGAGAACCTAAGGTTGACTTAGTTCTATAGGTGGTCTTTTGTCCTTTCAACCACACGTCCTTGGAACAGGTTATTATCTGAGCCCTTTTAACGTAGGACCATCGCCCTAACGTCCTCGGAACAGGAAGTTACATTTTCATAACAGGGTTTATATAGTAGGGGAGAGAAGGGTGTGTTTCATAATTTATAACCAATGTCTCTTCACATGGGCAGGGCCACTGAGTTGAGCATAGTTCACTCATGAAAACCCAATTCCCTCATTTGGAAGCTAAAATTACATTTAATCTTTTCACAAATAGTTTCATATTTAAACATTTAAATTGCACAACAATTCCATGTGAATCTGATAACTAGAATGTGCAGACTTTCCAAGATACAGTTTGTCGTCCTATCATCAGTAATAATGTCTCAGACGCCAACTGATCTGGCATCATATTCATTTAGTACCAACGCATATTTTCAGCTGGTTGGATTACAGAAACATGGTTCCGTTCCCCCACCCTTTTGATGTTCCCAGACTCTCTCAATGTTAACAAAGGGATTTTCAAGTCACATCGGTACAGTAGAGAGAGGAAAAAGAGGAAAGGTATTTATGGGGGTCATAAACCTCCCCCCTCAGGCCACCGTCTGGGCCGGCAGCCTTGTGAGGGTTAACACGCTTAAATGTCTTACTTACATCGGCCACTAAGAACGTGAGCCCACAGTCCTTGGGAGTAGCCCCCGTCTGTGGAACTGTGTTATCCTCAAAACGGACTACGGTGGTGTTTAGCTTGTCTAAATGTTATGGCAAGACGTCTGTGGTCACGACGTGGCTGGTTTCCCTTTGTAGTCTGTGATTGTCTGGAGTCCCTAACACATACATTGTGTGTGAGCCGTTGAGTTGCGACTCCACTTTGTCTCTGTACCGTTATGCCTGTTTGATTGCCTTATGGAGGGCATAACTGCACTGTTTGTATTATAGGGAAAAAACATTCCCTATACACTTCCTGATGAACTCAGTCCCCGTGTCAGTGTATATGTCAATGTTATTCTCAGAGGCAACCCGGAACATATACCTGTCCGCATGAGTAAAACAATCTTGCATCCATACAGAAATGGTTTGTCGAGATCGTTGTGAACGAACTTCTCTGGCCTGCACAGAGCCCTGACCTCAACCCCATTGAATTTGAACGCAGATTGCGAGCCAGGCTTCATCTCCCAACATCAGTGCCCGACCTCCCTAATGCTGGTGGCTGAATGGAAGCAAGTCCAACATCTAGTGGAAAGCCTTCCCAGAAGAGTAAAGGCTGTTTATAGCAGCAAAGGGGGACGAACTTCATATTAATGAACATGAGTTTGGAAGCAGGTGTCCACAAACGTTTGTAGTGTACCTTCAGACTGTTTTACATATATCTGCTAATTGCAAGGCTTCTGATCTCTACTTTACAAAAATATTTAAAAAACACAACATGCAACAATTTCAATGATTTTACTGAGTTACAGTTCATATAAATGCAGTGTATATGCCTCATCACAATTCTACCTCGGAGATCTACGGACAGTTCCTTGAACTACACGGTACAGTTCCTGCACGGTCAGCTGTGGGACCTTTCTTTCGAATTCACGTCCAAACAATTGAATTGGCCACAGGTGGACTCCAATCAATTTGTAGTGACATCAAGGATGATCAAGGAAATTGGATGCACCTGAGCTTAATTTGGAGTGTCATAGCAAAGGGGTGTGAATACTTATGTAAATTAGGTTTCTGTATTACATTTTCAATACATTTCCTAACATTTCTAAAAACATTGTCATGACAATCCTGTGAAGATCTGAAGGATCAGATTACAGTGGGTCCGGTCTACAGCACCCTCTCTCCCCCGCAGAGGGGGAGGAGGGGTGACGTTGGCCGTTTTATGACGGTCGTAAATACCTTGTAGAAACTCTGCCTTTGGGCTTTGCAGGATGGAGGGGAAAGGAGATTCCTCCCGCCAAAACTACAACACCAAAAGGCTGGATAATGAAACAATATTTCTGTAATCCAAACATCGGGAATGGTCCGTGGGTATTTAAAGAATAACCATGTCCAACAGTAGTTGTTTTGTGATATCATGAAGGATGGTATAACTAAATACCTGTACCTCTACAAATGTGAATCTGATAACTGGGATGTATACATCTAAATGTTATGGAAATTAAATAATTAAATATGAAACTACTTGTGAGAAGATGTAATGTGATGCTAGCCTTCTAAATGAGATAATTGTTTTTCATATAAAGTCTAACCAGTCAGTGACCACACCCACCTGAGCACAGACATGTCACTGAACGCACCTTCTGCCAGGGTGCATAAAACCCCTCGTGAAGAATTAACATAGGCCAAGCAGGCGGACGGTGTTGAACCGGACGCCACGAAGGGTTAGACTCTAAGAGACCAGAAAAATATGGACCGTGGTGCACAATGAAATGGTAGGAATTAAAATCTCTGGAGACCAGTACATTTCCGGGTTGCTACGGGCGGATAAATGGTTCTAGCTCTACATTGAACCAGTGTGACCGACAGCGTGAGCTGAAAGGTACAACATGTTTAGAAACTCTCTCGAAGATGACTACACAGGAACATTAAGTCTGCAGCTGTTTAAGCCATTTTGCCACAACTTTGGAAGTATGCTTGGGGTCATTGTCCATTTGGAAGACCCATTTGCGACCAAGCTTTAACTTCCTGACTGATGTCTTGAGATGTTGCTTCAATATATCCACATCATTTTCCTGCCTCATGATGCCATCTATTTTGTGAAGTGCACCAGACCCTCCTGCAGCAAAGCACCCCCACAACATGATGCTGCCACCCCCGTGCTTCACGGTTGGGATGGTGTTCAGCTTGCAAGCCTCCACCTTTTTCCTCCAAACATAACAATGGTCATTATGGCCAAACAGTTCTATTTTTGTTTCATCAGAACAGAGCACATTTCTCCAAAAAGTACAATATTTGTCCCCATGTGCAGTTGCAAACCGTAGTCTGGCTATTTTATGGCGGTTTTGGAAAAGTGGCTTCTTCCTTGCTGAGCGGCCTTTCAGGTTATGTCGATATAGGACTCGTTTTACTGTGGGTATAGATACTTTTGTACCGGTTTCCTCCAGCATCTTCACAAGGTCCTTTGCTGTTGTTCTGGGATTGATTTGCAGTTTTCACACCAAAGTACGTTCATCTCTAGGAGACAGAACGCGTCCATGGCGGCTGCATGGTCCCATGGTGTTTATACTTGCGTACTATTGTTTGTACAGATGACCGTGGTACCTTCAGGCGTATGGAAATTGCTCCCAAGGATGAACCCGACTTGTGGAGGTCTGCCATTTTTGTTTTAGGTCTTTATTTGACATCATGGGAAAATCAAAAGAAATCAGCCAAGAGGCACTGAGTTTGAAGGTTGGCCTTGAAATACATCCACAGGTACACCTCCAATTGACTCAAATTATGTCAATTAGTCTTTCAGAAGGTTCTAAAGCCATGACATCATTTTCTGGAATTTTCCAAGCTGTTTAAAGGCACAGTTAACTTAGTATATGTAAACTTCTGACCCACTGGAATTGTGATACAGTGAATTATAAGTGAAATAATCTGTCTGTAAACAATTGTTACAAATTTCTTGTGTCATGCACAAAGTAGATGTCCTAACCGACTTGCCAAAACTATAGTTTGTTAACAAGAAATTTGTGGAGTGGTTTAAAAAAGAGTTTTAATGACTCCAATCGAAGTGCATGTAAACTTCTGACTTCAACTGTATATAGTATAGTAGAATAATAGTGAAGACATGCAATTATCTCATCATAAATGCAGTCATCTTTTCAGCAAAAGCTTAATAAGAGATTAGAAAAGGACTATTCAGTGTTCCAGATATACACAGAGTGCTTTCGGAAAGTTTTCCAGACCCCTTGACTTTTCCCACATTTTGTTTCATTACAGCCTTATTCTAATTTAAAAAAATATATATATATATATACTCTGCAATCTACACACAATACCCCATAATTACAAAGCGAACAGGTTTAATAATTTTTTTGCAAATGTATAATTATTTTTAAATACTATTTTTACACAAGTATTCAGACCCTTTGCCATGAGACTTGAAACAGAGCTCAGGTGCATCCTGTTTTCATTGGTCATCCTTGAGATGTTTCTACAACTTGATTGGAGTCCAACGGAGATAACTTAAATTGATTGGACCTGATTTGGAAAGTCTGCTGCTGGTTAGAATGCCAGCACCTTGTTTTTTTTGTCTTCTACAAAGCACCAATTTTCAGAGGATAAAGCTAAAAAAAAACGAGAGCTTGTTCAACTGTGGGAAATGGCTGAAGTGACAGGGTGACAAGATCCAGCGTGCCTGGGACTGGATCCAGTCAGGCACCACAGAGCCATTAATATACGGGCATATATGTAAAGAGAGTGGAAAAAATTATCAAAGCCTTGCAGGGGTATGGGGATAAAAAACAAAATGCATGAATACCAAAGCAAAGCAACAGCACAAAAGTACATTTATAAAGATGATAACAGGCAATGGAGGGGAGGGGGGGGGGCAGGGAGAAAGCAATTTTATCACTTCAAAAGGGTGTTGGGAGCAGAGCATGTGAAAGACACCAGTCGCCCTCCCTTTGGTGAGACACAGCTGTTCATGTTCTAGTCCGTTAAGGCTTGCACATATCGCAACGAATGGGGATCTAGCGTTCGTCTGACTATAGTTCAGCGCGTTGTGTTTTAGGGACCACCAGCTGTAGACCTCTGGCTGCTGACGTTTTTAATGTGTTTCTACATGTAAAATCAGTGTGCACTTGGCTTTCAAATTTCATTGAGGTGCTAAGTATTCTTGGCCAGCAAAAACTATTGGTGTGTGAGCCCTTAGCGTGATCCAATTTCCCCCATCAGGAATTTTTGAGGCGGGCCGTGGGGGCTAGCTTTAGGAAGCAAGAAAGAAAAATTCCATAAGGGGTTGCAAGGATGACGTGCAGGCATTTGAGTCCTTAACCCCACTCCCGGCCCCCTCCCCAGTCCCCACACCCAGAGTCTGAGCTTCAACCACAATACACGTCACTTGGCTCCCATTGTGGCAGTGAGAGGGAGGTGAAGACCTGTCACCACAGGGGCTCTGCTATTCATCCACAGGGTATTTAGCCCACCCTTTTAAATGTGTAAAGGATTATGAAAACCCAGTATAATTCAGATGGCAATGCATTTGTCAAGTGAAAGAGGGGAAACACCCAATAAACATGAAGCACTAAAGCTGCTGGGTCATAGACAGTATGATTCTACTGTCTGTAGGACAGGGCTGGGCTACACAAGATTAGCTAGCTAAAACAAGAGTTTTATTAAATCCGTGTTGATGTTTTTGATGGTGGCCTGGTTTAATGTTGGCAACAAAAACAGGCAAGACAGGGTGGTAAAGGTGGCCACAGCAAGCTCAACTGGGTGCAACAGGCACAGCTCTCAGAAACATTCAGGAAGCAAGTGGTTAGGAGAGCTAACCGTATCCAAGGCTGTCCCCTTCTTGACGATGTTGAAATCCTCCAGTCAGGTCCATCGTGTTAGACTTCCCAAACTCAAGAGCAACAGATGGAAGAACTATTTTATCCCATAGGCTTTCTGAATCTGCACATGAAATGAAATGTTTATTGCTGCACTTTTGCACAATGACCTCTCCTTTTTTTTATTGATTTTAACCTCTAACGAGTCACCAACCCTGATCCGGGAGCACCCCCCACCACCCCCCCACTGAGTAGCATAGCTAGCATAGCGTCACAAGTAACTTGTAGCATCTAAATATCATTAAATCACAAGTCCAAAACACCAGATGAAAGATACAGGTCTTGTGAATAAAGCCACCATTTCAGATTTTTTAAATGTTTTACAGGGAAGACACAATATGTAAATCTATTAGCTAACCACGTTAGCAAAGGACACGATTTTTTTACTCCCAACAGTTTTTTCCTGCGTCAGTAGCTATCACTAATTCGACTAAATAAAAATATATATATAGCCACTAACCAAGAAACAACTTCATAAGATGACAGTCTGATAACATATTTATGGTATAGCATAGTTTTTTGTTGTTGAAAAATGTGCATTTTTCAGGTATAAATCACAGTTCTACATTGCAGCTGCAATCTGAAATAGTGCTGACCCAGCCAGAACAATTACAGAGACCAACGTCATATAACGAATTACTCATCTTAAAACATTTCAGAAAAATACACAGCGTACAGATATTGAAAGCCCAACATCTGGTGAATCCAAACAATATTTCAGATTTATTAAATGTTTTATAACGAAAACAAAATGTAACGCTAAATTAGCATAGCTATACCAGGCAGATTCGGCTGGGCGCCCACGGCCAGTTCACATGCACAACAGATATGATATAACATCGTAAATTGGGTCTTACTATGGCTGATCTTTCATCAGAATGTTGATCAAACTGTCCTTTGTCAAGATGAGTCGTTGGTTGCGTTCAGAATGGTTCCTTTCCCACTCCATTTAGCACAGGTACTGGTCGAGTGGCACGGATTTCTCAAACGATAATAAAATCAGACAACGGAACACCGCAAAACTCCCGAAAAAATTCAAATAATCTGATTAAACTATATTGAAAAAACATACATTACGATGATCTGGTCACATGTATCAAACAAACTTCGAGACGGAGATAATAATGGCCGTACAACAGAAGACAATCCCAGCTCCAAGTCGCACGATATAGAGAACCGGAAGTTGTCGGTCACGCCAAAGAATTAGCTCTCATTTCACGTCAGTCCCAGATAAACAAGATATTTTTCCTCTGACGTCCTCTTGTCACCCAGAGGAAGGCCAATGAGGTGTGTTTCGGGTCATAGGGGGCACGACCATATATAGGCAGAGCGTTGAAGCTGGCATAACACATCTTGCTTTTTTCTTCTTGGTCAGGGAAAGTGCTGTCAAATGACTTCTGTATCACTCAGAGACAAAATTGAAACGGTTTTAGAAACTAGAGATTGTTTTCTTTCCAATGGTATTATTTATATGCATATAGTAAGAGCAATAATTGAATAAGAGGCAGTTTAATCTGTAGAGCAAATTATGCTAATGGGAAAATAGCACCCCCTGTATTCTCAAGAAGTTTTAAGATCGTAACCAATCTCATTATCTGTTGTACGGCTGACACCGTTTGCTTTTATTGTTGAACCCTGACTGAACAACATTTCTCAATTGGGACAATAAAGATATACTTTTTACGTTTTTTCAAGTTAACGTTTGAATATCTGTCTTCTTCTATGACAGTGGAGATAAGTGACGAGTCGGAGCAGCCTCTGGCAAATAGCTGACAAAAGAACAGATTGTATTCACCGCTCTTCCAGATCAACAAAAACCCAGCTTTTCCCTGACATCATGTGTCTCATCTGAGGAACTGAATACCAGGCTGAGATGAAGGCACATAGTCTTACAAGACAACAGTGCCAAAGGATTTGAGGATTATTTTTTTGTTCAATGTAGCAGACAAAAAAAAAAGAATGGAGGGAGAAAAAAAAAGTTGTATTCCTGGCTGGTATTTGATTCTTGTGTGTGTGTGTGTGTGTCTGAAGTGAAGAAAGTCGATCCCAACTTCGAGAAAAATGAAAGTTTAACTAAAAACAGCCTGAGCAACATTAATGGGTTCGAGTAGAGACTGGCTGTCTGGGTCACCAACACACTGCTCACTTCACCACACTAACAAATTGCTTTTGTGTCACAGGTTTCAAAAGCCTCTGCAATGACACACCAAACATGCAGAGGTGGTATAAAATACAAGTAAGAAGAAATACCAGTCCAGGACTGAAAAAAAAGTGGGAAATTGAGGACCTTGACATTTAAGAATACGTCACCAACTCCCATGCCAGACAGTCCCACTATTTTGTCGCAGTCAGGGGACTGACAGACGTGTGAAAAGGAGCTGTGGGCATCTGGGAACAAACACAAACTCCCATTTTTTTAGGATGAGCGTCATCACACGTCCTGCTCTCAGGGCATCACATACAGTGGCTTCAGAAAGTATTGATGCCCCTTGACTTATTCCACATGTTGTTGTTAAAGCCGGGAATTCAGAATTGATCAAACATATATTTCTTCACTCATCTACACACAATACCCCATAATGACAAAGTGAAAACATGTTTTTAGAAATGTTAGGAAAAGTATTTTTAAAAACTCATTAAGATAAGTATTCACACACATTTGCTATAACACTCGACATTGACCTGTGCATACAATTTCCTTTGATCATCCTTGAGATTTCACAACTTGATTGGTGACGACCTGTGGCCAATTCAAGTGCTTGGATATGATTTAGAAATGAACACACCTGTCTATATAAAGATCCCACAGTTGACAGTGCATGTCAGAGCAAAAACTATACCAAGGAATTGTCCGTAGACCTCTGAGATAGAATTGTGATGAGGCATATATCTGGGGAAGGGTATAAAACTATTTCTAGATTGTTGAAAGTTTCCAAGAGCACAGTAGTCTCCATCATTGGGAGAGAAAAAATAAAATAAAAATTGGAACTAACCACTCTGCCTAGAGCTGGCCATCCGACCAAACTGAGCAACCGGGCAAGAAGGACCTCAGGGAGGTAACCAAGAACCCAACGACCACTCTGACAGAACTACAGAGTTCTTTGGCTGAGATGGGAGAACCTGCCAGTCTCTACAGCACTTCACCAATCTGGGCTTTATGGGAGTGGCCAGACTTAAGCCACTCCTAAGAAAAAGGCATGTGACAGCACACCAGGAGTTAGCTGAAAGGGGACGTGACAGCACACCAGAAGTTAGCTGAAAGGGCACGTGACAGCACACCAGACACAGCTCATCACCAGTCTAACACCAACCCTACCGTGAAGCATGATGATGGCAGCATCATGCTATGGGGATGCTTTTCAGCAGCAGGGACTTTGAGACTGGTAAGGAAAGAGGGAACAATGAATATAGTCAAATACAGGCAAATCCTTGAGAACCTGCTTCATAGTACAAACGACCTTAGACTGGGGTGAAGACTTATGTTCCAACAGGACAATGACCCCAAACATAGTCAAAGCAATGCTGGTATGGCTTCAGAACAAGAATGTGAAAGTCCTTGAGGGGCCCAGCCAAAGCCCAGACTGGAATTCCAGAAAAACTTGAAGATTGCTGTTCACCGCCATTCTCCATCTAAGCGACTGAGAAAATCTGCAAGGAAGAAAATCCCCAAATCCAGATGTGCAAAGCTGTAATCACCGGCAAAGGTGCTTCTACAAAGTATTGACTCAGGGGTGTGAATAGTTATGTAAAAATGTATTTCATTTTTTTATAAATTAGAAAACATTTCTAAACATGTTTTACTTTGTTTTTCCGCACTCTAACCCATAATGACAATCAATTGAATCCATTTTGAATCCAGGCTAACACAACTAAATGTGGTATACGTCAAGGGATATGTGCACTTTCTGAAGGCACTGTACTTTATGCATCAAGTGTTCCTACCTCGAGAGACAGCAATATGCTCCTAGCCCGCTGACCCAGCAACATACAGTACAGGGAAAAGTCCTTTCAAAAAAAAAAGTGCTACAAGCTGAACCATTAAGCATCACCTAGTCGATTCATGTTCAACAAACAAGGAATATAGTCTTTAATGTGGCTATCAAAATGTGGACAAGAAATCATATTCAAATATAGCCCTATTTTAATTCCATTATGTAATCATAGCCTCCGGTATGTGAGGAAACCTATCGACTACCCTCTTCATCTGTCACTACTTCAATATGTTTCTTTCTTTGCCTTTTCAAAGCACATTTGGACAGAGGAGAACAGCTACTGAAGAAAAAAGGAGTGCCTCAACAGCTGGGAATATTAGTGAGCCACTGATTGGCGCGTAGGCCCATAAACACCAGAACCTTTCCTGTAATGAGCACCGTGGGTAACTGCACCAGGGGCTTGGGCTACAAGACGAACCCTGGCTGCCGGCCCTGGGTGGCTAGCCTTGCAGGACTGCTTTCTCTCAGACTCAGGCAGCCCCAACTTTAGATTCACAGAGTGTATCCAGGCCTAACCCCATGGGCTCGGTGCCATTTCACATTCACAATGACAGACATTGTTTGGAGCAGATGATGACTGCCTGAGAATCCGGTCCTTGCTCAGGCATGAGGGGTTAGCAGACTGAGACTAATGCAGGTTTTCATGGCCTTCCCAAACCCCACCTAAAAAGAAGTCAGGGTGGAGCTAGTCAATTGAAACAGAGGAATGGGTTGGCTCACGGGGTTTGGTGGAAGTAAGATGGAGGAGCAGCATTTTATGTTAAAGCTCAGAGGAATACAGACACAATATGAAATACCTCTTCAAACACCAGATGTGGAGGACACCGATGTTTCCTGTTCCAGCTGTTCATGTGTTGCCTTATTGCAGTAGGCCCTACATGCAATCAAGCTGTCTTTAAACTGCCAAGTTTCTTTAAAAAAAATGAGAGAAAGGAAAAAGTGAAAAGTTGGTATAGAGCGAGAAATATGCTCATTATGGCATGCTAGACACTGATTATGTTCAATAAGTCAGCCTCTGTATCCAAGGTACTGAGATGGTTAACCAACTGGTGGGAGTCAGACTAACTACTATCATCACTGAGGTCGGTTCCTGAATCACCATAGCGTTTGACTGTCTGGGCTATGGGTTATAGACTATGGTTTAGGTTTACAGATTGACTTGTTTAATTAGCATTGGATAGGAACCACAAGGGTTGCTAAGGCAATCCAGGTGATAATAGCCATTAGAGGGAACCATGCTTACTGGATAACATAGGCTAGATTATTTTATTTGTAATAAATTTGTAAACCTGTTTTTGCTTTGTCATTATGGTGTAGTGCGTGTAGATTGATGAGGGGGAAAAAACAATTGAATCCATTTTAGAATAAGGCTGTAAAGTAACAAAATGTGGAAAAAGTCAAGGGGTCTGAATACTTTCCCAAATGCCTTGTATCTATCACAGAGGGACAGGACTAAGAGAATCCTTCACATGGATGACCTAAGTTGAAATACGAGTTTCTGACAACACGTACATGAAGAACATAAATATTGCTTTCTGTGGGACAGTATCAGTACTGCACATATGAAAGACAACACTAATCAAAAAGCTGTAGCCTCTCTGTTAAGTAAATAAGGTAAGGAGAAAAAACATTCATGAAAAAATAAAAATAAATAAAAAGAAATGGGGCTAAAAACAAGCGTCGGTTGGTTCAACGGTTTCAGTCACCCTTTCCAAAGGAAAAGCATAAACACAGCCTTCTTCAGAAAGCACAAGTCAAACTGCATCCAATCAGACACCAAAGTTCCCCTTCATCAGAATTTGAATTACTGCTGGAGCTGGCAACTGCCACCCGTGAAAACAGACACTACAAAACTTCTGACGGACATGGTTCAGAGAAATGCAATCAGGGGCGGATGTAACATGAGAATGACAAATAAAAAACTGTTTTAAGTTTAAGAGCGCCACTGCTTTGTGACAGCTCTGAATCCGTTTGACTGAGGAGTTTGAGATCCTTAGTGCTAATGTTCTATCTATCACACAGGAGCATTTGTCTGTGAATTGTAATATGCCATGAACGTAGAGCACCACAAACACTAGAGTGCGTCAACTTTACCATGGTAAGATTAAAATCCTTTTAACACCATGGTCCTCTCTTCTCTCTTATTAGTAGGCAATAAAGGTCAGTCAGAACCCAAATGCTGTTCAGTTCACTGCCTTCATTCAGTCATTCGTTTATTGCAGTCACAATTCTTGCTTGCTAAAACTGTAATATATTATTTTATGCACAGATTAAGGCTGTACTAAGGGGTACCATGAAATGGTACACGGAGAAGCAATTTTCAAAACCAACAAGCAAGACCACTGAAAATACAACCAATATCCATTCAAATGCTGTGAGAGAATCATAGCAGAGGCATTCAGGCCATCCACCACATTTTTTATTTTTTTAACATTTTTGTAATTTAGCAGACACTCTTATTCAGAGCATTCATCTTCATAAATGTTTTCCCATACTGGTCCCGCAGGGGAAGGAAACTCACAACCCTGGCGTTGCAAGCGTCATGCTCTACCAACTGAACCACACGGGATTAATTGCACAGCATACCAATGAATGGGGCACTGGGATGGTTCACCTCTGTCTCAGAGGCAGAGTTAATACAAAACATTAGCAATCTGAAGGGCCTAATCCAGCACAATCTGGGGAGGGTCAGGGAAGTGTAATCCTAAATCTCTAATCCTGTTTATCTAGACTGGACCAAATGCGCAAACAAGTGGCAGATGAATGTACAGACATACAGAGCAGTGACCACAACTTGGTGTCCAACATGGACTAGTGCATTGATGGATCCGGAACCCATTTTCAGTTAACCAAATTAAATCTGTCCAAGACATCAATCTGAACCAGTGAATAAGATTTGTCAATATAGCCTCAGCCTACAACGAGAACACAAGTGCCTAACCTATAAAACCATACAGTCCCATTTATTGTCGATGGAGCCACTCTGAAGGAAAGCGTCAGCCACAGTACCTTGTGAAGCGTGTCCATCCTGTGAAGAGAACTATCCTCCAGGGCCCTCTAGCTGTGTGTGTGTGTGGTGTCCCTGCCAGGATAGCCTCTGTGCTCCTCCAATTTCCACTCTACTAGCTAGGGTTGCTCCTACCTCCACAGGCGCTCTGCTCTACTCTGAACTTCAACTCCACTTCCCCACCATGCTCAGCTCCGTCTGAGCTCACACACACACACAGCTGCTTACGTCTGGTGATGAACGCACAGTCCACCAGCCAGCCCTCTTGCGCCAACCCAGCACAATCTGTACCACCACCATCACACCTGCTGTGTCGCTCCAATCCCTAGAGAGTACTTACTTGGCGAGAGCGGGTGCACCCCCCCACCCACGCACTGCATGACCAGTGTTTGGGGTGAGCTGCGAGCCCACCACGCTGCTTATTTAATGTGCGTTTTTGTCCGCGTGCTAATCTCCTGTTTCACTGGGACGGCGCTAACCCCATGAGCTGTACCCCTGACATAATCCCCCCGTGGACTGACTCCGGCATGAGGGTAAGGGGATTACTTCCCGTTTGGAGGTGTTTGTCTCCTGACATTAAAGGAAGGGAGGGCGGGGGACAGGGGAAAAGTCTGTGTTTTCAGAGATAAAGACTGAGGGAAGCTGTGGGTCTAAATCCAATATGATACACCACTGCACGCTGCAATGTAGTTTACTTCCAAAGCTCTTCTGAAGCAGCACAGATATGAAACATGAAAAGGCCAGTAAACTGAAACTGTAACAGTCTCTCCAGAAATCCAGTTGCGTCCAACAACCACTTAGCGGTCATAAAATGCATTATTTAAATTGGGTTTCTCAATCCATCTGTGATTATTGTACATTAAAATATTGTGCCCACAGTTGGCCTTAAAGGTAGATAGGTAGAGAGACCGTAGGGCCGCCCAATACAGGCAAAACATTTCATTTCAATATACTGGTAACTGTCAAAATAATGGAAACACTTGAGTAAAATGAGCAATAAAGTACATTGAAAGCAGGTGCTTCCACACAGATGTGGTTTCTGAGTTAAAAGGTTAAGCAATTAACATCCCATCATGTATAAAATGCTCGGCAGGCCCTTCATTTTGGCTACAATGGTTATGCCCCCATAGAATGACAATGCCCCCATTCACAGGGCACGAGTGGTCACTGAGTGGTTTGATGAGCATGAACACGATGTAAACCATCTGCAATGGCCATCTCAGTCACCAGATTTCAACCTGATTGAACAAATGGGAGATTCTGGAGCGGCGCCTGAGACAACGTTTTCTACCACAATCAACAAAACACCAAATTATGGAATTTCTTGTGGAAGAATGGTGTCGCATCCCTCCATTAGAGTTACAGACACTTGTAGAATCTATGCCAAGGTGCTTTGAAGCGGTTCTAGTTCGTGGTGGCCCAATGCCCTATTGAGGCACTTTGGGCGGCAGGTAGCCTAGTGGTTAGAGTGTTGGGTCAGTAACCGAAAGGTTGCTAGATCGAATCCCCGAGCTGACAAGGTAAAAATCTGTTGTTCTGCCTCTGAACAAGGCAGTTAACCCATTGTTCGTAGGCCGTCGTTGTATATAAGAATTTGTTCTTAAATTACTTGCCTAGTTAAATAAAAAGGTAAAAAATAAATGTTGGTGTTTCCTTTATTTTGGCGGTTACCTGGGTGAACTTGAAATCCTAGAAAGAAGGATTATATTAAAGAAGCAAAGTGGGGCCTCCCGGGTGGCGCAGTGGTCTAGGGCACTGCATCGCAGTGCTAACTGCGCCACCAGAGTCTCTGGGTTCGCGCCCAGGCTCTGTCGCAGCCGGCCGCGACCGGGAGGTCCGTGGGGCGACGCACAATTGGCATAGCGTCGTCCGGGGTAGGGAGGGTTTGGCCGGTAGGGATATCCTTGTCTCATCACGCTCCAGCGACTCTAGTGGCGGGCCGGGTGCAGTGCGCGCTAACCAAGGGGGCCAGGTACACGGTGTTTCCTCCGACACATTGGTGCGGCTGGCTTCCGGGTTGGAGGCGCGCTGTGTTAAGAAGCAGTACGGCTGGTTGGGTTGTGCTTCGGAGGACGCATGGCTTTCGACCTTCGTCTCTCCCGAGCCCGTACGGGAGTTGTAGCGATGAGACAAGGTAGTAATTACTAGCGATTGGATACCACGAAAATTGGGGAGAAAAAAAAAAAAAAAAAAAAAGTGGAATCTTTCTTGTTTGGAACAATCTGTTGACAGCACTGAAGCAGCCGCAAGAGTAGAGGCGGAGAGAGATGACAGAGAGAAGACTGACGGAGAAAACTGATCAAAACAGATATTACACGGGGCTCTGTGGCGTTTAAAAAATATTTTATGCGATATACACTACCGGTCAAAAGTTTTAGAACACCTACTCATTCAAGGGTTTTTCTTTATTTTGACTATTTTCTACATTTTAGAATAAAAATGAAGACATCAAATCTATGAAATAACAGGTATGGAAAAATGTAGTAAACTTGAAGAGTTTTCATACTGTGTATATCAACTTTACATACTGTACGTTGGAAAATATCCAGGATAAAGAGAATGTTTTTGTGACGATAAAATTGTGATTTTAATTCTCTAATGAGATCATAGTAAATTGTGATACCTTTCCCAGGGAACCCAGAGAGCGTGTCAGCCTGACGTAAACACCCCTATTTACCAGAGGGTATCAAGCATTTGAGTTAAGAATGAACTTAAAATGGTTAACGTTTAGCTTGAGGGCAACATCGGGATTTTGAAATTCAACAGGAGGGCCCTTGCTGTTTTTTGGGGGGGACGATTTGTTCTTCTCGCCTAAATCCACGTGGGCCGTATTTTGCCCAGTTCTTTTCTAGCCAGACAATGTCACTACCCTCATCCGCAGATAAAACATGCTGACCCTCATCTCCATCCTCCTCACAAGTATTCCCCTGAAAGCAGAGACAGAGGAAATTACTTAGGGAACTGCAATTTTGCTTTCCTGTGTCCACTAACTGGCTAAATTAATTCTGGGGAACACAACGCCAGAGCTATTACCATAAATCCAGGGGCGAGAGAAAGGATTGGAACACAACTTGTTTATATGTCTCAGACAGAGAAACTAATCTACATTGCTCACTCCTGTTTACCAAAGGCAGGATGTATATTTCACTAACCTTTGTCAGAATCTGGGGAGGCGATCTGTATTACACCGTTCTGTGATTCCTATGGAAGTACACTTGGATGTCACATTACTGGAGATAAATTGGAAGCGGTGTGTAATTACTAGCGCACATGAACAGGGCAGCCATTCCGCTCCAAACCCAGATGCTGGGAGCAGCGTCGTCCCTATACTCTTAAAGTAAAAATCCACCCAAAACCACAAATTCCTACAATTTAGTGTTAAATGATAAAAAAAATTAGAAACAATTTTTTTATTTTGTTGTATGGTAGTAGCAACATGTTAAAATCATTGTGGAAATCTGTTACAGCTCAAGTTGCCTACAAAACCCACAATGCAATGCTCTCTATGGGCTGGCTAGCTGTCTAGCTAGCAAACGTAGCTACACACAATAATACCAATATCAACATGTGAAGTAGCTAGTTTGCTATAAAATGGCCTAAACAAACTGTATACTCCTAAATTGATAGGGCAATCTCACCATGTTCAACTTGCCTCGCACAGTGGAGTCTGACAATCACAACGGCAGTGCAATGTCGACATGCAACTGGACTGACAAGGCAGACAAATAGGAGAAATGTGATGGACACTCTGTTAAATTTCAAAATATCTTGAGGTAGGAATATCGCAAAAATATGATTAATGGCTCGAGAGATGAGTCATGACATCGGCCAGTATTGAAATCTGACATGAATGATAGACGTTGTTGCGATCTAAAAGTCATATTCCTATTAACTTCTAGTGTAGTGAGGGCAGATTTATCACTTTGTCATACTGGACGAATTTCTGCCTACTTGAACGGCAATAGCTCAGATACACATGAAATGACCCCAAGAAAATCGATAGAACGTTGCTCAGACACATAACCAATACAGTGCATTTGGAAAATATTCAGACCCCTTCAATTTTTACACATTGTTAGGTTACAGCCTTATTCTAAAATTGATAATTTAAAAAATATGTTTTTTCACAACTAATATCAGGAAACGTTCAAGTCCGGGCTCTGGCTGGGCCCCTCAAGGACATTCAGAGACTTGTCCCGAAGCGACTCCTGCGTTGTCTTGGCTGTGGTGCTTAGGGTCGTTGTCCTGTTGGAAGGTGAACCTTCGCCCCAGTCTGAGGTCGTGAGCGCTCTGGAGAAGGCTTTCATCAAGGATGTCTCTGTTCTTTGCTCAGTTCATCTTTCCCTTGATCCTGACTAGTCTCCCAGTCTCTGCCACTGAAAAACATCCCACAGCATGATGCTGCCACCACGCATCACCGTAGGGATGGTGCTATGTTTCCTACAGTTGGCATTCAGGCCAAAGAGTTCAATCGTGGTTTCATCAGACCATTGAATCTTGTTTCTCATGGTCTGAGAGTCCTTTACGTGCTTTTAAGCAAACTCCAAAAGGGCTGTCACGTGCCTTTTACCAAGGGGTGGCTTCAGTCTGACCACTCTAACATTAAGGCCTGATTGGTGGAATGCTGCAGAGATGGTTGTCTTTTTGCAATGTTTTTCCATTTCCACAGAGGAACTCTGGAGCTCTGTCAGAGTGACCATCGGGTTCTTGGTCACCTCCCTGAACAAAGGCCTGATTCTCCCCCGATTGCTCAGTTTGGCCGGGTGGCCAGCTCTAGGGAAAGTCTTGGTGGTTACAAACTTCTTCCATTTAAGAATGATTGAGGCCACTGTGCCCTTGAGGACCTTCAATGCTGCAGAAATGTTTTGGTACCCTTCCCCAGTTATGTGCCTAACCACAATCCTGTCTCAGAGGTCTACGGACAATCCCTTCGACCTCATGGCCTGGTTTTTGCTCTAACATGCACTGTCAATTGTAGGACCTTATATAGACAGGTGTGTGCCTTTACAAAATCAGTACCAATCAATTGAATTTACCACAAGGGGACTCCAATCAACTTGTAGAAACATCAAGGATGATCAATGGAAACAGGATGCACCTGAGCTCAATTTTGAGTCTCATAGCAGAGTCTGAATACTTCTGTAAATATATATACAGTGGGGAGAACAAGTATTTGATACACTGCCGATTTTGCAGGTTTTCCTACTTATAAAGCATGTAGAAGTCTGTAATTTTTATCATAGAATCTAAAATCCAGAAAATCACATTGTATGATTTTTAAGTATTTCATTTGCATTTAATTGCATGACATAAGTATTTGATCACCTACCAACCAGTAAGAATTCCGGCTCTCACAGACCTGTTAGTTTTTCTTTAAGAAGCCCTCCTGTTCTCCACTCATTACCTGTATTAACTGCACCTGTTTGAACTCGTTACCTGTATAAAAGACACCTGTCCACTAGAGGTCGACCGATTATGATTTTTCACCGCCGATACCGATTATTGGAGGACAAAAAAAAGCTGATACCGATTAAATCGGCCGATTAAAAAATATTTATAAAATATATATATATATATCATACACACACACACATTTTTGTAATAATGACAATTGCAACAATACTGAATGAACAATGAACACTTTTATTTTAACTTAATATAATACATAAATAAAATCAATTTAGTCTCAAATAACATGAGAACACATGTTAAAACGAACCACCAGCTTCTGTGGGTCTTCAATATTCCCAGTTAAGAAGTTTAGGTTGTAGTGTAGAAAGCAGAGCTTGTCTACATGGTCCCCTGTCAGTCTGCTCCTCCACGAAACACAGACCTTATTTGAAGTAGATCAAGACATTCTCTATGGAAGACATGAACGGTAAAATAACGAAGGAACCCCTTTCAAGTTCAGCCGCAAGTTATTACAGGAATTATAACGCGTCGACTATTTCTCTCTAAACCATATACCTTTGACTAATCCGCGTCGGGGCGTCGGAATTGTGGCAAGCCTACTTGCCATGTTTAACGAAATGACTGTACAGTCGTGGCCAAAAGTTGAGAATTACACAAATATTCATTTTCACAAAGTCTGCTGCCTCAGTTTGTATGATGGCAAATTGCATATACTCCAGAATGTAATGAAGAGTGATCAGATGAATTGCAAAGTGCCTCTTTGTCATGCAAATGAACTGAATCCCAAAAAACATTTCCACTGCTTTTCAGCCCTGCCACAAAAGGACCAGCTGACATGTTAGTGATTCTCTCATTAACACAGGTGTGAGTGTTGATGAGGACAAGGCTGGAGATCACTCTGTCATGCTGATTGAGTTCGAATAACAGACTGGAAGCTTCAAAAGGAGGGTGGTGCATGGAATCATTGTTCTTCCTCTGTCAGCCATGGCTACCTGAAAGGAAACACGTGCCGTCATCATTGCTTTGGACAAAAAGGGCTTCACAGGCAAGGATATTGCTGCCAGTAAGATTGCACCTAAATCAACCATTTATCAGATCATCAAGAACTTCAAGGAGAGCGGTTCAATTGTTGTGAAGAAGGCTTCAGGACCCCCAAGAAAGTCCAGCAAGTGCCAGGACCGTCTCCTAAAGTTGATTCAGCTGCGGGATCGGGGCACCACCAGTACAGAGCTTGCTCAGGAATGGCAGCAGGCAGGTGTGAGTGCATCCGCACGCACAGTGAGGCGGAGACTTGGAGGATGGCCTGGTGTCAAGAAGGGCAGCAAAGAAGCCACTTCTCTCCAGGAAAAACATCAGGGACAGACTGATATTCTGCAAAAGGTATAGGGATTGGACTGCTGAGGACCGGGGTAAAGTCATTTTCTCTGATGAATCCTCTTTCCGATTGTTTCGGGTATCCGGAGAAAAGCTGGTCAGGTGAAGACAAGGTGAGCGCTACCATCAGTCCTGTGTCATGCCAACAGTAAAGCATTCTGGAGACCATTCATGTGTGGGGTTGTTGTCAGCCAAGGGAGTGGTCTCACTCACAATTTTGACTAACACAGCACTGAATAAAGAATGGTACCAACACATCCTCCGAGAGCAACTTCTCCCAACCATCCAGGAACAGTTTGGTGACGAACAATGCCTTTTCCAGCATGATGGAGCACCTTGCCACAAGGCAAAAGTGATAACAAAACATAGATATTTTGGGTCCATGGCCAGGAAACTCCCCAGACCTTAATCCCATTGAGAATTTGTGGTCAATCCTCAAGAGGCGGTTGGACAAACAAAAACAAACAAATTCTGACAAACTCCAAGCATTAATTATGCAAGAATGGGCTGTCATCAGTCAGGATGTGGCCCAGAAGTTAATTGACAGCATGCCAGGGCGGATTGCAGAGGTCTTGAAAAAGAAGGGTCAACACCGCAAATATTGACTCTTTGCATCAACTTCATGTAATTGTCAATAAAAGCCTTTGACACTTATGAAATGCTTGTAATTATACTTCAGTTTTTCATAGTAACATCTGACAAAAATATCTAAAGACACTAAAGACACTGAAGCAGAAAACTTTGTGGAAATTAATATTTGTCATTCTCAAAACTTTTGGCCACGACTGTACTATCCTGTATGTAGTGACACTTCAGCATAGCTCAGTTTGAGACCAAGGTCTTTACATGGTTAATTACTCATCCCTGGTATTGTATTGACATCCTAGACATTGTTGTGCCCTTGACCTGTCTGGTGTACAATGCACAACAACTCATTACCCAGCTTCCATCTGGCTGAGACAAGCCAACCAACACCAGCTGAGTGATGCCAGGTAGTGCCCCCCAGAGGAAGATATATACATACACACAATAGTAAACTTACCCTGATCCCACCACAACTTTACATCCAGCTCTATTGATTGTAACCAGCTGCACAAATAGCACACGTACATATCTCTCCTTTGCCTTTTTTGTGTGTTTAAAAAAATAAGTTTAAATAAGCCAAGGGGAGCTATCTGTTCTATGGCCAGTAAATAGATTAGGGCTAACATAATTGAGACTAACTGGATTGCACGGGCGGGTGTGCAGATCTGTTCGTTGTGTGAGACATAATAGGATGTCTACCCAAAACCCTGTCAAGAAACTCAAAACCTCCCCCTGTTCATTAGCCCAGAAAGTCAGTTAATCATTTTACTTCCTGAAAAGGACCCACTACCTCAGTTACAGGGTTTCCATTAGCCAGCTAAACAACTTTTGGCCCCCCAAAAAATGAAGACTATAAAGAGTTAACGGCCAAAATGATAGGGAGAAATAAAATCCCATTGTAAAATAATACTTTTTATTATTAGATGGAAATACCAGTTGATGTAAATACATTTTACCGCCATGATTATGGGTCTATAGGTTCATTTGCATAATTTACTGGAATTAAATTGGCCTGTGTATTTTCATTAGTCATTATGTAGCTTATTTATCCAAATCAACTATCACACACGTACAGCATACAGCGCCTATTTTGAGTAGGATTTCTCCTGCAGCTCGTCAGCTGGTTGCTGTTTGAGTATAACGTGCTTTCATAAGCCCATTCATTGTGCAGCAATTCTAAACACAATTGCATGTTAAAAACCGTTTTGGTGTACGATTAAAAAGAGCTACTATTTTTATATCTCAACTGGTAATTGAAGTGTGGCTCACATTCACCATAAACATCAGCGCGTCATCCACCACTTTACAATGTGAGATGGAAGCAATATGCATTTTGAAAACATACATAACTGTTTGAAACCTGAATGTAATATGAGGCATGTCTTACAGTGCCTTCAGAAAGTATTCACACCACTTCACTGGACTAGATAGCATTTTTTTCACACCCATCTAAACACAATACCCCAGAATGACAAAGTGAATTTTTTTGGGGGGAAACTTAAAATAAATAAATACAGAAATCTAATTGAAATAATTGTTCACACCCCTATGTCAATACTTTGTAGAAGAACCTTTGGCAGTGATTACAGGTGTATATCTTTCTAGGTAAGTCTCTAAGAACTTTGCACAACTGGATTGTACAATATGCACTTTATTTTTTTTTATTTTTTTTTAAAGCTTTGTCAAGTTGGATGTGAGACAGCCATTTTTAAATCTCGCCATAGATTTTCAAAGCGATTTTAGTCAAAACTGTAATTTGGCCACTCAGGTACATTCAACGTGGTCTTGGTAAGCAACACGTGTATATTTGGTCTTGCGTTTTAGGTTATTGTCCTGCTGAAAGGTGAATTTGTCTCCCAGTGTCTGTTGGAAAGCAGACAACCAGGTTCTCCTCCAGGTTTTGCCTGTGTTTAGCAATACTTATATATTTTTTTATCCAAAAAAGCTCCCTAGTCCTTGCCAATGACAAACATATCCATAACATGATGCAGCCACCACCATGCTTCAGAATATGAAGAGTGGTACTCAGTAATGTGTGAAATTTGCCTGAAACATAACACTTTGTATTCAGGACAAAAAGTTAATTCCTTAGCCACATTTTTTGTTAAGAAAAAAAAAAATCTGTAAAGGCTTCCTTCATTTCACTCTGTCAATTAGGTTTGTTTTCTGGAGTAACTACAATGTTGTTGATCCATCCTCAGTTCTCCCCAATAACACCCATTAAATCCTTGAGCGGTTTCCTCACTGGATCATAAATTAATCCATACTAGCTTGAATGTGTGGCTTGGATGTGTGTCCGCTGTAAAACTACAAGGTGAAAATTATGGAGAACATGTGCATCCTACTGTTCCTCCCCTCTAACGTTCAGCGGAGCGCCAATTTACTAAATATATTTTGGTCCCTGCTGGCACCCGTAGACAGACACACACACACACTTCCTCATTAATCTTCATTTGGGAGATGTGGGGGAACAGACAGCACCTTCTAATGGTAACCATGTTACAACTACCATGAAAAACGACAACCGAATAAAATGTTCCAAGAGGACACTCAATTCATTCTAGAAGAATGTGTGCATTCCTTAACCCGGGGCAGGAGATTACTAATCATTCCACCTTAAAATGAAAAGAGGGGGGACATCCACAGCACTAGTGTTGTTAGCTTTTATATCTAGCTGCAGAAAACAAACGGCCTGTGAATGGAAAGATGAGTGTGTGTGAGGTGGACATATAGAAGGGTATAGTATACTAGGCCCAGGGTGAGGAGGTGAGAAAGGTTTAGCAGAGAGAGGGAAATGCTAAGAAAGCCGAGAGTGATACATCAGCCTGTCATGGTCCAAGCGTGGGGGAAGGCAGAGTTTACTCTAGTGGATGGTAAAGGAAACCAATAGGCTAGGCATTCCCAGAGATTCATCACGACTCGAGCACTACCAATTAAAAACGTCAGGAGCTCTCGGAGCCATTGATCTTTTCCAGGAGGAACCTTTTTGTTACACCTTCATTGATGTGTATATACTGTACGTTTACACAATAGCACATCTGGAGGAAACCAACAACTACAGACAACTATTATTCTACCGTTGTATGGTGCTAACAAATACATGGCAGCTCGGCCTCCTGGAAACCTCCGTCCACGGAGCATACCATCACACACACTCAGACACCGAGGCCCCCCCCAAAAAAGTGAAATACCAGTGGAAAAACCAATCTGTGCTGACAAGCACAGCAACAGAGGAATTAAGAATAGTTGAGGAGTTCTTAGAATTGTCCCATCTTTGGCATCGGTTAAACAAACACAGACTTAAGAAGCAATTCAATTATCACCAGCTAACAGATGGTAGACAGAGCATTGGCATGCCTACCTGCTTTCCTGTCCTTACTCCTTTAGGTGGCGTGTACACAGTCTACCTTATCCCGCACCTGCTGTCTCGACCTCAAGGCTCAGCTATGAAAAGCCAACTGTAATTTACTCTTAAGGTGCTGACCTGTTGCACCCTCTATAACCACTGTGATTATTATTTGACCCTGCTGGTCAAATATGAACATCTTGAAGAACAATATAGCCTTAATGGCCATGTACTCAATCTCCACCCGGCACAGCCAGAAGAGGACTGGCCACCCTTCATAGCCTGGTTCCTCTATACGTTTCTTCCTAGGTTCCTGCCTTTCTTGCTCTTTGTGGGATTTTAGTCTGGGTTTCTGTATAAGCACTTTGTGACATGTGCTGATGTAAAAAGGGCTATATAAATACAGTGGGAAGAAAAAGTATGTGAACCCTTTAGAATTACCTGGATTTTGGCATAAATTGGTCATAAAATGTGGTCACAACAATAGACGAACAACAGTCTGCTAAAACTAAAAACACAAACAATTATATGTTTTCATGTCTTTATTGAACACACTGTGTAAACATTCACAGTGCAGGATGGGGAAAGTATGTGAACCCTTGGATTTAATAACAGGTCGGCCCACCTTTGGCAGCAATAACCTCAACCAAACGTTTTCTGTAGTTGCGGATCAGACCTGCACAATGGTCAGGAGGAATTTTGGACCATTCCTCTTTACAAAACTGTTTCAGTTCAGCAATATTCTTGGGATGTCTGGACAGACAGCCTAACATTCTCCTGCAAAATGTCTTGATAAACTTGGGAATTCATTTTTCCATCAGTGATAGCAAACTGTCCAGGCCCTGAGGCAGCCCCAAACCATGATGCACCCTCCACCATAGTTTACAGTTGGGATGAGGTTTTGATGCTTGTGGAGAAAAAAAAGGCACAGCACACCTAGTGTTGTGTGTTCCATCCAAACAACTAGACTGTAGTTTCATCTGTCCACAGAATATTTTGGAACATTCAGGTGCTCTTTCACAAACTTCAGACGTGCAGCAATATAGTTTTTTTGGACAGCAGTGGCTTCTTCCGTGGTGTCCCCTCATTGAACACCATTCTTTGTTTAGTGTTTTTATTTATTGTAGACTCGTCAACTGAGATGTTAGCATGTTCCAGAGATTTCTGTAAATCTTTAGCTGACACTCTAGGATTCTTCTTAACCTCATTGAGCATTCTGCGCTGTGCTCTTGCAGTCATCTTTGCAGGACGACAGCCCCTAGGGAGACTAGCAACAGTGCTGAAATTTCTACATTTTTAGACAATTTGTCATACCATGCACTGACTTCTAGAGATACTTTTGTAATCCTTTCCAGCTTTATGCAAGGCAACAATTCTTAATCTTAGGTCTTCTGAGATCTCTTTTGTTCGAAGCATGGTTCACATCAGGCAATGCTTCTTGTGAATAGCAAACTCAAATTTTGTGAGTGTTTATGGGGCAGGGCAGCTCTAACCAAAACCTCCAATCTCGTCTCATTGATTCGACTCCAGGTTAGTTGACTCCTGACTCCAATTAGCTTTTAGAGAAGTCAGCCTAGAGGTTCACATACTTTGTCCAACCTACACTGCGAATGTTTACATGATGTATTCAATATAGACAAGGAAAATACAATAATTTGTGTGTTATTCGTTTAAGCACACTTTGCCTATTGTTGTGACTTAGATGAAGATCGGATAAAATGTTATGTTAAATTTATGCAGAAATCCAGGTAATTACAAAGGGTTCACATACTTTTTCTTGCCACTGTACATTTGACTGATTGATATAGAAATGGAGTAAGTGCTGGAACCACAAGTATGGGCTGCTCCTCATGATATTCATTAGCAGGGTTGCCTATGGAGACTGCATACCAGTACTTTATTAAATACCAGATACCATACATTCTTAAGGCTGTGGTGAGGGGGTCTCTCCCATAACTCTGTTTTCACATCCAACCCTCTCTGGCAAAGCCTCGTGGGGTTCCTTAAAAATGATCCATGAGGCCTATAATCTGTACTCTACTGGCCTTGACATTTAGCTCAGTAAAACTGCTACAAGTGTAGACTTTTTTGTACCAAACTGAGGATAAAATAACTACGCTCTCACTTTAACGGAACACAGTAAATAAGAACAGAGGAGGAAAAATAGGGCTGCATTCAAAAGTCGATTGAAGGTGCACAGCGGTATCTGAACCGTGTTGATTACATGCCAGCCCTGTCCCAGAAAGAGAGAGCGTGGTGAGATTTAGGATTGCACGTTTTCTAGAATCAGCAATTCAGTTCAGAAACACTAGGGATTACCTCGGGCTGCAGCACGCATCTCCAAACATCCAGATCAATGACACTCACTCTTGGCTTCTCCAATCACAACGCAGGGAGACTGACCCACCTTTTCACTTCCAGTCTATAATTCCTCTCTTACCCTGACCAAACACACCGAACAGCAGCCCTCATCTTCATCTGAGATTGGCTTAAATTTAGATCAGATTAAACTCAATAGCTATATAATTTATATTCTGACCCTGAAGAATACAATAATTATTTAATCAGTAATTCAGAATGTGCAAGCCTTGCTTTGTCAGTGGGCACAAAGCCTGTACTTCTGCACATTGACTCGGTACCCCCTGTACCCCATCTAGACTTGTTGTATTCGACGCATGTGACAAATAAAGTTTGATTTGATTTTAGAGAGCTATTTGTAGACACTAGTGTATTTCCCCTTAACCTCTCTAGGCTAGGGGGCGGTATTTTCACATCTGGATGAAAAGTGAGCCCAAAGTAAACTGTCTGCTACTCAGGCCCAGAAGCTAGGATATGCATATTATTAGTAGATTTGGATAGAAAACACTAAAGTTTCTAAAATTGTTTGAATGATGTCTGTGAGTATAACAGAACCTATTTGAACAATCTTGAACCCCGAGGACAAAACATCCAGTTTTTTTTTTTTTTTTTAGGTCACTCTTTTCAATGGTTTTCTATGGGGATCTAGATTTCTAAGGCACTTGCTTGCAGTTCCTATCACTTCCACTGGATGTCAACAGTCTTTAGAAATTGGTTAATGTTTTTCCTTTGTGTAATGAAGAAGTAGGGCTGTTCAGAACGAGGGTCGAGTGTAGTGTACTGTTTGTTAGGGGCGCGCAACCTGAAAGCTCGCTCCACTTCGTTTTTATCCGCAGTTTATCCCATCAAATTGTATTGATTATTTACGTTAAAAAAAATACCTGAAGTTGTATTAGGAAAGTTGTTTGAAATGTTTGGACAAAGATTACAGGTAACTTAGATATTTTGTAGTCATGTTGCGCGAGTTGGAACAGGTGTTTTTCTGGATCAAACGCGCAAAATAAAATGGACATTTTGGATATATAACGACGGAATTAATCGAACAAAAGGACCATCTGTGATGTTTATGGGACATATTGGAGTGCCAATAGAAGAAGCTCGTCAAAGGTAAGGCATGAATTATATTGTTATTTCTGAGTATTGTGTCGCGCCTGGCGGGATGAAATGATTGTCTGTATTTGTTTGATGGGGTGCTGTCCTCAGATAATAGCATGGTTTGCTTTCGCCGTAAAGCCTTTTTGAAATCTGACACGGTGGCTGGATTAACAAGAAGTAAAGCTTTAATTTGGTGTATTGCACTTGTGATTGTATGAAAGTTAAATATTTCGAATAAATTTAATTTGGCGCTCTGCCATTTCACCGGATGTTGTCAAATCGATCCCGTTAACGGGATTTGATCCCTAAGAAGTCCCCTTAACGCCTGATAGGACCTAGAAGAGAGCACCGTGCTATTATATTGAATACTACTAAATATCCATTTCCTCTCTATATGTTCTGTGTCCACCATGATAAGATCTAAAGCCCTAGGCATTTCCAACTACGTATGTTGACTAAATTCTTATTAAAATAAAAACAATGTCAGCTCCCATTGCAATCCACAGGATATACAGGGAGAGATTGGAAGAGGGCATTCCGTACATTCTATTATCTGTGGGGTTGAATACCCCCCAGCGATTAGAGTCTGACTCTTCAGTGTGGCCTCACTAATTGTGTCACACAGTGATACAAAGTTACACCACTGCCCAGAGCTTGGAGGTTAAGACGACAAGGCGTGAGGACTGGAGAAGCGAGCAGGACCAATGCACTAGGGAGCGATTGGCTTCATGGCAGCTGCATCCCTCACTTAAATGGTGTCGTCTCACCCTGAAGTACATCAATTTAGGTCATTACACTTCCCTGCTCCGATGGTGTCACCGTTGGGGAACAGAGGAGACGAGGGGTGGGTTGATGAATTCAAAACGCATGGGGAGCGGTGTCTGGTGGGGAGAAGGCTGCAATAACATGCCGGTGGATGAGGCATGTTCAGAGGGAGCTGACTGGAACACACCACTGGGAGAAGGTGATTAAGTGGAAGAGAACCGTGGATTTAGTCAGAACAGAGAATCGTTTCCCCCCCCCCCCCCCCCCCACCATGCAGTCCCCTTTCAGTGCTCCTGACACAACCATAGCTCCAGTGTCCTGGGAGCCTGAGATAGAAAGGAAAAACTCTGCCGTGAGCTTTAAATCCTAAACAACCCATGTGTTATTAAAAAAACATGAAGATGGAAGCAAAATGCATAGAAGCCATTTAACAGAATGGAGGAAAATAAGTCTTTATCCCTTGATACATGGTCTACTTTGATTCAATGAACATTCCAATGTTTCTAAGTCAAGAGATTAGAATTTCAATGAATGTGAACAACGTTCTCACAACAACACAATCAGTTGGCATTACAGGAATATGAGAAAACCAGACAAATAACACGACTGCTCTTTTAATTTCCGAAAGAACTATCGCAAATGAAAAAAATAAAATGGGAACGGAAACAGGCGATTGTCCAGTTCAGACAGCTCAAGCCACCAATTTGAGCATATGTGACTAAAGCAGGATTACCAGATAAAATATCCTTACATAAATACCATATGCACACATCATTCTGTAAAAAGAATACCAGGCGTACTACATAGCAGTTCCCAAAACAAAATAAAAGGCCTTTAGAGAATAGAAGCCTGGCATGAGGTTTAGCATGGAGTATAGAGGGAGCATGAGAGGAGGGGGAACGGAGAAGGAGAGAAAGGGAAAGAGTGGGGGGAGTAAACAAAAGAGTCACCTTTAGTGTTTAATTTGGCTTGGTGCTGAGGGAGACAGGTGAGGCAGGGGTGGTTCAATGTGGCCCCCTCCATTGTAATTGTCAGCATGCCGAGAATTCCTAAACACAACAAGCCATTATGAAAAGGGTACAGGCGACTCAGCCATTCAGATAATGGAGTTGTATCGCAGCTGAAGAAAAAGTGTCGGTGGGGTCTCGTTTGAGCAGTGCAGTGGGGGTTGAAGGAAACATTTCCACTCTCCCTCCCTCTTTCCCAGCATAACCAACAAAGTTGGTCAAGGTCACACTTCCAGTCCCCCAGCATAACCAACAAAGTTGGTCAACATCTTGTAGCGATATTTATTAGAGGGGGGTAAAGAAAGATTTTGTTCGGGCGCCAGGCAGTTATTAACCATGCCGAAAGGAAAAGAGTAGAATAGAGAGAGTACCACTACCAGACCCACACACATCAGCAGAAGAGACTGCCTAGAGTGTAGCCTGTTTACCAGATAGCCAGCGGAGAGAAAAGAGAATACCCACCCTATAAAACCCACATCACAGCACAGGGGTAACCCCACCAAGAATACCTCATACAATAATAATAATAATAATAATAATAATAATAATGGCAGAGCAATTGAACAGCAACTTCATACCAGAAAGAACCCAGTCATCAACAGAGGATTTGCAATAATCTGTATTCTCTTCCAGTGGAGGAGTGCAGAGGGTATGAATGTGGGGGTGTTCATCGACACAACAAAGGCCTTAAAAATGTCCACAATCTTCTCGGCCACATGTCCTTAGTACACCCCACCTCAATACAGTTCAAATAACAATACACAACTTTAAAGCAACCTCCCTTTTAACTAAAATGTCCACCCAAATACTTCTGGCAGGGCAATAATAGTCCAGCTCCAATGAACTTCAATGGGAAGTGCATTAGGAAAATAGAGTCTGTTTCAGGGTAAAGCACTGGAACGATAGAGGGAAGAGAAAGAGAGAAAGGGAACAAGAGAGATCTTAGCTGTGGTCTTCAGGCGTGCCGGTGTACTGTCCGACTGTCCGATGGTTTGTTGGTTTGAAGCTTAAAGCTTCGCAACAATGTTGCTACTAATCCATGCGATCCATAACCGGCGCGGTCCCAAACGAAAACAACCACGACCTAGAGCGATCACACCGATGATTAAGTGAAATACTTTATAACTACATACGCTGAAAACAAACAACACTTCTGCAGCATAGCACACACAATCAAACTGTCGCGCCACCCAAGAGCTCCTCCCCAAAGAGCTGAACGAGCCATCTTTATTTCCTCCTTCCTTACTGCTCATGCGCTCTTAAAGTGGCAGCGCACGGTGAAGGCTCCGTGCAGGATTTCGCCACAATCTTATGTCGCTGTTTTTTTTTTTTTTTTTTTAAGAATATACGGAACCAACCTTCCACGTGTCAGAATTTGTCTCTGATCGTACAGTAAAATATTCATGTTGTGAAGACTGCTTTAATGCTCAGGGAGCAGAGATGGAACCCAAAGAGCTACTATAGTATGACAGGCCATGTGTGTGCGCAACAAGGCTTCAGGGTCACGCATCTTAATCAGCAATAACATCTCACTCAGAAGACCATTCTTCCATTCTCGCTTCCCTTCATCTGGTCTCAAAGGGTAGACTAACTTTTCATCACCAGGCTTCAACCACTGTCCAACTTGGGAGCACTGCTGTGCTCTCATTAACAAGAGACACAGCTGGACCAGTTCTGATATCCAGGCAGCAAAGCAACCCCTCTTCTGGAACACATTCTAGTCAAATTTAGAGACGGCTGGTTGGGACGACATGCTGTCATACTGAACCAGGTGCTGCAGCACATACCTGCAGAAGAACTAGGCTGCTCACAACACAATCCATCAATCAGGGCAAACATGGGAGAACAGGGATGACATGCAAAGGCCGGGCCGGCTGGGGAGAAGTAGAGGGCACAGCAGAGCAACGTTCACCCACACAGACAGACCGTCTGCCAGCTCGCTGTCTGTCGAGGGGATCGAAAGAACGCCACAGAGGAATGCTGTCCTGCCGATGCTCAGAATAACCTGCTTAAAGTGTTGGGGTTTGTGGCGTTCGCCTCCCCACTGATTCCTCAAAAGAAACCTTGCCAAGTGTCTTTGGGTCCAGTGTCAGATGCTAATGTCTTGTAGAGACCATATTAACAGCCTCCTCTGTAATTATGTGTCAAGGCTGCGTGGCTGTGATTTAGGCCTACTACTTCCACTGACAAGGCTCCATCCACTATAAAGCTGGGCCATGAGAAGTCAGCTCTGCATGCCTATTTCCCATGACATCCTGATGAACTATGGGCAGATTGAGTGTGTAAGATAGTTTAATGATTCTGTATGGACACATGGACATAGCAACACTGTTGGTTACCACGCTGTGCCCCCCACCCCCACCCCAACCCACTATAACTTAAACGTTTATGTAGCCTGTGTGAGCGGAGGCCCATTTTCAGGGGTAAAACCAAAGGCAAGTAAAACTCACACTTGAGCACCGACTGTCTACTCAGCTCTATCAACCCTTTCTGCATGCAAATGACAACCTTCTGACTGGCCTGTCACTATGAACTATCACACTGGCCTCTGCAGTTTAGTGCCACCTGGGTCCAATCAGTTTAGTGCCACCTGGGTTCCATCAGTTTAGTGGCTGTCCTCTGCATCTTTTCTACTGCGTGAGCATTTGTGTTTTAAAGTCCCCTCTGAGGGTTATAAAAGCTTTGAGCTGGCGGTTTGGAACGAGGCCCCTGAGAGCCAAAGGTAATGAATCAGGGACAGGTACTGAGTCAGGGACAGAGGCTAGACGCCCAGGCTACAGCCAGAAACACCGTAGTCGTCATGTGCCCTGCTCTGACCTCGTCTGGACCGGTGTCCTTTTTCTGTCTGAGGGCAGACAAAAACACCTCACTTGCGTCTGCTCTAACGAGGGTCCACAGTTCTATATTCATTTATTTAGTTAAATATAACATAGGGCAGCATTTCCCAAATTCCATTCTAGGGACCCCAAAAGGTCTTCGGCCTAGCACTAAACAACTGATTCAAATAATCAACTCATCAAGCTTTGAATATTTCTAAAATCAACTGTAGTGCTAAGACAAAAAAACTGAAAGTTCACCCCTTGGGGTCTCCAGGACCGACTTTGGGAAACTCTGGCGTTGGGGATGTTCCTATGAGACGCAGGGTTCTAAAACCTTTCGAAAAAAATAAGTCCTTCTGACATTTCCTCCTAAAACAACAATAGGAAAATAAACACAGAATAAATTGAAAGCAGGTTAAAAGACAAAAACAAATCTACATTGTAAATCAATGCACAGTGCCCTGGGCCTACCTGTCAGTGCCAGTGACCGTAAAGCAAACAATCAATTTTCTCAAAGGCCCATTTCATTAGAATTCAAAGATGTGTGCACTAGAAAACAGTCAAGTCAACTAATCACAATGGGGAGCATCTGTTGGTCATTACAGTAGCTGAGTGATGGCTGTGCCTCTACCAAGATACTGGTTCAAAAGGACCTGATGAGCATTGTCTGACAGCGCGTCGTATCCGCCTGCACTGATCTGTCTCGTCGCAAAGGGTCATGGGATAGATCAAAAGAAATCCGGCTACAACAGCTGTCTAACATTAAAAAAATATTACCTAGGTGACCGTCTGCTGAACCCCATTTCTGCCCCATAAAAGATTACATTTATCTGCTTTAGTCGCCACATTTTACATTTCGCTAAGAACTGTTGTGCTTCAAAACGCCGTATTTCAAGTTTGACAATGGACACTAAAGCTAGCATAAATTTGTCCAACATTAGCCTGCTAGCTGGGCCAGTCACTGAAAAGATTATGCTAACAAACCAGCTACTTACTTAGTGCTGCACACACAATGGGTATGTTAGTGAATTCGCTCTGAATTTTTCGAAAAATTCAGAGTGTGTTATCAGATTGTTCGTTTGTAAACTCAGTCTTTTGCTCTCTGAGTGTTCAGAGCGCACAATGGACACTCCGGCCGAAGAGTAGGGTTGATCTGAGTGTTCTGACCTCAACGGCAGTCAATCACCCAAAATAACTGGCTAATGTTGGTGACTAACTCTGCTGCTGGCAACAATTTAACTACGCTTTTTTACAGATATTTACTAACAGCGGCCATATTCAACAGGTGTGGAGCGTTCGTAAATTAATCAGTTATTCTGCGCTCTGGCACGCTCAGACGAGAGTGCTCTGAAATCGGAGTAGATAGCTCTACTTCGTAAATTCACTCTGGCTAACTAGCTACAGTAAAACCTCTAATAATAGCCAGAGCTTTTAATGGCTTAAAAATCACTTAACAAGCTTCTATTTGAGCCAGGCTTCTATTTGAGCCAGGCGTCTATTTCCTTAACCTTTCTAGAACACACGTTCCGCTAGCGGAACCCCTCGACAACATTCCGCTGAAAAGGCAGCGCGGGAAATTCAAAAATATTTTTTTGAAATGTGTAACTTTCACCCATTAACAAGTCGAATACAGCAAATGAAAGATAAACATCTTGTTAATCTACCCATCGTGTCCGACTTTAAAGATGCTTTACAGCGAAAACACAACATATGATTATGTCAGATCACCGCCAAGTCCAAAAACACAGACATTTTCCCAGCCAAAGAGAGGAGTCACAAAAAGCAGAAATAGAGATAAAATGAATAACTAACCTTTGATGATCTTCATCAGATGACACTCATAGGACATCATGTTACACAATACATGTATGTTTTGTTCGATAATGTCTATATTTATAGAGTTGATAGTTGACATTAGCGCCATGTTCAGAAATGACTCCAAAATATCCAGAGAAATTGCAGAGAGCCACATCAAATAACAAATACTCATCATAAACTTTGATGAAAGATACATGTTTTACATAAAATTAGGATACACTTGTTCTTAATGCAACCGCTGTGTCAGATTTCAAAAAAACTTTACGGAAAAAGCAAACCATGCAATAATCTGAGGCGGCGCTCAGAAAGAAAAGAAAATTCTCCGTCATGTATGAGTCAACAGAAATCAGAAATGACAATAAATATTCCCTTACCTTTGATGATCTTCATCAGAATGCACTCCCAGGAATCCTAGTTCAACAATAAATTGTTGTTTTGTTCGATAATGTCCATTATTTATGTCCAAGTAGCTACTTTTGTTAGCACGTTTAGTACACATATCCAAACGCTCGTGCAGGTCCAGGCAAACGTCGGACGAAAACTTCAAAAAGTTATATTACAGGTCGAATAAACTTGTCAAAGTATAGAATAAATCTTTAGGATGTTGTTATCATAAATATTCAATAACGTTCCAACCGGAGAATTCCTTTGTGTCTATAGAAGTAATGGAACGCAAGTCGATATCATGTGGAATGCGCGTGACCAGGACCTGGCTCTCTGCCAGACCACTGACTCAACATCACAGAGAAGCTTCATTCAACGTTCTACAGACTGTTGACATCTAGTGGAAGCCGTAGGAAGTGCAAACAGATCCATATCCCAATGGGATTTCAATAGGCGATGAGTTGAAAATCGACCAACCTCAGATATCCCACTTCCTGGTTGGATTTTTCACAGGTTTTCGCCTGCCATATGAGTTCTGTTATACTCACAGACATCATTCAAACAGTTTTATATCCAATAGTAATAATAATGACATTCTATAATTCTCCTGTCATTCTGTTCTTGAGCAACCCTCGATCAGGGTTGCACAAAAATTGACACTCTCTGTGCACGAGATGCAGGGGCGGATGTAAAGGTAATGGCGGACTGAACAAAGTTATGTAGAGCACCTCAAGATAAAACATAATATCAATATCTGCAAGTTAGACTAAAATATTAGCACTACATAATCTGGTGGGTCATAACCTTCAATCTGGATAACACAAAACAAATCTTAAGACTAGAGACATTTATCGACAAATATTACAAAAACAAGCAACACCCAAACATGACGGAGAGTAAGACAGGGGAAGCGATTTCGAAACGGAAACGTGACTCTTCTACAGACACAGACGATTTAATATTTTCACCACCGGGAATGGTAAAGGTAGAAACCGAACTGTTAAAAACAATAAATGACAAACTGAGAAAGAAGGGGAAGTTCCTGAATCTGTAGTTAGAGTTCCTCCTCACAGCGCTTCAGATCCCATGCGAAGTTATCGACAAAATCCAACTGGAACTTGTACACCGCTTCGGACAGAGAGGCCAAAGGTATGAACGCCCAATTGTTGCCAAATTTGCTTCATTTAAAGATTAAATAATGGTTAAAAGCCTGGGTAAAAGACTTGCTGGGACCAAAATTGGCAAGAATGATCAGTTTGAAGGAAATTGCAGAACGGCGCAAAGTTCTGTATCCAATTTTCAAAGAAAATAGATTAAAAGCGAAACGAGTAGCTCTCGTCGTTTATAAACTATATATTGATAACCAGTTGTTCAGAGACACAAAGACTACTCCATGGTTATTTTAAAAATGACAAAGTTCTCATGAGGAAAATAAACAATTCTAGCCCAGTTATGGATTGTAACAATACAATAAAAAATATAGCTTTTCTATATATCGTCACATATAATTAATTGAACACACAAGCACTAATTCAACATAGGGAAGATAAAAACTAAGTAAACAGAAGGCATAGTATGTGTGAATGGTGTGGTGTGTGTTTATTTTATTTGTTATGTTTGGAAAGTTGAGTGAGTGAGTAATGAAATGGTTGCATATCCCAGAGCCAATGTATTGCTGTGAGCCGGGTATGAGAGGGCTTTCAATGTTGTTCAGATGATGGATATAGTTTCATAATGAATTATACGTCTGATTTATTATTGTCCTATCATGGGGAACTACATTTTTAAAATAAATTATATCTAATTATTTATGATGCTATTTTAATGGTACGGTCCATGACCCTATACACCCACACAAATGACCCAGATACTAAGGAGAAGTCCCTAACTGTTTTATGTGCCTGCTGTAAGCGGTCTGTATGCAGCCAAAATGAGGTCAGAGACCAAGAGCAGCACTGCCTCAAGATTCTGAGCCTGCTTGGCAGGGTTGGTCCTGCAAAGCCAAAGCCCCCTAAAGGGAGAGCATACTACACAAGGAAATTCTCAAAGCTGCTAATGAGAACCTTGACGACCTTGTACCTAGCCGGTGGGGATTCCGGTGGGGTGCCCCCACCCAGGCAGTGGCAGTGCTGGCAACACTAGCTGCGGTAACCCATGGGGAGGGGGTCACACTCAGACAATCAGAGAGGGGGTATATTATTGTGACCCTGGTGGCACAAAATCAAAGTAGGACTGCATGGAGATGCTTGGGAATATGGTCAAAACGGGTGACCGTATTGTGGGTGTTTCAGGAAGAAGGTGTACATTTGACCTCCATCATCTAGGATGTGACAATGGCTAATAAAATCTCTCAATTTCGCCCATTTTTTGCACGGTCTTGCAGACCTTCTCATGCAGCTGCAAGTGCATTTGTAAATCAAGACCTATCTTGAGTTGGGCTCTGGGATGGTGCAATTGTTGAGAAAGTGAGCTTATGGTTGTGTGGGGGTAAGGGTTGAGTGTATGTGGGTGTATGTGTGTATCCCACAACTGTTGTGAAGGAGTAAAAGATGTTAGAGACAATAGAGGATGATCCACAGCTATATATAATACAAATCGAGGTGAGGGCGATGGAAATGCATTTGATCTACTTCAATTCGGTAAATGGCACTGTGTGCTCTTTTCAAAGGATGGATCCCAGTCAGTTCAGGGCTATGGGAGACAGGGGGTCGAGGGTGGTCTGCCGGGCATTGGGATGACAACCCAACTCGGGATGAGGGCTTTTAGCGGGTGGAATAGTAGGGACCAATTGGAGGTTTACTTAGTAGAAATGCAAATATCACGGTACAGCTATATAGACACTCAATCATGTTACTTTTTAATGGTACGTTTACAAACATATATTTTGATAAAAAGAATTGAAAGTTGTGTCTCATTATGGTAAGTGGTGAAATAAGTATAGCCAGTTACAATTGTAATGGCCTAGCAGATAATAAGAAAAGACGATCCGTATTTACATGGCTAAAAGAGAAGGAATATAATATCTATTGTTTACAGGAAACCCATTTAACAGTTTTAGATGAAGTTTTGTGGAAAAAGAACTGGGGGGGGCGAAATATATTTCTCCCATGGGCAAAGAAATTCAAAAGGGGTGATGGTTTTAATTAACAATCATTTTGATCCAAATGTGCAAATTGTCCAAACAGATCCTCAAGGTAGATGGATTATTTTAAATATGTTATTGGACAATAAACAGATATGGCTTATTAACCTATACGGTCCGAATAATGATGATCCAAGCTTCTTTGAAAATATATATTAGAATTTATCAACTCTACAAGCAACACTAGACTCTATTATTATGGTGGGAGATTTTAATACGGTCTTAAATACCTCTATGGACCGGAAAGGAAATCACACTACAAACTATCACCCTCAGGCACTTAATGAAATCATGAATGTCATGGATATATTGGAATTAGTGGATGTATGGAGACTTAAATACCCTGATCTAGTGAGATATACATGGCGGAGGCTTAATCAAGCTAGTCGTCTTGACTGCTTTCTTATGCCATTCTCTCTGGCACCAAAAGTTTAAAAAGTGTTGATAGGGGACAGAATGCGGTCGGATCATCACATAATTGGCATATATATTACTCTTACAGAATTTCCACGTGGGCGAGGATATTGGAAATTTAATCAAAGCCTAGTAGATGATAAATTGTTTATAACTAGGACAGAAGAATTTATAACTGACTTTTTCAGACATAACATAGGTACAGCAGATCCCCGTATTGTTTGGGACACTTTTAAGTGTGCCTTTAGAAGCAATGCAATTCAGTACTCATCTATAAAACAAAAACAATTTAGATCAAAAGAGTCCATATTAACAAAGGAAATTGAAGGACTAACAGTACAGTTAGATAGCAATAAAAATGGTACCATTGAGGCAGAGAATAAGTTAGAGGAAAAACAAAAAGAAATGGAGGAACTTATTCAAGAAAGATCCAGTGTAATATATTATAAAAATAAAGCTAACTGGATGGAATATGGGGGAAAATGCACCAAATTATTTTTCAATCTTCAATATAGAAATGCCACCAAAAAAAATGTATTAAAACTTGTCACGCATGATTCACCAAATTATATTTTGAAAGAGGAAGTAAAGTACTTTAAGAATATGTTTGTTTCAGGCTCCTCCATCTCCACTAACTGAAACTAATTGTATGGATTTTTTCCCTAATAATAATGTAAAATTAACATCTGTACAGAAAGACTCAGGTGAAGGCCAAATTACAGAGGAGGAACTCCTTGATGCAATTGGGGCCTTTAACTTCACTAGGGTAGGGGGCAGCATTCAGTATTTTGGATGAAATACATGCCCAATTTAAACTGCCTGCTTCTCGGGCCCAGAAGATATGATATGCATATAGCTGGTAGATTTTGATAGAAAACACTCAAAATTTTCCAGAACTGTTAAAATAGTGTCTGTGAGTATAACAGAACTGATTTGGCAGGTGAAAACTTGAGAAAAATCCATTCAGGAAGTAGTTTTTCTTTTTTGGGGGGGGGGGGGGGGGGGGGGGGGGGGTTAGTTTTCTATTCAATGCCATAACAGTATCCATTGACTTAGGACTCAAACTGCAGTTTCTGTGCCTCCCACTAGATGTCAACAGTCTTTAGAAATAGTTTCAGGCTTGTATTCTGAAAAATTAGGGAATAAGAGCATTAGGGCATGACTGGACGCTAAAGTGTTGCAGAGCTTTTTAATGCGCTCGACAGAGAGAGCAATTCTTGTTTACCTTTTAAATTGACTATGTTATTGTCCGGTTGAAATATTATCAATTATTTAGGCTAAAAACAACCTGAAGATTGACTATAAACATCGTTTGACATGTTTTTATGAACTTTACGGATACAATTTGGATTTTTTTGTCTTCCTGTTTTGACTGCATTTGAGCCTGTGGATTACTGAAGAAAACGCACGAACAAAACAGAGGTTTTTGTATATAAAGAGACTTTATCGAACAAAAGAAACATTTGAGTAAATGAATGTCTGCTAAGTCAACCACATGAAGATCATCAAAGGTAAGGGATTCATTTTATCTCTATTTCTGACTGTTCTACTTGGCTGGTTACTGTCTGTAATGAATTGTCTAGTGGGCTATGTTCTAAAATAATCGTAAGGTATGCTTTCGCCGTAAAGCATTTTTTAAATCTGACACCGTGGTTGGATTCACAAGACGTTCATCTTTAAACCTATGTAAAATATATTTTGTTTTCTGAAATTTTATAATGAGTATTTATTTATTTGAATTTGGCGCCCAGCAGTTTCACTGGCTGTTTAAGAGGTGGGACGCTAACGTCCCACATACCCAAGAGAGGTTAAGGATGGGAAAACTCCAGGGCTGGATGGCATACCAGTGGAAGTATACAAAGCTTTTTTTGATATACTCAAAGGACCATTATTAGCTTGTTTTACCCACTCCTATATAAATGGTAGATTATCAGACACACAACAAGAAGGTCTGATATCATTATTACTGAAACAGGACCCAAGTGGTATATATAAAGATCCATTCCAATTAAAAAATTGGAGACCTCTTACACTTCAGTGTTGTGATGCAAAAATCCTAGCAAAATGCTTGGCGCATAGAATTTAAAAAGTATTGTCAGATATTATTCATCCTAATCAGACAGGTTTTTTACATGGACGATACATTGGAAATAATATAAGACTAGTACTGGAAGTACTGGAAACAATAAAACACTATGAAATATCGGGGACACCAGGCCTGGTTTTCATAGCTGATTTTGAAAAGGCTTTTGATAAAGTATGACTGGAGTTTATATATAAATGCCTAGACTATTTCAATTTTGGGGAATCTCTAATAAAATGGGTTAAAGTTATGTATAGTAACCCTAGGTGTAAAATAGTAAATAATGGCTACATCTCAGAAAGTTTTAAACTATCTAGAGGAGTAAAACAAGGTTGTCCACTATCGGCATATCTATTTATTATTGCCATCGAAATGTTAGCTGTTAAGATTAGATCCAACAATAATATTAAGGGATTAGAAATCTGTGGCTTAAAAACTAAAGGTGTCATTGTACGCTGATGATTCATGTTCTTTTAAAACCACAATTAGAGTCTGTCCACGGCCTCTTAGAGGATCTAGATACTTTTGCTATCCTCTCTGGATTAAAACCAAATTATGATAAATGTACCATATTACATATTGGATCACTAAAAAATGCACATTTTACATTACCATGTAGTTTACCAATTAAATGGTCTGACGGAGATGTGGACATACTCGGTATACAAATCCCAAAAGAAAGAAATGATCTCACTCCAATACATTTTTATAGAAAGTTAGCAAAAATAGATAAGATCTTGCTACCATGGAAAGGAAAATACCTGTCTATTCGTGGAAAAATCACCCTGATTAACTCTTTAATCATATCACAGTTTACCTATTTGCTTATGGTCTTGCCTACACCTAGTGACCTGCTTTTTAAATTATCTGAACAAAAAATATTTAATTTTATTTGGAACGGCAAGCCAGATAAAATTAAAAGGGCCTATTTATATAACGAATATGAATTCGGAGGGCAGAAATTATTAAATATTAAAGCATTAGAACTCTCACTAAAGGCATCAGTCATACAAAAGTTAAACTTAAATCCAAACTGGTTCTCTAGTAAATTGGTACGAATGTCTCATCCTATGTTCAAGAAGGGCCTTTTTCCCTTTATTCAGATTACACCTGCTCACTTTCGGTTGTTTGAAAAGCAAATAATCTCCAAAATATCTTTATTTTTTAAACAAGCCTTAGAAAGTTGGTTGCAATTTCAGTTTAATCCACCTGAAATGACGGAACAAATAGTACAACAAATATTGTTGTTAAATTCAAATATAGTAATAGATTAAAAAAACTATTTATCGAAGAAATGTTTAAAAAAGGTAAAGTTTTAGTGAACGATATCATAAAAAGGACTGGGGGCGTTATGTCACACATGCAGCTAACACAGACATATGGAAATGTCTGCTCTACCCAAAATTACAACCAATTAATTGCAGCATTACCACAAAAATGGAAGAGGCAAGTAGAAGGGGAAAAAAGTAAGGAACTTGTATGTCGGCCCTATATTAAAGAACATAAATGGTTAAAGAAAAGTGTGATAAATAAAAACATACCAATTTCATTTAAGGACCAAAAAACTGACAGCTGTGCCATATAAATTGCAAAATAGTTGGGAAGAGATTTTCGATGTACCCATTCCATGGCACATGGTTTATGAATTAATACGCAAAACAACGCCAGATTCAAAACTTAGAATTTTTCTATTTAAATTACTATACAAAATTCTTGCAACTAATAGAATGTTATATATATGGGGGATATAATCTTCCCAGCTCTGCAGATTCTGTTGTGAGGAGGCAGAGTCATTAGCTCGTTTTTGGTCACAGGTCCAGGAATGGTTGAAGAATTACAACATTTGCCTAGAACTAACGCTACAGATAGCAATACTGGGGGATTTGAAAAGCCATAGTCAATCAATCAATAATATAATAATTATTTTGGCAAAACATTTTATTTTTAAATGTACAATCTGTAGAAGCTATGAGAATAGGAAGGTTCAATTATTTTGTGAAGCATCACAGCACAGTTGAAAAATATATGGCAAATAGAAATCCGAAATGGATGATGTTGAGAGATAGATGGGAGGGGTTGAATGGAGCTGAAGGGTGGGACTAATAACAAGATAAACAATGTAAAGCATACGGGATCTGTAAAATGTATATTGGTTTGGAACTTTTGTGAAATAGCACAGTTACAAATAGAAATCAAACTGGATGGACATCAGAAATAGAGGAAGGACTAAGAACAAACAAGAGAGAACTATTGTAAAGTAGACTGTCTAAAATGTGTATAAGATGTATAAATTGAAGGTAAAAGCAGAAGTGTTTATTAGTTTACTCCAATTGGGGGATCGGTGGTAGGGTTTGCGGGGAATAATAATAAAGGTATATTCTTTAAAAAAGTATTTATGTCTATATAGGTATGTGTATGTATATATGTGTATATGTATGCATACGTGTATGGATATATATATTTACCCCAAAAATATGGGGGATTGGAAATGATGCAGACAATTACATTGGAAGCAACATTCTTTCCGCAATATTAAGCTGATCACCCCTTTAAAAAGATAAAAATTATAATATTAATAATAATATGCATATATTAGCATCTAGGACAGAGTAGGAGGCAGTTCACTCTGGGCACGCTATTCATCCAAAGTGAAAATGCGGCCCCCTATCCCTAAAAAGTTAAATCACTGTCACATTAGTAATAATTTTGCTAGTTATTCTGCCTATTTTCATGGAGAGTCATACGAGAGCGCAGTGATTATGTTTTCATTGTTGAATGGTAGATACTCGGGAGTATTCAAATACTTAATATATAAAACCTCCACACCCTACAAGACAGATCGGTTGAGGGACGAGCGTTGCGTAGGAGTAACGCCATCTGACGTAAGACGATGTCTCATGAGGTCTTAAATATGCATAATTTGACAAAAGGTTTATCTGCCCTGACTGGCTAATTATTCTCCAGGTTGAAGCAGCCTTGCAGAATCAGGCTGTGTTGTGAGTTAGTCCCAGCACAGTAAATGGCTCTAGGAGATGCCTTTCTCACATATTAATTATTAAATTCTGCCAAATGCTTTCAATTATTCATGAAATTTCATTATTCATTCTTCTCCACTTCCCTAACGTACAGAAGGTGAAGAAAATGTAAACTTGTTGAAATACACAAAATGCCTACAAGCCAAATGCCATTTCTTTCAGTAATGCAGTACACATGAATAGTCAAAGAACTTACATGGGGTGTAGTACAAAAAGTACTATAACTTTGTATTTGTTCACAACGGACATCTCTTAGAGAACTAATAAACTCAAAGCAAATCCATCTTGAGCAGCTAGACCGATCAAGTACCGTGGGCAACGGCCCAAATGGGCAAGCTCCTCCGACAACTCTTATTATAGTTCCTCAATTTGAAAAAGTCAAATTTGCACTGGAAACCCAATATTGTAGTTCCTGCATTCGATGTGATCCAATATCGGTGCAAACTTCGAACCCAAGTTTTGACAGGGGATCTTTTGTGTTAAATTAACAAGATCAAGCCCCCAAGGTTAGAATGCCTGCTGAACGGGCTGCTACAAGGATACCACTGGCACACAACCCAAACGGCAAGTGACAGGTACAGGCACTTCCACCTCTCACTTAAGCACAGGGTGCTTTGTCTTATTAGGGGAGGGAGGCCGAGTGTTCACTCTTCGCCCCTTGTTTCAGTGCTGAATGCTCCTCCAGGAGACCTGCCACCTCCGCCATCCAAATCAGTCCCCCTCCCACGCCTTGTGCGAGACAGAATGTGGCAGGAGGTAACCTCTCTCCTGTTTCTGGAGCGTGAGGAAGCTTGATGCTTTCTTTGTCCATTAAAAAAACATCAAATTGATCAGTAATACATTCTTAATGTTGTATATGACTAATGTAGCTGGAAACGGGTGATTTTTAATGGAATATCTTCATAGGCGCACAGAGGCCCATTATCAGCCACCGTCACTCCTGTGTTCCAATGGCACGTTGTGTTAGTTAATCCAACTTCATAATTTTAAAAGAATAATTGATCATTAGAAAACCCTTTTGCAATTATGTTAGCACAGCTGAAAACTGTTGTCCTGATTAAAGAAGCAATAAAACTGGCATTCTTTAGACTAGTTGAGTGTCTGGAGCATCAGCATTTGTGGGTTCGATTACAGGCTCAAAATGGCCAGAAACAAAGTCCTTTCTTCTGAAACTCGTCAGTCTATTCTTGTTCCGAGAAATGAAGGCTACTCCATGCGAGAAATTGTCAAGAAACTGAAGATCTCATACAATGATGTGTACTACTCCTGTCACAGAACAGCGCAAACTGGCTCTAACCAGAATAGAAAGAGTGGGAGGCCCGGGTGCACAACTGAGCATTAGTACATTAGAGTGTCTAGTTTGAGAAACAGACTTCTCACAAGTCATCAACTGGCAGATTCATTAAATAGTACCCGCAAAACACCAGTCTCAACATCAACAGTGATGCTGGCCTTTGCAAAGAGTTGCAAAGAAAAAGCCAACAAAAATAAAAGATTAAGATGGGCAAAAGAACACAGACATTGGACAGAGGAACTCTGCCTAGAAGGCCAGCATCCCGAAGTCACCTCTTCACTGTTGATGTTGAGACTGGTGTTTTGCGGGTACTATTTAATGAATCTGCCAGTTGAGGACTTGTGAGAAGTCTGTTTCTCAAACTAGACACTCTAATGTACTTGTCCTCTTGCTCAGTTGTGCACCGGGGCCTCCTACTCTTTCTATTCTGGTTAGAGACAGTTTGCACTGTTCTGTGAAGGGAGCAGTACACAGTGTTGTACGAGATCTTAATTTTTATTTTTTTAAACCATTAACAATGTCTACTCTGTATTTCTGATCAAATTGATGTTATTGTAATGTACAAAAACATTTGCTTTTCTTTCAAAACAAGGACATTTCTAAGTGACCCCAAACTTTTGAATGGTAGTGTACAGCCCCTGAACAGGACGCTAGTCAGGATAAAAGACAAGTTCTTACCTTCTTCCAAACGGTGGGGGGGGGGGGGGGGGGTTCTCTTCCTCAAAACAAAATCTCCAGCCACAGTGCGGTGATACTCTCTTCTGAAAGAGCATCAGATATGAACAGGCTTCAGGTCCGGTCAGAAGACCCTGGTGTATTTGGTGATATAGACTAATGTTCCTCAGACACACCAGACAGGCATGCCTAGAAAAACACAGAAGAAGACATTTATTAAATGAGATGTATGCATGAAAGAAAAAAAGGTGGTCCTCTGTAGCTCAGTTGGTAGACTTTGAAACTTGCAACGCCAGAATAGTGTGTTCGATTTTCAGGAACACCCATACGTAAAAACTGAATGCAGGCATGACTGTACGTTGCTTTGGATAAAATCATCTGCGTATTATATTAGAAGAGTCTGGCGCATAAAAAGCAACATTGGTTTAAGAGTAAAGCTCCATTGTAGATCATTATGAAGCAGGAGGAGTTAGCCTACACACCACCAGTCATGCTAATGTGGGCTTGGACGACACGGCATAGCTTGTATCAGATTGAACAATGTCACTTTTATGAAAAATACTTAAGCTGTCAAATTTACATTCAAAACCATTGAATTACACATTTGATTGATTGTACTGTGATATTTAAACGTGATTGTCAATATTCACACCGTACAGCCAACTGCTTATCAACATTACAGCAAGAAGACTTAATTATGTAAACCCACTGGGGTTTAAGATAAAGGAAAGGGTACCACTTTAAAAAGAGCACTTATCAGAATACAATTGGGTCAACTCACTACCTAAGCCTATCTCCTGTGGAATGTGCTTACTAGTGCGGTATTGAGAATGAAAGCGTGATCGGGAATATAAAAAGAAACGTCAAACTCCCTTATTCATCATCTTGATAAATACACATTACCTGACCGAGTACTATTCAGAAATCAGTCTAACTTCAATCAGTTGTGTGCTGGCCAGCTCACTGTTGGTAGAGCTAGTGTGGTGATGCTGAGGACCATACAGCTACTTCCCAGAGGGAGGGAGGGATTGATCCACACACAGACACACCTTTCCTAAACCACATGCTTTCTTTGTGGTAATAGTGAGCCCACGTCTTTTCGTATGTGCTATATGATTTAGGTTCTCATAGAACTAAGTAGTCCTCTCTAGAAATCCTCTAAAGATCTAAGTAGTTTGATGTGTCTAACCATTGTTTGAATCTGCTCCCCATATTTCCCATTCAGAGAGAACAAATCCTCAGTCTAGTCTATCTGGAAAGGAAATGCTCAACATTTTCAAAGAGGGATTTTTTTTCTCCCTGGGTTGTCATGGGAAGAATGTGGAGGAGTAACCATTCTCATGTCTGTACTGTTAACTAGTCAATCCCTTCTGACAGTGGTTTGCGTTCAAGGCCGCTGGTGTTTTGGATTGCTGTTTATTTGCAAACATCATTTAGAAAAATCTGATGGCTGTAAGCGGCAGCCTATATTTGTAGGGAGAGAGAGAGAATTTGGGATAGTAGTCAAATATTTTTATGGGGGCCCAGAATGTATACTCCTCATATCCTGAAACCAAGGCCAAAACAATCATACTATTTTACCGACTGTTGACAGATCATGTCAGAGCTCACAACTGTTGCTAATGGTTTTGTTATTGTTGGCAGTTTGAGCCTGTCCCCTTCTCTCACCTACAAAGGGTTACGATACTCTAAAAATGACGGATGCCAACCCCAAATAATGGGGTTCTAGCCCTGAACAGCCGAAATAACCCTCCCATTTGCCACTCAAAAGCTACCCGTATCCCCCTCTCTCTCCCGCAATGGAATATAAGTATATATTTTTTTAATCTTCTGTGCCCACTGTCCGGGCCGACATGTGATGTGCAACTGAAAGTTGTCACCGTGAGGAGGCATGCTGGCTGGTTGTCAGCAGGTCAGGCAGAGGAGATCTTGTCGTCTCAGGAGACTGCCAGCAAGTGACTTGATATGGACATGGGGAGACTCAATTAGAGGTCGACCGATTCTGATTTTTCAACACCGACACCGATTATTGGAGAACCCAAAAAAGCTGATACCGATTAAATCGGCCGATTATTATTTAATTTTTTTGTAATAATGACAATTACAACAATACTGAATGAACACTTATTTTAACTTAATATAATACATCAATAAAATCAATTTGGCCTCAAATAAATAATGAAACGTTCAATTTGGTTTAAATAATGCAAAAACAAAGTGCTGGAGAAGTAAAAGTGCAATATGTGCAATGTAAAAAAGCTAACATTTAAGTTCCTTGCTCAGAACATGAGAACATATGAAAGCTGGTGGTTCCTTTTAACATGAGTCTTCAATATTCCCAGGTAAGAAGTTTTAGGTTGTAGTTATAGGAATTATAGGACTATTTCTCTATTATACCATTTGTATTTCATATACCTTTGACTATTGGATGTTCATATAGGCACTTTAGTATTGCGAGTGTAACAGTATAGCTTCCGCCCCTCTCCTCGCCCCAACCTGGGCTCGAACCAGGAACACATCGACAACAGCCACCCTCGAAGCAGCATTACCCATGCAGAGCAAGGGGAACAACTACTCCAAGTCTCAGAGCGAGTGACGTTTGAAACGCTATTAGCGCACACCCCGCTAACTAGCTAGCCATTTCACATCGGTTACACCAGCCTAATCTCAAATCAAATCAAATTTTATTAGTCACATACACATGGTTAGCAGATGTTAATGCGAGTGTAGCGAAATGCTTGTGCTTCTAGTTCCGACAATGCAGTAATAACCAACAAGTAATCTAACCTAACAATTCCACAACTACTACCTTATACACACACACAAGTGTAAAGGGATAAAGAATATGTACATAAAGATATATGAATGAGTGGTGGTACAGAACGGCATAGGCAAGATGCAGTAGATGGTATAGAGTACGGTATATACATATGAGATGAGTACTGTAGGGTATGCAAACATAAAGTGGCATAGTTTAAAGTGGCTAGTGGTACATGTATTACATAAAGATGGCAAGATGCAGTAGATGATATAGAGTACAGTATATACATATGAGATGGGTAATGTAGGGTATGTAAACATTATATTAAGTGGCATTGTTTAAAGTGGCTAGTGGTACATTTTTACATAATTTCCATCAATTCCCATTTTTAAAGTGGCTGGAGTTGAGTCAGTATGATGGCAGCGGCCGCTAAATGTTAGTGGTGGCTGTTTAACAGTCTGATGGCCTTGAGATAGAAGCTGTTTATCAGTCTCTCGGTCCCTGCTTTGATGCACCTGTACTGACCTCGCCTTCTGGATGATAGCGGGGTGAACAGGCAGTGGCTTGGGTGGTTGTTGTCCTTGATGATCTTTATGGCCTTCCTGTGACATCGGGTGGTGTAGGTGTCCTGGAGGGCAGGTATTTTGCCCCCGGTGATGCGTTCTGCAGACCTCACTACCCTCTGGAGAGCCTTACGGTTGTGGGCGGAGCAGTTGCCGTACCAGGCGGTGATACAGCCCGACAGGATGCTCTCGATTGTGCATCTGTAGAAGTTTGTGAGTGCTTTTGGTGACAAGCCGAATTTCTTCAGCCTCCTGAGGTTGAAGAGGCGCTGCTGCGCCTTCTTCACAACGCTGTCTGTGTGGGTGGACCAATTCAGTTTGTCCGTGATGTGTACACCGAGGAACTTAAAACTTTCCACCTTCTCCACTACTGACCCGTCGATGTGGATAGGGGAGTTCTCCCTCTGCTGTTTTCCTTGTTGACGTTGAGTGTGAGGTTATTTTCCTGACACCACACTCCGAGGGCCCTCACCTCCTCCCTGTAGGCCGTCTCGTCGTTGTTGGTAATCAAGCCTACCACTGTAGTGTCATCCGCAAACTTGATGATTGAGTTGGAGGCGTGCATGGCCACGCAGTCGTGGGTGAACAGGGAGTACAGGAGAGGGCTCAGAACACACCCTTGTGGGGCCCCAGTGTTGAGGATCAGCGGGGTGGAGATGTTGTTACCTACCCTCACCACCTGGGGGCGGCCCGTCAGGAAGTCCAGGACCCAGTTGCACAGGGCGGGGTCGAGACCCAGGGTCTCGAGCTTGATGACGAGTTTGGAGGGTACTATGGTGTTAAATGCTGAGCTGTAATCGATGAACAGCATTCTCACATGGGTATTCCTCTTGTCCAGATGGGTTAGAGCAGTGTGCAGTGTGGTTGCGATTGCGTCGTCTGTGGACCTATTGGGTCGGTAAGCAAATTGGAGTGGGTCTAGGGTGTCCGGTAGGGTGGAGGTGATATGGTCCTTGACTAGTCTCTCAAAGCACTTCATGATGACGGAAGTGAGTGCTACGGGGCGGTAGTCGTTTAGCTCAGTTACCTTAGCTTTCTTGGGAACAGGAACAATGGTGGCCCTCTTGAAGCATGTGGGAACAGCAGACTGGGATAAGGATTGATTGAATATGTCCGTAAACACACCAGCCAGCTGGTCTGCGCATGCTCTGAGGACGCGGCTGGGAATGCTGTCTGGGCCTGCAGCCTTGCGAGGGTTAACACGTTTAAATGTTTTACCCACCTCGGCTGCAGTGAAGGAGAGCCCGCAGGTTTTGGTAGGGGGCCGTGTCAGTGGCACTGTATTGTCCTCAAAGCGGGCAAAAAAGTTGTTTAGCCTGTCTGGGAGCAAGACATCCTGGTCCGCGACGGGGCTGGTTTTCTTTTTGTAATCCGTGATTGACTGTAGACCCTGCCACATACCTCTTGTGTCTGAGCTGTTGAATTGCGACTCGATTTTATCTCTGTACTGGGACTTAGCCTGTTTGATTGCCTTGCGGAGAGAATAGCTACACTGTTTGTATTCGGTCATGCTTCCGGTCACCTTGCCCTGGTTAAAAGCAGTGGTTCGCGCTTTCAGTTTCACGCGAATGCTGCCGTCAATCCACGGTTTCTGGTTTGGGAATGTTTTAATCGTTGCTGTGGGTACGACATCGTCAATGCACTTCCTAATGAAATCGCTCACCGAATCAGCATATTCGTCAATATTGTTGTTGGACGCAATGCGGAACATATTCCAATCCGCGTGATCGAAGCAGTCTTGAAGCGTGGAATCAGATTGGTCGGACCAGCGTTGAACAGACCTGAGCGCGGGAGCTTGTTGTTTTAGTTTCTGTTTGTAGGCTGGAATCAACAAAATGGAGTCGTGGTCAGCTTTTCCGAAAGGGGGGCGGGGGAGGGCCTTATATGCGTCGCGGAAATTAGTATAACAATGATCTAGGGTTTTTCCAGCCCTGGTAGCACAATCGATATGCTGATAGAATTTAGGGAGTTTTGTTTTTAGATTAGCCTTGTTAAAATCCCCAGCTACGATGAATGCAGCCTCAGGGTGTGTGGTTTCCAGTTTACAAAGAGTCAGATAAAGTTCGTTCAGGGCCATCGATGTGTCTGCTTGGGGGGGAATATATACGGCTGTGATTATGATCGAAGAGAATTCCCTTGGTAGATCAGGTGAACAGAATGACTTGAGTTCCTGTGTGTTGTTATGATGATCACACCACGTCTCGTTAATCATAAGGCATACCCCCCCGCCCCTCTTCTTACCAGAAAAATGTTTGTTTCTGTCGGCGCGATGCATGAAGAAACCAGCTGGCTGCACCGACTCCGTTAGCGTCTCTTGAGTTAGCCATGTTTCCGTGAAGCAGAGCACGTTGCAATCCCTGATGTCTCTCTGGAATGCTACCCGTGCTCGGATTTCATCAACCTTATTGTCAAGAGACTGGACATTGGCGAGTAGTATGCTAGGGAGTGGAGCGCGATGTGCCCGTCTCCGAAGCCTGACCAAGAGACCGCTACGTTTGCCCCTTTTACGGCGTCGCATAGGGTCCCCGGCTGGGATCAGATCCATTGTATTGGGTGGAAGGCAAAACACTGGATCCGTTTCGGGAAAGTCATATTCCTGGTTATAACGATGGGGAGTTGACGTTAATCGTATATTCAGTAGTTCCTCCCGACTGTATGTAATGAAACCTAAGATTACCTGGGGTACCGATGTAAGAAATAACACATAAAAAAATAAAATACTGCATATTTTCCAAGGAACGCGAAGCGAGGCGGCCATCTCGGTCGGGAGTTGATAGGCTTGAAGTCATAAACAGCTCAATGCTTGAAGCATTGCGAAGAGCTGCTGGCAAATGCATGAAATTGCTGTTTGAATGAATGCTTACGAGCCTGCTGGAGCCTACCATCGCTGTCAGGCTGCTCTATCAAATCATAGACTTAATTATAACATAATAACGCACAGAAATACGAGCCTTTGGTCATTAAAATGGTCGAATCCGGAAACTATAATTTCGAAAACAAAACGTTTATTCTTTCAGTGAAATACGGAACCGTTCCGTATTTTATCTAACGGATGGCATCCCTAAGTCTAAATATTGCTGTTACATTGTACAACCTTCAATGTTATGTCATAATTATGTACAATTCTGGCAAATCAATTACAGCCTTTGTTAGGAATAAATGGACTTCACACAGTTTGCAATGAGCCAGGCGGCCCAAACTGCTGCATATACCCTGACTGCTTGCACGGATCGCAAGAGAAATTACACAATTTCCCTAGTTATAAGAAATTCATGTTAGCAAGTAATATTAACTAAATATGCAGTTTTAAAAATATATACTTGTGTATTGATTTTAAAGAAAGGCATTGATGTTTATGGTTAGGTACATTGGTGCAACGAGTGCTTTTTTCGCAAATGCGCTTGTTAAATCATCACCCTTTTGTCAAAATAGGCTGTGATTCAATGAGAAATTAACAGGCACCGCATCGATTATATGCAACGCAGGACACGCTAGATAAACAAGAAATATCATCAACCATGTGTAGTTAACTAGTCATTATGTTAAGATTGATTGTTTTGTATAAGATAAGTTTAATGCTAGCTAGCAACTTACCTTGGCTTCTTGCTCACCCTCACGTAACAGGTAGTCAGCCTGCCACGTGCAATGTAGTGCAAGGTAGGGCAGGTGGATAGATCATTGGATTAGTAACCGGAAGGTTGCAAAAACAAATCCCCGAGCTGACAAGGTAAAAATCTGTCGTTCTGCCCCTGAACAAGGCAGTTAACCCACCGTTCCTAGGCCGTCATTGAAAATAAGAATGTGTTCTTAACTGACTTGCCTAGTAAAATAAAGATGTAAAAAAAAATGTATTACATAAAAATACTATTAAAAAAAAAAATTTATCTGCAAATCGGTGTCCAAAAATACCGATTGTTATGAAAACTTGAAATCGGCCCTAATTAAAATCGGCCATTCCAATTCTTCGTTCGACCTTTACTCTCAATTGCATTTCCTTGATTCCTCAAGTTTTTCTCTTCACCTTCCCAAAACCCATTGGATGAGAAGAAAGGAGGTCCCTCCCCTCTGACCTTCTCATTGAATAGGTTTTGGGAAGGTGAAGAGAGAAAAAAACTTGAGGAATCAAGGAAATGCAATTGAGTTTCTCCCATAGACATGCTGTCCCCTGACAGACCTTCTCCCTGAGACAACAGTGCTCATTGGCAAATCACTTATGTTATTCCAACCAGGACTGGGGTTGTGAAGTGATGGATGTTATCAATGTGGCTTTATAAATATAAATCAAAGAAAGCGAGAGCGGAGAGAGGCATATTGACAGACACGGCAGGATAATACGCCCTGCATGACAATTCCAGACATGAAAAGCCTATACAATATGCATGCATAGAAATGCAATCACATTTGTGGAAGGAATGAAGGTAGAAGGAATCATAGTTCAATAGGCTACTCATTTAATTTTCCTCCCTCGCTTTCTCACACACACACGGATCTTTGCAAAAGAGATCATCCTAAACCAGATTAAATAAATGCACTTAAGAGCGGCAGGAATTAGAGAAAGAATTTCACTGCTCTGTGGAACTACCAAGGAGCATATCGCCCAGAGAATCCATCCATGCTAATGTACTTAGCTATCTATGTGGTGCTCAGTGAGGCAGCACGTGACTTGCGACAAAATTATTTTATATAATGTTTATATCTAGAGATTGTGTAAATTCCTCCATATTATGTCTGTATATTTAGTCTATCGCTAGCATCACCACTTCACCAAGTCAAATCCGGGTATGTGAAAATGTACTTCGCAAATAAAGCTTATTCTGATAGAGCCACCCCAAGGTTTGGTCTCAGGCTCAGCCCCAACACTTAACTGGCTGCTCCACAAATGTGCTCTGAACTCATCTCACATACCAGTCCTCAATGCACACGAAGGTCGTTTTCACACAGTTCTGAGCTAAAGTTCGAATTTTGGTTTGATTATTTGTTTCTCCATTTGGTCCGGGTGGTTTTACATTCCATACATAGAGTAAAACTGACTATCCTACCGATCCTCGACTTCGGCGATGTCATTTACAAAATAGCCTCCAACACTCTACTCAGCAAATTGGATGCAGTCTATCACAGAGCCATCCATTTTGTCACCAAAGCCCCATATACTACCCACCACTGCGACCTGTATGCTCTCGTTGGCTGGCCCTCGCTTCATGTCCGTTGCCAAACCCACTGGCTCCAGGTCATCTATAAGTCTTTGCTAGGTAAAGCCCCGCCTTATCTCAGCTCACTGGTCACCATAGCAGCACCCACCCGCAGCACACGCTCCAGCAGGTAAATCTCACTGGTCATCCCCAAAGCCAATTCCTCCTTCAGCTGCCTTTCCTTCCAGTTCTCTGCTGCCAATGACTGGAACGAACTGCAAAAATCACTGAAGCTGGAGACTCATATCTCCCTCACTAACTTTAAGCACCAGCTGTCAGAGCAGCTCACAGATCACTGCACATAGCCAATCTGTAAATAGTCCATCCAACTACCTCATCACGATATTGTTATTTATTTTATTATTTTGCACCCCAGTATCGCTAGTTGCACACTCAACTTCTGCATAACTATCACACCAGTGTTTAATTTGTCATATTGTAATAATTGCGCCACTATGGCCTGTTTATTGCCTCACCCCCCTTATCCTACCTCATTTGCACACACTGTATATAGACTTTATTGTATTATTGACCATATGCTTGTTTCTTCCATGAGTAACTCTGTTGTTGTTTGTGTCGCACTGCTTTGCTTTATCTCGGCAGGTCGCAGTTGTAAATGAGAACTTGTTGTTAACTAGCCTACCTGGTTAAATAAAGGTGAAATTTAAAAAAATAAAACAATTCCCAATAGCCAAAAATTGATCATGTTAAATCAATCTATATTTATAAAGAAACACAACTTGTGTCATCTTCATTACTTTCGATTTCCACTTCCAACAACATGTGGGAGGAAACAGCGCAATACCCCCTCTAAGTGAAGTCTATATTCAATAGCCTATATCCCCGGTACAGCCCCCGTCTCCCCTAATCTGCATCAGATGTGCTCAGCAATGTGCTGCTGTCAAACAACCATTAATACTGCGCGATTCTGGTTCTTCTCCTTTGTTTGATCCTGAATACTTTCTCACCTGCAGCAAACCACACCACTGTACAAATTGAATCTGACCGAGACCTCCATTTAATAAAATGTGTAGTGTGTTCACTTTACACCAGTCCAAACAAACCAAGCGGGCGAACACACCAGAGTTCGCAAAAACCGTTCCAAACCAATTCGGTGTGAAAGCCCCTTAGTGTTTTCCCACAGAACTCAATGAGACATGGCAATAATTTCATGACATTTAGTGACCATGACAACAGATAAAGAAGGCAAAGCTGAGTGAAGGACACATTATAATTGTGCTAGGACTACCATTGCAGTTATGTGATTACATGGTTGTTTCTGTCATTTCCCCACAAACACAAGAATGTTATTTTGATAATGACCATGGCAAAGCATTTGCCTAATTCTGTCCCGATATAACAAAACATCTTTGCGTAAAAAACGAATTCATTAATTGCAATCTTTTCAGCAAAAGCTTAATAAAGAGCACAGTTGTGAGCTGCGGCTGCTTCTATCCTTTAGCAGCTGTTAGTGCTGATAGAACTGGGAACATGGGGGATGAGCCAGGTAGTTTCCAGTCTTTCACTCCGTGATCATCTTCACATACATACACTACATGTCAAAAGTTTTAGAACACCTGCTCATTCAAGGGTTTTTCTTTATTTTTACTATTTTATACATTATAGAATAATAGTGAAGACATCAAAACTATGAAATAACACGTATGAAATCATGTAGTAACCAAAAAAAATGTTTTATATATTTCAGATTCTTCAAAGTAGCCAAACTTTGCTTTGATGACAGCTTTGCACTCTTGGCATTCTCTCAACCAGCTTCACCTGAAATGCTTTTACAGCAGTCTTGAAGGAGTTCCCACATATGCTGAGCAGTTGTTGGCTGCTTTTCCTTCGCTCTGTGGTCCGACTCATCCCAAACCATCTCAATCTGGTTGAGGTTGGGTGATTTTGGAGGCCAGGTCATCTGATGCAGCACTGCATCACTCGCCTTCCTGGTGAAATAGCCCTTACACAGCCTGGAGGTGTGTTTTGGGTCATTGTCCTGTTGAACATTAGTCCCACTAAGCGCAAACCAGACGGGATGGCGTATCGCTGCAGAATGCTGTGCTAGCCATGCTGTTTTAATTTGTGGATTTCAAGGCACAGTTACTTTTAACAAGGCACACCTGTTAATTGAAATGCATTCCAGGTGACTAACTCATGAAGCTGGTTGAGAGGCTGTCAAGGCACAGGGTGGCTACTTTGAAGAATCTCAAATATAAAATTTGTTAGCTCATAGTTTTGTTGATGTCTTCACTAGTATTCTACAATGTAGAAAATAGCAAACCCTGGAATGAGTAGGAGTCCAAACTTTTGACTGGTAAGGTATAATCAGCAACTCCATAGTGTCAGCCTGGAAGTTGTAATTACACATGACGTTAAAGCTTCATCCCTAGACACACCAAAATAAAATATCCACTGCATTTTCCCTCAGAGAAAAAAAAAACAATGGATAAAAGAGAACCTCTACTGGCAACTTCACCAAAACAGTTTAAAACAGCTAGCTCCCATAGAAAACAGTAGAAAACAGCTACAGTAGCTACCATATAAAACTGTTTAAAACATAACAGCTAGCTCCCATATATACTTTTATTTTATTTAACTAGGCAAGTCAGTTAAGAACAAATTCTTATTTTACAAAATTCGTATTATTTGACTGCCTACCCCGGGACAAACCCTCCCCCTAACCCCGACGACGCTGGGCCAATTGTGCGCCGCCCTATGGGTCTCCAGATCACGGCCGGTATAAAACAGCTAGTTACCATATAAAAAACCCAGTATAAAACAGCTAGTGATCATATAAAACGGTATAAAACAGCTAGTAACCAATTAAAACAGTATAAAATAGTACATGAAGCAGAAACACATTAGGGCTCCTCTAAAACAACACCACTACCTACATTCCTGTGCTGTGGGAATGAAGGCTTTTAGTTAAAGAGAACATATTAGCGCTCGCTTCTCCTGAATAGGTCAAGACTGAGGCAGCAGCTGAGGTAAAAGCAACCTAGATCTAGAACTAAGGCATGGATGAAGCTGATTCTGGGAGGTTAGATGCATGTATGATGAGTTCACTGACAACTGGCCTAGATGCGCAAGATTAAAGAGCCAAGCTTACAGGCGTGCAGCTCATCGTTTACATTCACGTCCCCAAACAACAAGCTCTAAGCCAGGCAATCTGTGTGTGTTCCTCTGAGCCAAAGGGCCATGTCCTAGTACAATCTCAGAAAATGTAGATGACCTTCAACAGCTCAGAGTTGATAAAAAACAGTGTCCTATAATGAGAGATTGATTGCAGCTCACATTTAGTGCCCCATGCCATGTCGGCTGAACATAATTTATGCTTTGCCACAGCCTATTGCACAGCTCTCACAAAACCTTGATTGCCCCATTATCTCACAACAGAGCTAGTCTGCCTTCTTAACCTATGTATCATATTGTAAGTAGTAAGTAATGCAATGTTAACTCCGATTACATTCCAAAGTAAACATTAAAACAACAACATCCCAGAAAGCAGCTTCATGTTTTTGTGCCTGATAAGTGGAGCTAGTTTCCCACCTGAGGGGCCCTGAGGCAAATGAAGAAAATACATTTTTCCTTCCTTCCATGTTGCACATTCAATCTCTTCCCCATACAGACACAGACAACAGATGGAAACAGCAGGAGAAATTACACACACACACAGCACCAGTGTCGTGCCATATCGGATGTGCACGTGGGTGCAAGGCACTGGAAACTAGAGCAACAAAGGCAGACACTTAAAAAGTTCAGATTGGGGGGGGGGGGGGGGGGGGGGGGGGGGAACAGTCCTCGCGTCAGCAGTTATGCAGCACAGAGAACAGGCTTTAACAAAATCGGGGCTAAGATCCTTATTATCTTATAGACTAGAGGAAGGCATGTGAGTCTGCAGAAAAGCTCAGCCCCAGCTTAGACATATATAGGCCTAGTGCACCTAAACACAAGCTTAGGCTGATCATATTGTGCTGCCAGGGAAAAACAGTGTTTATTCCACAAGCAAATGGAGTAGCCAGCCTAATAGAAAAAGTAGCCAGCCAGGCTCCCCCGGGCTAGGGTGGTGGGTCCAGCCAACCAGAGTTAGTCTAGAATGTCATTGTACGCTGTAACATTAAGATTTCCCTTCACTGGAACTAAGGGGCCCAGCCCGAACCATGAAAAACCACCGCAGACCATTATTCCTCCTCCAAACTTTACAGTTGTCACTATGCATTGGAGCAGGTAGCATTCTCCTGGCATCCTCCAAACCCAGAGTCATCTGTCGGACTGCCAAATGGTAAAGCGTGATTCATCGCGCCAGAGAATGCGTTTCCGCTGCTCCAGATGCCAATATATTTGGGCTGCTACACTGCACATTATTACATTGTACACTTTGCCTGTGAACATCTGATCTAAGCGTGTACACCAGTCCACTTGACGCTTGGTATTGCGCATGGTGATCTTAGGCTTGTGTGCGGCTGCTCGTCCATGGAAACCCACTTCATGAAGCTCCCATCAGTTTTCATACTGACGTTGCTACCAGAGTCAGTTTGGAACTCGGTAGTGAGTGTTGCAACCGAAGACAGGCGATTTTCACGTGCTACAGCACTCAGCCGTCCCGTTCGGTGAGATTGTGTGGCCGACCACTTCGAGACTGAGCAGTTGTTGCTCCTAGATGTTTCCACTTCACAGTAACAGCACTTACAGCTGACAGGGGCAGCTCTAGCAGGGCAGAAATTTGACAAACGGACTTGTTGGAAAGGTGGCATCCTATGACGGTGCAAAGTTAAGTCACTGAGCTCTTCAGTAAGGCCATTCTAATGCAAATGTTTGTCTATGGAGATTGCATGGTTGTGTGCTCGAGTTTATACACCTGTCAGCAACGGGTATGGCTGAAGTTGCCGAATCCACTAATTTGAAAGGGTGTCCACATACATTTGGCCATGTAGTGTAGTTTCACTTGGTCTAATGCTAACTAGAGTTCACCCGAATCTGGGGAAGTAGATGAAGGGCAAATAAACAATTTATATGGGATGTGCAAATTCATGCTCTCTTCCTCAGTGTAAAGACATTTGACTGCCACCACAGCACACACACGTATCAAGAGGCGGGACAGACAGACTGTCAAACCAGCAGTGTTAAATGCAGACACATTGCACTTGGGGTGAAAAAACATCTTATAGTAGAAATAGATTGAAACAAACTGGCATTCTATTTTTGCTCTATTATAGTGGCCACTAAAGATATAGATCAAGTGCACAAGGCTACATGTGTGCAAAAATAACGTTCACTGAGTAAAAATAAATAAATAATTGAATCGCCCCTCACACACACACACCACACACACACACACGTGTTACTGTCAAGTTAAACAAAAAAAACAATATATTTGGGCTGCTACACTACACATTATTACATTGTACACTTTCTGCCTGTGTACATCTGTTCTACAATGTGCCAGCAAAAGTGAGAAAGAAGAAAATTGTGTCGTGTTCCTTTCACCTCTATAGTGGCATCCAGCTTAATCCCTGAATCCACTTGTTCAACAAGCAACGCCTAATTTTCACCTAATTCTGGTGGTCACACAGGGTGGCAGATAGCCTAGTGGTTAGAGCATTGGGCCAGTAACCGAAAGGTTGCCAGATTGAATCCCCGATCTGTCAAGGTAAAAATCTTTCGTTCTGCCCCTGAACAAGGCAGTTAACCCACTGTTCCTAGGTCGTCATTGAAAAAAAGAATTTGTTCGTAACAGACTTGCCTAGTTAAAAAGGAAAAATAATTAAATAAATTCACCCAATTCTCTCATTCTGAAAATTAACCACATACTGTAGAGGGAAAACATTAGTTAACAGCTAGTGGTTAGTTCGTTAGCTAGTTAACATTTCAGATTGCCAGGGTCCAGTAAGCAACTAACGCATTAACTTGAGGAACAGCAAAGAGTCGTATACCAGTTAATACTATAGCGAATTGGTTAGGTTACTAATGTTAGCTAGTGTTACAACTAGAGGTCGACCGATTAATCAGAATGGCCGATTAAATCGGGGCCGATTTCAAGTTTTCATAACAAAATCTGAAATCGGTATTTTTGTGCGCCGTTTTTTTTTTTTACACCTTTATTTAATCTTTATTTAACTAGGCAAGTCAGTTAAGAACACATTTTTATTTTCAATGACGGCCTAGGAGCGTTTGACAGATTTTTTAACCCTTTTAACCCTAACGACAGATTTTTAACCTTGTCAGCTCGGGGGATCCAATCTTGCAACCTTACAGTTAACTAGTCCAATGCTCTAACACCTGATTACATTGCACCCCACGAGGAGCCTGCCTGTTACGCGAATGCAGTAAGCTAAGGTAAGTTGCTAGCTAGCATTAAAGTTATCTTATAAAAAACAATCAAAGACTGTCATTGCTCCAATGTGTACTTAACCATAAACATCAATGCCTTTCTTAAAATCAATACACAAGTATATATTTTTTAAACCTGCATTTTAGCTAAAAGAAATCCGGGTTAGCAGTTAATATTAAGCAGGTGAAATTGTGTCATTTCTCTTGCGTTCATTGCACGCAGAGTCAGGGTATATGCAACAGTTTGGGCCGCCTGGCTCTTTGCGAACTAATTTGCCAGAATTTTATGTAATTATGACATAACATTGAAGGTTGTGCAATGTAACAGGAATATTTAGACTCATGGATGCCACCCGTTAGATAAAATACGGAACGGAATAAACGTTTTGTTTGAGGTGATTAGTCTAAGGTATATGGTTTAGAGAGAAATAGTCGACGCGTTATAATTCCTGTAATAACTTGCGGCTGAACTTGAAAGTGGTTCCTTCGTTATTTTACCGTTCATGTCTTCCATAGAGAATGTCTTGATCTACTTCAAATAAGGTCTGTGTTTCACGGAGGAGCAGATTGACAGGGGACCATGCAGACAAGCTCTGCTTTCTGCACTACAACCTAAAACTTCTTAACTGAGAATATTGAAGACCCATGAAAGCTGGTGGTTCGTTTTAACATATGTTCTCATGTTATTTGAGACTAAATTGATTTTATTTATGTATTATATTAAGTTAAAATAAGTGTTAATTGTTCATTCAGTATTGTTGCAATTGTCATTATTACAAATGTGTGATATATACTTTTTATTTATTTTAATAATCGGCTTTTTTTGTCAGCCAATAAATCGGTATCGGCGTTGAAAAATCATAAATCGGTCGAGCTCTAGTTACAACATCATATGAGCTAACGTTCACTGTCTAACTTCATTAGCAAGCTACTTTACACCATAAACTCAATTATTTTATCAGATAAATTGGCTAACGTCGCTCAACATTTATCTGGCTAGCTAACGGAGAATTCAATCCAGATAGCAAGATACTTAATGCTAACTCTTGTTCCACCACACTTTCTCCCTCACCTCAAACTTTCCAAATGCCAATAGTTGTTTGGTTACAGCTCATGAAGTACGCTTCATCACCTTCTCACCCTGTCTCTATGGTCAGGCTTCTCACCTACCTCTTCCTTATCGTTCAGTGGACACGCTGCTGTAACTGGGAAGCTGACTTTCCAAAACGCGCGTTGATGCTGTAACTAGTAAGTTGGTTGTCTCTTCTTTCTTCAGTCGGGTGCTGCACTGCATTCTGTTAAGTAAATGATTGGCTGAGCCTTGGATAAAGCAGCCAGTATTGCTCCAAACGTGCATCACTCGTTTGCTTACAGTAGTGATCCAACCCCTCCCCTTACTAAACTTTTCTCATCGGATCTACATGAATCACGTAGGTCACCTATTTTGGATTAAAAACGGCAAATTTCACTAGTTTGCATCCCTGGAGAGAAGGGGGGGGGGGGGGGGGGGGGGGCAATATGCCCTTCATGTTACAGTAGACTGTCAGAGAGAGAACGGGGAGCAGTATGCCCTTCATGTTACAGTAGACTGTCAGAGAGAGAACGGGGAGCAGTATGCCCTTCATGTTACAGTAGACTATGTCAGAGAGAGAACGGGGAGCAGTATGCCCTTCATGTTACAGTAGACTATGTCATAGAGAGAACGGGGAGCAGTATGCCCTTCATGTTACAGTAGACTGTCAGAGAGAGAACGGGGAGCAGTATGCCCTTCATGTTACAGTAGACTATGTCATAGAGAGAACGGGGAGCAGTATGCCCTTCATGTTACAGTAGACTATGTCATAGAGAGAACGGGGAGCAGTATGCCCTTCATGTTACAGTAGACTATGTCATAGAGAGAACGGGGAGCAGTATGCCCTTCATGTTACAGTAGACTATGTCATAGAGAGAACGGGGAGCAGTATGCCCTTCATGTTACAGTAGACTATGTCATAGAGAGAACGGGGAGCAGTATGCCCTTCATGTTACAGTAGACTATGTCATAGAGAGAACGGGGAGCAGTATGCCCTTCATGTTACAGTAGACTGTCAGAGAGAGAACGGGGAGCAGTATGCCCTTCATGTTACAGTAGACTATGTCATAGAGAGAACGGGGAGCAGTATGCCCTTCATGTTACAGTAGACTGTCAGAGAGAGAACGGGGAGCAGTATGCCCTTCATGTTACAGTAGACTGTCAGAGAGAGAACGGGGAGCAGTATGCCCTTCATGTTACAGTAGACTATGTCATAGAGAGAACGGGGAGCAGTATGCCCTTCATGTTACAGTAGACTATGTCATAGAGAGAACGGGGAGCAGTATGCCCTTCATGTTACAGTAGACTGTCAGAGAGAGAACGGGGAGCAGTATGCCCTTCATGTTACAGTAGACTATGTCAGAGAGAGAACGGGGAGCAGTATGCCCTTCATGTTACAGTAGACTATGTCAGAGAGAGAACGGGGAGCAGTATGCCCTTCATGTTACAGTAGACTATGTCAGAGAGAGAACGGGGAGCATTATGCCCTTCATGTTACAGTAGACTATGTCATAGAGAGAACGGGGAGCAGTATGCCCTTCATGTTACAGTAGACTATGTCATAGAGAGAACGGGGAGCAGTATGCCCTTCATGTTACAGTAGACTATGTCAGAGAGAGAACGGGGAGCAGTATGCCCTTCATGTTACAGTAGACTGTCAGAGAGAGAACGGGGAGCAGTATGCCCTTCATGTTACAGTAGACTGTCAGAGAGAGAACGGGGAGCAGTATGCCCTTCATGTTACAGTAGACTATGTCAGAGAGAGAACGGGGGAGCAGTATGCCCTTCATGTTACAGTAGACTATGTCAGAGAGAGAACGGGGAGCAGTATGCCCTTCATGTTACAGTAGACTATGTCAGAGAGAGAACGGGGAGCAGTATGCCCTTCATGTTACAGTAGACTATGTCAGAGAGAGAACGGGGAGCAGTATGCCCTTCATGTTACAGTAGACTATGTCATAGAGAGAACGGGGAGCAGTATGCCCTTCATGTTACAGTAGACTATGTCATAGAGAGAACGGGGAGCAGTATGCCCTTCATGTTACAGTAGACTATGTCAGAGAGAGAACGGGGGAGCAGTATGCCCTTCATGTTACAGTAGACTATGTCATAGAGAGAACGGGGAGCAGTATGCCCTTCATGTTACAGTAGACTATGTCATAGAGAGAACGGGGAGCAGTATGCCCTTCATGTTACAGTAGACTATGTCAGAGAGAGAACGGGGAGCAGTATGCCCTTCATGTTACAGTAGACTGTCAGAGAGAGAACGGGGAGCAGTATGCCCTTCATGTTACAGTAGACTATGTCAGAGAGAGAACGGGGAGCAGTATGCCCTTCATGTTACAGTAGACTATGTCAGAGAGAGAACGGGGAGCAGTATGCCCTTCATGTTACAGTAGACTATGTCAGAGAGAGAACGGGGAGCAGTATGCCCTTCATGTTACAGTAGACTATGTCAGAGAGAGAACGGGGAGCAGTATGCCCTTCATGTTACAGTAGACTATGTCAGAGAGAGAACGGGGAGCAGTATGCCCTTCATGTTACAGTAGACTAAGTCATAGAGAGAACGGGGAGCAGTATGCCCTTCATGTTACAGTAGACTATGTCATAGAGAGAACGGGGAGCAGTATGCCCTTCATGTTACAGTAGACTATGTCAGAGAGAGAACGGGGAGCAGTATGCCCTTCATGTTACAGTAGACTGTCAGAGAGAGAACGGGGAGCAGTATGCCCTTCATGTTACAGTAGACTGTCAGAGAGAGAACGGGGAGCAGTATGCCCTTCATGTTACAGTAGACTATGTCAGAGAGAGAACGGGGGAGCAGTATGCCCTTCATGTTACAGTAGACTATGTCAGAGAGAGAACGGGGAGCAGTATGCCCTTCATGTTACAGTAGACTATGTCAGAGAGAGAACGGGGGAGCAGTATGCCCTTCATGTTACAGTAGACTATGTCATAGAGAGAACGGGGAGCAGTATGCCCTTCATGTTACAGTAGACTGTCAGAGAGAGAACGGGGAGCAGTATGCCCTTCATGTTACAGTAGACTATGTCAGAGAGAGAACGGGGAGCAGTATGCCCTTCATGTTACAGTAGACTATGTCAGAGAGAGAACGGGGAGCAGTATGCCCTTCATGTTACAGTAGACTATGTCATAGAGAGAACGGGGAGCATTATGCCCTTCATGTTACAGTAGACTATGTCAGAGAGAGAACGGGGGAGCAGTATGTGAGCACTGACACAGATCTACTGCAACAGCAAGCTCAAATCAGTCTTTCCCAGAAGACAGAAATACATGCAGTTCAGAAAAATGTATCGGAAGATTGGATAGAACATTCCAGCATGCAATGTAATAAGAAAATAAATCAGATGTCCATGTGAGATGGGTGTGTTCCAGGGCGTAGGGACTCCGGTGCAACCGAAGGTCTCAGGCTCCACGCCAGCCAGAGCAGTGGAATTACATAATGAGAGAAGGAAAGTGTCTATGGAGCAGAGAGGCTTGGACTGCTGCCTGCCACATCTCTCCTCCACGTTTCATCAGCCTTTCCTCTCCATGACAACTCCACCTTTGTCAGCTCTCCAGTGAAACAACAGACAGGGAAGCAAAAACAAGTCAGTCATTTTTGTCACCGCACTTGACATTTGAGCCCAATTTTTTCTCCCCCCAACAGCAATGTAATTCAAACAGCTTGCTTGCCTGGATGAGATCACACTTCGGCTGACAGAAGGAAAAGAAGCGAGTGAAATAAATAGCAGTGTGTGTGTCATATGCAAGCTTTGAGATGAGCAAAATCAGTTATTCATTCTGTTTGAGCAAGTTAGAAAAACGATTTAACTGAGACGAAATGCCAATTCTGGCCTTGACCATGTCTGGGATTGAGCATTTCCTCCAGGGCTGTGTGATGCAGTGATCCCTGTCTGCTTGCCGCTGTTGTTTTCTCTGTCTGCAAACACTGCGCAGTAAACACATTGACGCAATCTCACAACCTGAAATGGAACAAGTACACAGGCTGCACAATCAAATGATTTAATTAAATTCCACTAAGAGGAGCAATTGCTATATAAATTGTAAAACAGTGCATGACAATCTCGTCAGTTTTTGCCTCATTTAAAGTGAACAATTCTGGAGTGCAGGGCTCAGCCTCATCTGCTTTCTGCAACTAATACCCATCAAGACACTGATGCCTGACATCATTAGGGATGTAAACAGCGTCCCGGCCACTGGAGTTAACCTGCTTGTTATGAAACATACCTACTGGACATCTACGCATGACAACTTTTAAATGGAGAATCCATTTACTGGCATGATTAGAAAAAAATGTAGGCATGACATGCCAACACAAAACTCTGAACCTACACATCCATGCATAACTGACCAAAATATGAAAAACAAGCATTGTAGTGTTGAATTCTGTAAAGTGTGTGGGGAAGAGGTGACCAAATTGTTGACTACCTTCTAAATCATGGCCGCCACAGCAAAAGAACAGTAAAATGTTTCCCTTTGCCAAGATATAATCCATCCACCTGACAGGTGTGGCATCTTGAAGCTGATTAAACAGCACGATCATTATACAAGTGCGCCTTGTACTGGGGATAATAAAAGGCCACGAAAATGTGCAGTTTTATCATGCAACACAGTGCCACAAATGTCTGAGGTATTGAGGGAGAGTGCAATTGGCATGCTGACTGCAGGAATGTACAACAGAGCTGTTGCCAGAGAATTTAAAATGTTAATTTCGGGACCATAAGCTGCCTCCAACCGAAGAATTTCTTCAGAAACTTTCAGAAGCCACCTCAGAGCAGCTCATCTACATGCTCGTCATCCTCACCAGGATCTGGACCTGAATGCAGCCCCGCGTCAACCTGCTTCAACGGGCAAACGCTCACCTTTATGCACACGCTGGAGTAGTGTGCTCTTCACGGATTAATCCCGGTTTCAACTGTACCAGGGGCATAGAAAACAGCGTGTATGGCGTCGTGTGGGTGCATTTTATCGATAGCAATTAGAATGCACAGAGATACCGTGACGAGATCCTGTGGCCCGTTGTCGTGCCATTCATCCGCCGCAATCACCTCACGTTTCACCATGATATAGCACAGCCCCATGTCGCAACGATCTGTACACAATTCTCGGAAGCTTAAAAATGTCCCAGTTCTTCCATGACCTGCATACTCAGACAGGTCACCCACTGAGCATGTTAGGGATGCTCTGGATCTACGTGTACGACAGTGTGTTCCATATCCCGCCAATATCCAGCAACTTCACCCAGCCATTAAAGAGGAGTGAGATAACATTCCACAATCAACAGCCTGATCAACTCATGCTGCATGAGGCAAATGGTGGTCACACCAGATACTGACTGGCTTTCTGATCCACAACACCACCAACACAACACAAACCCCAGGAAGAAGTGCTGCTGCCTTGGCAGGAACTAATGGGGGCCCTTAATAAAAAACAAAATATTATAAGTACAGATACAGGGCTGCAAATCAATAGAATGACTGACTGCACCCAAAGTCACAAAATGGACAGCAGTCAGCTTCAAATCCATAAGGAAACACTGTCTAGTCCTGCTGGGAGAGACCTGGCCTACAATCTGACTCAACACTTACGTGAATGCTTCTCATCAATTCTTCATGTTCAGAACAAGACATGCACCATCCCTGACTGATGAAAGGAATCTAAAACTACATCAGTCATTGTGACAGGTCCATACTGTGGTGCATGACATCAGTGAAAACCTGGACTGTACCAAAAGCAAACCTGGAGAGCAGATCAAGGCTGGGCGAAATCAGTTGATAGCAATAGAACATGGGACTGGAGACACACACATCTAATATTTGTGTGTAGAATAGATAGCTTGGTGTAAACTGTAATATTATAAAATACTGAAATCCCACAGTAAACGTATCACTCAACCCTACTGTAGACTAGGACCATCATGCCAATCTCACCTGGGGGAAAAAATAAAAATCACATAGCAGTAGACTTCCCATTGTATCACAGCTGACTGAAAATGAAAGGTATGGCAGTCTGATACCTGCAGGAATGGTATACCACTGCATGTGTGTGTGTGTGTGTCAACGTTTACAAAGTCAATATGCATGTAGACTAATTCACATTGGCTGAATGGAGATTTGCTTATCTGGATCCATGTGATTATAAATGCAGGCTTAATGATAACACTAAAAGTGGAGGCCACCTACAGTGGTAGAGCTGCATGGCTCATTCCCACCAGATTATGGGATCATACACAGATTAACATTATAGCCTACTCAGCATTATTCCAGTCATTTTTGCTGCTGGCCTGGCCGGGCATTTATCATGATGCTAACAGGTGAATTTTAGACCTCACTGGTTTGTCAGATCAGTGGATTTGACATGCTGGTAAATACCTGTCGTTGTGATTGGCATTTAATAAGCCTTACAGCGTGACAAATGTACACTGGTATTGAGAGAGTATGCATTGAACAATTTGTGTTTATGAGGATTCTTGTTCAAATTAAAGTTGTTGCAACCCCGAGTGTCAGCTGGCAATGGCCAATTGAGTAAAACAGCCCATCTAGCCTAACTTCTCTAGGGTAGGGGGCAGCATTCGGAATTTTGGATGAAATGCATGCCCAAATTAAACTGCCTGCTTCTCGGGACCAGAAGATATGATATGAATATAACTGGTAGATTTGGATAGAAAACACTCTAGTTTCCAAAACTGTTAAAATACTGTCTGAGTATAACAGAACTGATTTGGCAGGCAAAAACCTGAGAAAAAGCCATTCAAGAAGTAGTTTTTTTGGTGGTTTTTGTAGTTTTCTATTCAATGCCATTACAGTATCCATTTACTTAGGACTCAAATTGCAGTTTCTATGCCTTCCACTAGATGTCAACAGTCTTTAGAAATTGTTTCAGGCTTGTATTCTGAAAAATGGAGAAGTAAGAGCAGTCTGAATCAGTGGACAGTAAAGTGTCACAGAGCTTTTTCATGCACGAGACCGAGAGAGTGCGTTTCTTGTTTACCTTTTAAATTGATGACGTTATTATTCGGTTGAAATATTATCGATTATTTAGGATAAAAACAACCTGAGGATTGAATATAAACATCGTTTGACATGTTTCTATGAACTTTACGGATACAATTTGGATTTTGTCTTCCTGTTTTGACTGCGTTTGAGCCTGTAGATTACTGAAGAAAACTGAGGTTTTTGGATATAAAGAGACTTTATCAAACAAAAGGAACATTTATTGAGTAAATTAATGTCTGCTGAGTGCAACCATATGAAGATCATCAAAGGTAAGGGATTCATTTGATCTCCATTTCTGACTTGTGTAACTGTTCTACTTGGCTGGTTACTGTTTGTAATGATTTGTCTAGTGGGCTATGTTCTCAAATAATCGTACGGTATGCTTTCACCGTAAAGCATTTTTTAAATCTGACACCGTGGTTGGATTCACAAGAAGTTAGGTTTAAAGATTATGTAAAATACACTGCTCAAAAAAATAAAGGGAACACTTAAACAACACAATGTAACTCCAAGTCAATCACACTTCTGTGAAATCAAACTGTCCACTTAGGAAGCAACACTGATGGACAATACATTTAACATGCTGTTGTGCAAATGGAATAGACAACAGGTGGAAATTATAGGTAATTAGCAAGACACCCCCAATAAAGGAGTGGTTCTGCAGGTGGAGACCACAGACCACTTCTCAGTTCCTATGCTTCCTGGCTGATGGTTTGGTCACTTTTGAATGCTGGCGGTGCTTTCACTCTAGTGGTAGCATGAGACGTAGTCTACAACCCACACAAGTGGCTCAGGTAGTGCAGCTCATCCAGGATGGCACATCAATTCGAGCTGTGGCAAAAAGGTTTGCTGTGTCTGTCAGTGTAGTGTCCAGAGCATGGAGGCGCTACCAGGAGACAGGCCAGTACATCAGGAGACGTGGAGGAGGCCGTAGGAGGGCAACAACCCAGCAGCAGGACCGCTACCTCCGCCTTTGTGCAAGGAGGAGCAGGAGGAGCACTGCCAGAGCCCTGCAAAATGACCTCCAGCAGGCCACAAATGTGCATGTGTCTGCTCAAACGGTCAGAAACAGACTCCATGAGGGTGGTATGAGGGCCCGACGTCCACAGGTGGGGGTTGTGCTTACAGCCCAACACCGTGCAGGACGTTTGGCATTTGCCAGAGAACACCAAGATTGGCAAATTCACCACTGGCGCCCTACGCTCTTCACAGATGAAAGCAGGTTCACACTGAGCACATGTGACAGACGTGACAGAGTCTGGAGATGCCGTGGAGAACGTTCTGCTGCCTGCAACATCCTCCAGCATGACCGGTTTGGCGGTGGGTCAGTCATGGTGTGGGGTTGAATTTCTTTGGGGGGCCGCACAGCCCTCCATGTGCTCGCCAGAGGTAGCCTGACTGCCATTAGGTACCGAGATGAGATCCTCAGACCCCTTGTGAGACCATATGCTGGTGCGGTTGGCCCTGGGTTCCTCCTAATGCAAGACAATGCTAGACCTCATGTGGCTGGAGTGTGTCAGCAGCTCCTGCAAGAGGAAGGCATTGATGCTATGGACTGGCCCGCCCGTTCCCCAGACCTGAATCCAATTGAGCACATCTGGGACATCATGTCTCGCTCCATCCACCAACGCCACGTTGCACCACAGACTGTCCAGGAGTTGGCGGATGCTTTAGTCCAGGTCTGGGAGGAGATCCCTCAGGAGACCATCCGCCACCTCATCAGGAGCATGCCCAGGCGTTGTAGGGAGGTCATACAGGCACGTGGAGACCACACACACTACTGAGCCTCATTTTGACTTGTTTTAAGGACATTACATCAAAGTTGGACAGCCTGTAGTGTGGTTTTCCACTTTAATTTTCAGTGTGACTCCAAATCCAGACCTCCATGGGTTGATAAATTTGATTTCCATTGATAATTTCTGTGTGATTTTGTTGTCAGCACATTCAACTATGTAAAGAAAAAAGTATTTAATAAGAATATTTCATTCATTCAGATCTAGGATGTGTTATTTTAGTGTTCCCTTTATTTTTTTGAGCAGTGTATGTTTTGTTTTCTGAATTTTTATAATGAGTATTTCTGTATTTGAATTTGGCGCCCAGCAGTTTCACTGGCTGTTGAAGAGGTGGGACGCTAACGTCTCACGTACCCAAGAGAGGCTAACTACTGTGCTAAGGGCGCTAACCGTAGGGTTTTGCTAATTTGACACGCACTGAAACATGGTGGCTCACGTGTCAGAGGCTCTTTACTGTCAGCAATGCTGTACACATCAACTGTGACAACAACGTGGACACCAGCCAAATCTAAATTGGCGTAGATTGGTTGGTGAGAATCTCTCCTAATGAAATCAATATGGACCTGCATGACATTGTCGGGTCAAACCGGACTAATCAGAAGACGGGCACAAACACTGCTGCATTAAAGGACGACTCCTACTGCCAACAAACTTCTTCAACTCTGGTCTCCACAGAGCAATATGTGACTCATTAGTACAAAACAGTGGCACATTCTTATAGCATTTAGACACTGTCTATGTCATGATATAATAAACTGCATTCCGAACATGTGAGCAGACAGCGAGTCTGCATTTTTCTATCACTTAACTACTCTCAGTAAATCCTAATTCCATTTCAACCAGTCAAAAGGATTCAGTAGAATAAACATAAGGAGCTGAGCTATGCCAAACAAATGACATTAGTGTGGTCTACAATAGTAACAAGGACACCTGGATAATCATTAGCGTAAAACCATAGATCAACAGAGTAATCCCAGTCATTACAGAAAATCAGCTAGTTGTCTCCTCGCAAGCACAGACGAACACCTAATTAACCAGGGCCGGTTTCCTGATAAAACTTTGGCTCTCATGTGTTTTAACAATACATCTTCCCTATAAAAAACGGACGGAGATGTAACATGCGCATCCCAGAACAGCACGCAGAGAGAACGATCGCTAATGCGTCGTTGAAGCATGTTTCGATACAGACAAGATGGAAAGAAAGGGAGGCGCTGCTCTCAGATTCCCCTTCTCCTTTCAAATCTTCCCTTAACATTATTTCACAATACTGACGACAGACCAATTCCTAGAGAGATATTAGGCCTACCACCTAAGGCTGCGAATATTGTGGCGGCTTATCCTAGAAAAAAAGCACAAAATCACAGATTTGCCACATTGTGCACGTTAGGCTACAGATTAAATATACGGAGTCAAATTACAGACAGCATACTTGACTATATAATGTACTTCCATGATTTATCTTTTAATGCAGTTCTCAGGTTTCATTTGAAGCATTATTTTATACGTTGCTTATTTGTATTAACTGCAAAGACATTGGCAACTTTGTATTTGCAGTCAACTATATTCTGAAGTTTTTGGTGGTCACAGAGAGATGGATAAACCATGTGATTCTATGTTTATCTGATATTCTGTGTATAAAGTGATGCAAGAGGGCAAAAAAAAACATCTAATGACGCACTTAGCTGTTCTACGAGTGGTCTATGGCAGGTGTTCGATTACGAGTGTTTTCAAGCACAACGTTAATAACCATGTTTTTGGGAAACAGCTCGGAGATTTAACAATGCTTCTATGAAGGTTCTAAGGGTGAACTTAGCCTTAAGATGCTTTTGGGAAACCGCTCCCTGGACTTTGAATACAGTATGTCTGACTTGGAGGGTTTTACAAGGGATGGAGGCTTAGGAATACATCTAACGAAAGGGTAAACTTGCACGTCACTGTGCCTTACTTTAGAGCAGTTTGACAGATCTCTATCATCATCTGTCACTATCTGAATTTAAACCCCATACATTTCCAGATCACATGCACCTTATTAATGAAGTCAAGCGGCTCGTCCTGCCAAGAGATAAGAGGCCAGCTGCCGATATATCCCACTGTGAATGAGAAGGAGTTGATACTTGGGCGAGTTTAACACAAATGTTGACAGAGGCAAAGTGTGTTGACAGAGAGGCAAAGTGTGTTGACAGAGAGTCAAAGTGACAGCTTGCTCAGTGTTGGTTCCAGCCGAGAGGGTGACTGGGCGGCTAGGCAGAACTTGGCATTGCCCCTGGCGAAGAAAATTGTTATGCAGTCCCCAGATTTGGCACGCTCCTCCCAGAGATGAATTACTCTTTCCTCCACGTCGAACAGAATGAGCGCTGAAGGGGAGAGAGACGCTGGCTGACTGGCACTACAGGGACGAGGACCAGTGACAGGCAGGCAAAGGCATTACGTGGCTCGGTCCCTTCACTTCTGGCTACCAAACAACCCACAGCCAGGAATAGTTTTGAGATTAAGGGAAAATGATTAGACCAAAAGGTGAGTTCAAAACAATTCACCTGACAGGACTGAATCCAAACTTTACACTTGACTTTATGTGCATTTTACATTTACTGTACTTTGCCGCATTTGGTGAAAACAAAATCTGAAAACACTCTGGAGACATTCAGTAATATAAGAATATTCCTGGAAAATATGGGTTAGGTACACCTTAAGACAAAAAAATGACACGGGTTTGAGTGAGAAGACTTACTGGTGTCTCCAAGTGGCCACACATCTCTCCCAAGTGTGCCCAGTTCCTAAGTAATTTCAATGCACTTTTATGACTCAAAGAAGAATCTTCAACTATGAGGTGTTTTTTTAAGTTCTCCTAGCTGTGCTGTTGAGGAACTAGAGCAGCACACTTTCAGTTGTTTTGTTTGGAACTCAGCCCTGCATCCCGGCCATCACACAATTACTGTTGTTGTTTACGCAATCCAAAAACAGCCCATTATAAATCAATCTGGGTCAGGTGGGCATCATTTGAAAGGTTGTTGCCAACATTTCTAGATAAGTTATAACGTACGGTCTTACAGTGTTAGGCTATCACAGGGCAATTCAAGGAAACCAATCATAATTTGTCCGCATACAAAAGGAGTCATGCATGCATTCAGGTGCGTGTTCCACATCGAATTTCCTCCACAATAGTCAAACATGTTCAGAATAACACCGGGTTTGACTCCATGTCATCTTTTAACTGTACATCAAACAGGCTCATTCTGTTCAGAAGAACACAGGGTATGACACCATGTCATCTGGTAACTGTACATCATAGTGATCATAAACTCTGACACTGTATATGACATGAATTTTATGATATGGAAATGTGAAGTGCACGTTTGGACTCATGGGTGTTTGGCTTGGTTGTATGACAGAGGTATTTATTATAACCCTCAACGTTTCATCCTTCAAAATACATCCTCTTAATTTACAGCGATTGGGGACATTGCCCTTTGTAGGGACAAAATGGCACTTATCTTAAGAGTAGGGGTGTTAACCCCGGTGTCCTAGCTAAATTACCAATCTGGCCCTCATACCATCATGCCACCTAATCATCCCCAGCTTCCAATAGGCTCATTCATCTCCCCGTAACTATTCCCCAGGTCATAAATGAGAATGTGTTCAGTCAACTTACCTAGTAAAATGTGTAAATGTGTTTTTTATACAGTATTTCCCCTCACTCAAAAAATTTGCTGTAGTGTCCCAATTAGCGGGGGGTATTGGGGCAAGTTCTTGTCGCGGGAGGTGCACAAGTTCAGAATGGCTGTCAGTCAAAACTCATACAGCGCAGAGCCTGAGCTCTGACGTCATGTATAGCATGTTACTGAACAGCCACTGGGTTCCAATTTAGATGTTTAGCAGGGTCCAAATTAGCAATTTTCAACCCACATACAGGTACGAGTGTAAAGGGTAACGTTAGGCAGTTAAGTCAGTGGCCATTTAATTTAGTGGCGTTAAGGTCAGTTGTTTTGGTAGGAAACGTGCTGCCAGAATGTATAGAATCGAGTTAGGCAGCGGTTGGTAGGCCACTAAATATTTAATGGCAGTGTGGGGACAAATATATACAGAACAAAAATATTTTAAAAACACAACATGTCAAGTGTTAGTCCCATGTTTCATGAACCAAAATTAAATATCCCAGAAATGTTCCATATGCGCAAAAAGCTTATTTCTGAAATGTGCACAAATTTGTTTACATCCCTGTTAAAGAGCATTTCTCCTTTGCCAAGATAATCCATCCACTTGACAGGTGTGGCATATCAAGAAGCCGATAACAGCATGATCATTATACAGATGCACCTTGTGCTTGGGAATATAAAAGGCCACAAAAATTTGTGGCAACACAATGCCACAGATGTCTCAAGTTGAGGGAGCGTGCAATTGGCATGTTAAATGCAGTAATGTCCACCAGAGCTGTTTCCAGATAATTTCATGTTCATTTCTCTACCACATTGTTTTAGAGAAATTGGCAGTACTTCCAACCAGCGTCACAACCATGTGTAACCACGCCAGCCCAGGACCTCCACATCCGTTTTCTTCACCTGCGGGATCGTCTGAGACAAGCCACCCGGCCAGCTGATGGAACTAAGGAGTATTTGTCTGTTTGTGGGGGAAAAACTCATTCTGATTGGCTGGACCTGGCTCCCCAGTGGGTGGGCCTATGCCCTCCCAGGCCCACCCATGGCTGCACCTCTTCCCAGTCATGTAAAAGCCATTGATTAGGGCCTAATGAATTGTTTTCAATTGACTGATTGCCTTAAATGAAGTGTAACTCAGTAAAATCGTTTAAATTGTTGCATGTTGCGTTTATATTTTTGTTCAGTATATTTTAGACTACAGAGCCAAATGACGGGACATGAGTTGATATTATTACTGTTACCATTTATTAATACTATTTATTTAAGCTGCTATACAGAGTCACTTTACTAGTCTTCATTCATTTTGATTAATCTTTCATACTGCTATTACCACTACTTTTTATTTTTTGGACTTTGAGATGGCCTGTTACTGCATTGAGGAGAATTAGAAAGCATTTCACTGTACCGTGTGCACGTGACCAATAAACTTTGATTTGAGTAAGTCTATGTCATCTTAAGTTACTTATTTTGTGCAATCATGGACCAAGTAGAACCCCCTGATAGCCTATCAGCTTGGTAGTTGTATCTGAATGGGAGATGAGCTACTTAACTTTTATTCGGCAAACATTACAAAATGGGAACATTGTTGCACAAGCAATAGATGGCTTGATGAGCAACCCAGGTCATGCTTCACAGCCTCAAAATAGTTAAGTAGGATTGTCTCACCATTCATTACATCTCAATTGACCAATATTTCAACCGGACACCGACACAATGCCGGTTATGGGAGCAGGGGGAAGCCAATCTGGGGAGCATATCAATCTGCGGCACACTAACACATGCATAAGCATCTCTGGTAAAGGTTTAAATGGAATATACTAATGGATATTGCACAAGTTTAGGATGATCTTGATAATACCGAGAAACAGTGCAGCTTTTAAAAGAGCATTTCAAAGCTTAGAGGGATAATTCTCAAGAATACTCAAATCTACAGTCCGGGTCCATACAACATAAAAAAGATTACTGTGTAAAAACAGCTGGTCTTCGTTTCGCTAAAAAAAAAGGTCCATTAGACAGGTTATACGAGCACAAGATGGGCTGAAACGCAATTGCTTGTGGTCAAAATTACACTAAATGGTGGAATAAGGAGAGTGAGTATTAGTTATTATTACTCTACAATCCATCACATAGGAGAAGCGTGAGGCTTAACACATCTACATGGATAGGACAACATTTAAAATGTTTCTTACAGAAGAACTATAAAAAGCAAATGGATGACCATGGTAGCACTGAAAGAGAGAACTTTGGAGAAATGATCAGACCAAAAAAAAAAAAAAAAAAGGTGAGGACAACAGTTCACCTGACAAGACTGACTCCAAAACATTACACTGTTGATATTGTGCATTTGACATTTACTGTACTTCTCGCAGCATTTGTCAACAACAAAAATCTGAAAAGAGCATTCCTGAAAATGTTGGAGTAGGTGCAACATTAGAAAAAAATTATTACAAGGGTTTGGTATCAGAGCTCTAACCTTTGTCTCCAAGTGGCCACACACACACACACACCTCTCCAAACTGAGCACAGATCCTAAGTAATTTCAAAGCACTTTTGACTGAAGGAAATAGCCTTAAAATATGTTGTCGTTTTTTTAGCTCTCCTATCTTTGCCATTGAGGAACTGAAGCAACCACACAGTTTGTTTAGAACACAGCCCTGCATGCACACAATTACTGTTGTTGTTTAAGCAATGCAAAAACGTTCCATTGTAAATCTCAATCTGGGTCAGGTGGGCATCATTTGAAAGCCTGTTATATTGCCAACATAAGTTATAACATAAAACCTTAGTGTTAGGCTTTCACAGGGCAATTCAGACAAACAGATTGTAATTTTGGTGTGCCTAGAATGGAGTCATGAGTGCAGTCAAGTGGGTGTTGCACGGCTAATTTTCATCACATTACATCAAACATAGACTCATTCCTATCAGGACAACCCAGGGTATAGCGTACGTCATCCTTTAAACTGTACATCAAACATAGCGATCATTCCTATCAGGACAACCCAGGGTATAGCGCACGTCATCCTTTTAACTGTACATCAAACATAGCGATCATTCCTATCAGGACAACCCAGGGTATAGCGCACGTCATCCTTTTAACTGTACATCAAACATAGCGATCATAAATGTTCATACTGTAAATAACGAATTTTCAAATATGGAAATGTGAAGTGCACATTTGTACTCTCGGGTGTGTGGCTCGCTTGTATGACATCAAAACTATTTACTATAAACAACTCATCTTTCAGAGCACATCGACTCCTCTCGATATACAGCATTCCCCTCACCCGCACAAAAAAAAACTGCAAAAGAATCCCAATTAGCGGGAGGGATGGGGACATTTTTCTGTGCGTGGTACACACAATTAGAAGGGCCGTCAGCTGAAACCCATACAGCGCTGTAAAGCGGACAGCCGTAGCGTCGACGTCATATATACCATGAACAAAATGAAATGCATCATGCAACAATTAAGATTTTACTTTGTTACAGTTCATAAGGAAATCAGTCAATTGAAAGAAATTCATTAGGTCCTAATCTATGGATTTCACATGACTGGGAATACAGACATGCATCTGTTGGTCACATATCTTTTAAGTAGAGGCATGGATCAGAAAACCAGTTAGTATCTGGTGTGATCACCATTTGCCTCATGCAGAGCAGCATTTCCTTCACATAGAGTTGATCAGGCTGTTGATTGTGGTCTGTGGAATGTTGTCCCACTCCTCTTCAATGGCTGTGTTGCTGGATAGTGGCAGGAACTGGAACACGCTGTCGTACACGTCAATCCAAAGCACGCCAATCATGCTCAAACGGGTGGCATATGTCTGGTGAGTATGCAGGCCATGGAAGAACTGGGATATTTTCAGCTTCCAGGAATTGTGTATAGATCTTTGCGACATGGGGCTGTGCATTATCATGCTGAAACATAAGTTGGTTTACGATAAGAAATTAACATTAAATTCTCTGGCAACAGCTCTGGTGAACATTCCTGCAGTCAGCATGCCAACTGCATGCTCCCGCAAAACTTGAGAGATCTGTGGCATTGTGTGATAAATCTGCACATTGATAGAGTGGGCTTTTGTTGTCCCTTGCACAAGGTGCACCTGTGCAATTATCATGCCGTTAAATCAGCTTCTTGATATGCTACACCTGTCAGGTGGATGGATTATCTTGGCAAAGGAGAAATGCTCACTAACAGGGATGTAAACAAATTTGTGCACAAAAATTGAGAAAAAGATTTTAGCATATGGAACATTTCTAGAAGTTTTATTTCAGCCCATGAAACCAACACTTTACATGATGCGTTTATATTTTTGTTCAGTGTATATATAAAAGTGTTCATTTTAGTTGGCAGGGGTCTTCAAAATTGTGTTTTGATGTATTTCTAATACTTTAACACTTGTTTCTGGTAGATGTTTTCAAAGACCCCTTTTCCATCTGTCTGAACAGAAATCAAAACATTCCCCTAAACCTAATTTCTAGGATGGAAAATTAATATATTCCTTAATTTGTCAAAAATATATAGACTCTTAGCTTTCATTTGACATCCAATATGATATGGTCCCATCACGTTGGTGCTCATGAGTCCTTTTACATTAAATGAGAATTGGCTATTGGTGTGCATGGATTATGCTATAGCTGTAAGGAGCCCTTAACACAAAAAAAGCCAGCAAAGACTTTGAACATACAGTGCCTTAAGAAAGTATTCACACCCCTCGACTTTATCCACATTTTGTTGTGTTACAACCTCAATTTAAAATGGATTAAATTGAGATTATGTGTCACGGTCCAACACACAATACCCCATCATGGCAAGTGGAAGTCTAAAATATTTTTCCAAATTTTTTCAATTAAAAGCTGAAATGTCTTGAGTCAATAAGTATTCAACCCCTTTGCTATGGAAAGTCTAAATAAATTCAGGAGTAAAAATGCACTTAGTAGTTACAGTTGAAGTCAGAAGTTCACATACACCTTAGCCAAATACATTTGAACTCAGTTTCACAATTCCTGACAATTAATCCTAGGAAAAATTCCCAGTCTTAGGTCAGTTAGGGTCACCACTTTATTTTAAGAACGTGAATTGTCAGAATAATAGTAGAGAGAATGATTTATTTCAGCTTTTATTTCTTTCATTACATTCCTAAATTGGTCTGAAGTTTACATACACTCAATCCTTGCTCGCACAGGCTTTTTCAGTTCTGCCCACAAACGTTCTACAGGGTTGAGGTCATGGCTTTGTGATGGCCACTCCAATACCATGACTTTGTTGTCCTTAAGCCATTTTGCTACAACTTTGGAAGCATGCTTGGGGTCATTGTCCATTGGGAAGAGCCGTTTGGGAACAAGCTTTAACTTCCTGACTGATATCTTGAGATGTTGCTTCAATATTGGTTGGGATGGTGTTCTTCGGTTTGCAAGCCTCCCCCCTTTTCCTCCAAACATAACGATGGTCATTATGGCCAAACAGCTCCATTTTTGTTTCATCAGACCAGAGGACATTTCTCCAAAAGTACAATCTTTGTCCCCATGTGCAGTTGCAAACCATAGTCTGGCTATTATATGGCGGTTTTGGAGCAGTGGCTTCTTCCTTGCTGAGCAGCCTTTCAGGTTATGTTGATATAGGACTCGTTTTACTGTGGGTATAGATATTTTTGTACCCTTGTCCTCCAGCATCTTCACAAGGTCCTTTGCTGTTGTTCTGGGATTGATTTGCACTTTTCGCACCAAAGTACGTTCATCTCTAGGAGACAGAAAGCGTCTCCTTCCTGAGCGGTATGACGGCTGCGTGGTCCCATGGTGTTTATACTTGCGTACTATTGTTTGTACAGATGAACCTGGTACCTTCAGGCATATGGAAATTGCTCCCAAGGATGAACCAGACTTGTGGAGGTCTACAATTTTTTTTCTGGGGTCTTGGCTGATTTATTTTGATTTTCCCATGATGTCAAGCAAAGAGGCACTAAGTTTGAAGGTAAACCTTGAAATACATCCACAGGTACACCTCCAATTGACTCAAATGCTGTCAATTAGCCTATCAGATGCTTCTAAAGCCATGACATTTTATGGAATTTTTCAAGCTGTTTAAAGGCACAGTCAATTTAGTGCACGTAAACGTCTGACCCACTGGAATTGTGATACAGTGAATTATAAGTGAAATAATCGGTCTGTAAACAATTGTTGGAAAAATGACTTGTGTCAGGCACAAAGTAGATGTCCTAACCGACTTGCCAAAACTGTAGTTTGTTAACAAGAAATTTGTGCTGTGGTTGAAAAACGGTGTTTTAATGACTCCAACCTAAGTGTATGTAAACCTCCGACTTCAACTGTACATTGACTGTGTGCAATAAGTGGTTAACAATTTTTGAATGACTACCTCATCTCTGTACCTCACACATACAGATAATTGTAAGGTCCCTCAAATTTCAAACACTGATTCAAACACAAAGACCAGGGAGATTTTCCAATGCCTTGCAAAGATGGGCACCTATTGGCAGATGGGGGGGGGGGGGGGTAGACGTTGAATATCCCTTTAAGCATGAAGTTATTAATTACACTTTGGATCGTGTATCAATATATCCAGTCACCACAAAGATACAGGCATCATTCTGAAATCAGTTGCAGGAGTGGAAGGAAACCACTCAGAGATTTCACCATGAGCCCAATGGAGACTTTAAAACAGATAGAGTTGAACGGCTGTTTGGGGCAAATCTAAAAACAACTTATTATGTTCAAGCATGATGGTGGCTGCATCATGTTATGGGTACGCCTGTCATAGGCAAGGACTAGGGAGGTTTTTTTTTAAACAAAAATAAATGGAATATCGCTAAGCACACTCAAAATTCTAGAGGAAAGCAGACTGAACCAGGTTTTTCAACAGACACTGGGAGATGAATTCACCTTTCAGCAGAGTTCCTGTCTAGCAATGGTTAACAATCAACTTGACAGAGCTGGAAGAATTATTCTTTTTAAAGTAGAATGTGCAAATACTGTACAATCCAGAAAGACTCAGCTGTAATCGCTGCCAAGTGTAATTCTAACAGGTATTGGCTCTGGGATGTGAATACTTGTGTACATGAGATATCTGTAAACATATTTCTAAAAAGAAATTCACTTTGTCAATATAAGGTATTGTGTAGACTAAGAATTTATTTTAGCCATTTTGAATTCAGGCTGTAATAGAATGTGGAATAAGTTAAGGGGCATGAATACTTTCTGAAAGCACGATATATCCATAGCAAACCGAGTCGATTTGAAATGGCATTGTACAACAGACCAGTCAACTCAACAAAGGTAGCCTACCTCAACACACAAATGACAACCAGAAATTGGCATTATTACATTTTAAGTTAGTTACACTTCAGTTATTACACTCAAACTGGGAGCGTAATTTACCAATTTAGTAGCCATGACAAAGTACACACAAAACGAATGTTATGGTTTACGTGCGAATTCCATTGCGGCAGACTCCATCACTGGAGTTCTCACGTTATATTGTAAAGTGTGCATTGGAAACCGGTATGGTTACACTTACACATGGGCATAATAAGATGCATTCAACATATCCTTGTTACTATGTTGTTTTATATTTATCAGCCCAAAGCAAAGTGTGAGTCTTCTGAAATCTAAGTAACGTTAAATGAGCACGCATTATAGTAGATCTAATCATCAATCATTACTCAGCAACTGTGCATGAAAACAAATGTTCTTGCTACAATGTACGTAAACGCTATCCTCCCCAACGTTAACTAGCTAGTCAGTTTAATAGATAACATAGCCTGCCAGCTAGTTTCGGGGGTTTTCAAAGTCATAATTAGCTGGCTAAATGAACTAGCTGGCTAATTGAATCAGTGAAAAACTAACAGGCTAGCAAACGAGCTATCATGCAACAGCATGGCAGTTTTCCAGAATAATAAATCACTGTAAACTCTTTGTTTTGTTATAAAGACAGCTCACAAGTAACAGTAGTTAAGATTTTAGACACGAACATTTACATATCTAGCTAACTAACGTTAGCCATGTCCTCGTTGCTTTGTAGCGTACCTAGCTAGCTGCCACTCACTCTTGAGTCGAATTCGGAGAAAGGGGACTTTCAGAGGCTAGCGTTCCCATAAACCGTGCGTGCTTTCCAGCTGCACGCTTACTAGACAAACACATTTAACAAAATAGCAACTTACCAACTTGATTGTTTCGTCGACACGACCAGCTTGGTGTATACAATCTGGATTTAGAGTTTGACATTAGGCAGTAGCTAGCTTTACCAGTATTGGGGCGTCCCGGTTTAGATGTGGTTTGTTACTGGTGGAGAGAAACATGAGGACTCGCCACCCTCCTTCACCTCGTCGCCTTCTCGGAGAAGCGATTGCTCGCTAGAGGGCGTAATAACACCTCCAGTGCCCTGCGCCCCCTCCATCCAACTAAAACAAAACAAACGTGTCTATACTGTTTTATAAAGCAATTGTATGTTGCAAACAAGCTGATAGGGCTCATTGTAATTTTCTATTGTTGAAAAAAAATTACTTTGGAAAAAATGACTATGGTCAATGATGCTTGTATGGCATTCCACTGAATATTATTGATGTGATAAGAAAAGTCTCTCTCTAGCTCCCGCAATCTCCCACTTTTAAGGAAAATGGGTTTCATACTAGATGCCTTCTGACACTTATGGGGCAGGGACCTGAATGTCCTCTGAGTTTACAGTTGGTCCATTGCTTTTCAACAGATACATGGGTCTTTAGATCTGTGCATGCCATAATGCACTTATTAAAATCACTGTCATACATAGGCCTACAGTGCATTCGGGAAAGTATTCAGACCCCTTGACTTTTTCCCACATTTTGTTACGTTACAGCCTTATTCTAAAATTGATCAAATTGCCCCCCCCCCCCAATCTACACACAATATCCTATAATGACAAAGCAAAAACAGTAAACTGAAATATCACATTTACTTAAGCATTCAAACCCATTACTCAGTACTTTGTTAAAGCACCTTTGGCAGCGATTACAGCCTCGAGTCTTCTCAAGCTCTGTCAGGTTTTATTTTATTTTATTTTTATTTATTTATTTAACCTTTATTTAACCAGGTAGGCAAATTGAGAACACGTTCTCATTTACAATTGCGACCTGGCCAAGATAAAGCAAAGCAGTTCGACACATACAACAACACATAGTTACACATGGAGTAAAAACAAACATATAGTCAATAATACAGTGGAAAAAAAATAAGTCTATATACAATGTGAGCAAGTGAGCAAGTGAGGTGAGATAAGGGAGGTGAAGGCAAACAGATATATGTATAAATAAATAAAAATATAAAAAGGCCATGGAGGCGAAGTGAGTACAACACAGCAAGTAAAATAAAAACTAAAAAAACACTGGAATGGTTGGTTTGCATTGGAAGAAAGTGCAAAGTAGAGACAGAAATAATGGGGTGCAAAGGAGCAAAATAAATTAATAAATAAATACAGTAGGTAAAGAGGTAGTTGTTTGGGCTAAATTGTAGATGGGTTATGTACAGGTGCAGTAATCTATGAGCTGCTCTGACAGCTGGTGCTTAAAGCTAGTGAGGGAGATAGGTGTTTCCAGTTTCAGAGATTTTTGTAGTTCGTTCCAGTCATTGGCAGCAGAGAACTGGAAGGAGAGGCGTCCAAAGGAAGAATTGGTTTTGGGGGTGACTAGAGAGATATACCTGCTGGAGCGCGTGCTACAGGTAGGTGCTGCTATGGTGACCAGCGAGCTGAGATAAGGGGGGACTTTACCTAGCAGGGTCTTGTAGATGACCTGGAACCAGTGGGTTTGGCGACGAGTATGAAGCGAGGGCCAGCCAACGAGAGTGTACAGGTCGCAGTGGTGGGTAGTATATGGGGCTTTGGTGACAAAACGGATGGCACTGTGATAGACTGCATCCAATTTATTGAGTAGGGTTTTGGAGGCTATTTTGTAAATGACATCACCGAAGTCGAGGATTGGTAGGATGGTCAGTTTTACAAGGGTATGTTTGGCAGCATGAGTAAAGGATGCTTTGTTGCGGAATAGGAAGCCAATTCTAGATTTGACTTTGGATTGGAGATGTTTGATGTGGGTCTGGAAGGAGAGTTTACAGTCTAACCAGACACCTAGGTATTTGTAGTTGTCCACATATTCTAAGTCAGAGCCGTCCAAAGTAGTGATGTTGGACAGGCGGGCAGGAGCAGGCAGCGATCGGTTGAAGAGCATGCATTTGGTTTTACTTGTATTTAAGAGCAGTTGGAGGCCACGGAAGGAGAGTTGTATGGCATTGAAGCTCGCCTGGAGGGTTGTTAACACAGTGTCAAAAGAAGGGCCAGAAGTATACAGAATAGTGTCGTCTGCGTAGAGGTGGATCAGAGAATCACCAGCAGCAAGAGCGACATCATTGATGTAAACAGAGAAGAGAGTCGGTCCAAGAATTGAACCCTGTGGCACCCCCATAGAGACTGCCAGAGGCCCGGACAACAGACCCTCCGATTTGACACACTGAACTCTATCAGAGAAGTAGTTGGTGAACCAGGCGAGGCAATCATTAGAGAAACCAAGGCTGTCGAGTCTGCCAATGAGGATGTGGTGATTGACAGAGTCAAAAGCCTTGGCCAGGTCAATGAATACGGCTGCACAGTATTGTTTCCTATCGATGGCGGTTACGATATCGTTTATGACCTTGAGCGTGGCTGAGGTGCACCCATGACCAGCTCTGAAACCAGATTGCATAGCGGAGAAGGTGTGGTGTGATTCGAAATGGTCGGTAATCTGTTTGTTGACTTGGCTTTCGAAGACCTTAGAAAGGCAGGGTAGGATAGATATAGGTCTGTAGCAGTTAGGGTCAAGGGTGTCCCCCCCTTTGAAGAGGGGGATAACCGCAGCTGCTTTCCAATCTTTGGGGATCTCAGACGACACGAAAGAGAGGTTGAAGAGGCTAGTAATAGGGGTGGCAACAATTTCAGCAGATAGTTTTAGAAAGAAAGGGTCCAGATTATCTAGCCCGGCTGATTTGTAAGGGTCCAGATTTTGCAGCTCATTAAGAACATCAGCTGACTGTATTTGGGAGAAAGAGAAATGGGGAAGGCTTGGGCGAGTAGCAGAGGGGAGGGCAGTGCTGTTGTCCGGGGTAGGGGTAGCCAGGTGGAAAGCATGGCCAGCCGTAGAAAAATGCTTATTGAAATTCTCAATTATAGTGGATTTGTCGGTGGTGACAGTGTTTCCTATCTTCAGAGCGGTTGGAAGCTGGGAGGAGGTGTTCTTATTCTCCATGGACTTTACGGTGTCCCAGAACTTTTTTGAATTTGTGTTGCAGGAAGCAAATTTCTGCTTGAAAAAGCTAGCCTTGGCTGTTCTAACTGCCTGTGTATATTGGTTTCTGGCTTCCCTGAAAAGTTGCATATCACGGGGGCTGTTCGATGCTAATGCAGAACGCCATAGGATGTTTTTCTGTTGGTTAAGGGCAGTCAGGTCAGGAGAGAACCAAGGGCTATATCTGTTCCTGGTTCTAAATTTCTTGAATGGGGCATGCTTATTCAAGATGGTGAGGAAGGCATTTTTTTAAAATGACCAGGCATCCTCTACTGACGGGATGAGATCAATATCCTTCCAGGATACCCCGGCCAGGTCGATTAGGAAGGCCTGCTCGCTGAAGTGTTTCAGGGAGCGTTTGACAGTGATGAGTGGAGGTCGTTTGACCGCTGACCCATTACGGATGCAGGCAATGAGGCAGTGATCGCTGAGATCTTGGTTGAAAACAGCAGAGGTGTATTTGGAGGGCAAGTTTGTTAGGATGATATCTATGAGGGTACCCGTGTTTACGGAATTGGGGTGGTACCTGGTAGGTTCATTGATAATTTGTGTGAGATTGAGGGCATCAAGCTTAGATTGTAGGGTGGCTGGGGTGTTGAGCATGTTCAAATTTAGGTCGCCTAGCAGCACGAGCTCTGAAGATAGATGGGGGGCAATCAGTTCACATATAGTGTCCAGAGCACAGCTGGGGGCAGAGGGTGGTCTATAGCAGGCGGCAACGGTGAGAGACTTGTTTTTAGAGAGGTGGATTTTTAAAAGTAGAAGTTCAAATTGTTTGGGAACAGACCTGGATAGTATAACAGAACTCTGCAGGCAGTCTTTGCAGTAGATTGCAACACCGCCCCCTTTGGCCGTTCTATCTTGTCTGAAAATATTGTAATTGGGGATAAAAATGTCTGAATTTTTGGTGGTCTTTCTAAGCCAGGATTCAGACACGGCTAAAACATCCGGGTTGGTAGAGTGTGCTAAAGCAGTGAACAAAACAAACTTAGGGAGGAGGCTTCTAATGTTAACATGCATGAAGCCAAGGCTATTACGGTTACAGAAGTCATCAAAAGAGAGCGCCTGGGGAATAGGAGTGGAGCCAGGTACTGCAGGGCCTGGATTCACCTCTACATCACCAGAGGAACAGAGGAGAAGTAGGATAAGGGTACGGCTAAAAGCTATGAGAATTGGTCGCCTAGAGCTACTAGAGCAGAGAGTAAAAGGAAGTTTCTGGGGGCGATAAAATAGTTTAAAGGAATAATGTACAGACAAAGGTATGGTAGGATGTGAATACAGTGGAGGTAAACCTAGGTATTGAGTGATGATGAGAGAGATCTTGTCTCTAGAAACATCATTGAAACCAGGTGATGTCATCGCATATGTGGGTGGTGGAACTGAGAGGTTGGATATGGTATAGAGAGCAGGGCTAGAATCTCTACAGTGAAATAAGCCAATAAACACTAACCAGAACAGCAATGGACAAGGCAAGGTTGGATGGGGAGCGTCGCTGCACAGCTATTTTCAGGTCTATCCAGAGATGTTCGACCAGGTTCAAGTCTGGGCTCTGGAGACTTGTTCCGAATCCACTCCTGCAGTGTCTTGGCTGTGTGGTTAGGGTCGTTGTCCTGTTGGAAGGTGAACCTTCTCCCCAGTCTGAGGTCCTGAGCAGGTTTTCATCAAGGATCTCTGTAATTTACGCAGTTGATCTTTCACTCGATCCTGACTAGTCTCCTTGACGCTGAAAAACATCCCCACCACCATAGGGATGGTGCCAGGTTGCCTCCAGATGTGACGTTTGGCATTCAGGCCAAATAATTCAATCTTGGTTTCATCAGACCAAAGAATCTTGTTTCTCATGGTCTGAGAGTCCTTTAGGTGCCTTTTGGCAAACTCCAAGTGGGCTGTCATGTGCCTTTTACTCAGGAGTGGCTTCAGTCTGGCCACTCTACCATAAAGGCCTGATTCTCCCCCGATTGCTTAGTTTGGCCGGGTGGCCAGCTCTAGGAAGAGTCCTGGTGATTACAAATGTCTTGCATTTAAGAATGATTGAGGCCACTGTGTTCTTGGGGACCGTCAATGCTGCAGAAATTATTTTGGTACCCTTCCCCAGATCTGTGCCTCGACACAATCCTGTCTTGGAGCTCTACGGACAGTTCCTTCGACCTCATGGCTTGGTTTTTTGCTCTGACATGCACTGTCAACTATGGGACCTTATATAGACAGGTGTGTGCCTTTCCAAATCATGTCCAATCAATTGAATTTACCATAGGTGGACTCTCCAATCAAGTTGTAGAAACATCTCAAGCATGATCAATGGAAACAGGATGTACCTGAGGTCAATTTGAAGTCTCATAGCAAAGGATCTGAATACTTATGTAAATAAGGTATTTCTGTGATATAAATATATATGTATTTTTATTCCCTTTTGCTCCCAAATTTCTATCCAATTACGAGAGAGAGAGGCGAAGGTAGAGTCATGCGTCCTCCAAAACATGACCCGGCTAACCACTCTTCTTAACCCCACCCGCTTAACCCAGAAGCCAGCTGCACCAATGTGTCGGAGGAAACACCGTTCAACTGACGATATTTTCTTATAACACTAAATTGATAACACTTGCAATGCCCCCTATCTTAAGTTCAGAACCTTAAATTGTGCATTCATTGGGATTTCATGCATTTTTCACCCCTGCACCCACACAAAAAAAAATCGGAATGGTGACATTTGCGTGATCGGTTTTCTATCGCTCATTTGCACGTCACGGCAATGATATCATGTCACCGTGTGGGACTGTGGGTCAGTTAACCTGAGTTAACAGTTAACTATTTGATAGCGCTATTTGATAGTTAACAGAAGTACGAGATGGCCGAGGAGGGCGGGGGTAGGTTGACCTCAGGTCTCCCCACTGGAATCTATCAAATAGCGCACCTCTAACTTTGCACAGTACTAATGCAATTAGTAAATCAGTCACACTACGAAATACTACCAAATTAACCACAATTCATTCATAATACTGTGAATATATAGTTTCACAGACATATTTTTGATGTTTTTTCTGGTTTATGCGAAATCGTTAAGAATAATATAAAACCAGTCTGCACACCACCAAGGTGAATTGGTTTATTCTTGACCCCTCCTGTTGGGGGATGGGTAATTTATTGATGCTCAGTGCCAAATCAACACAAATTTGTTTCTATTTGTCTTTGTTACTTCTTTTTGATATGAGTCTTATTTTTGTCAATATTTTTATATTTATATAGTTTTAAATGTTATGATTATTTATTTGTGTTGTTCCAAATGTCTGACTAAAAATGACAGTTAGTGCAGAATGGTACAGTTAGTGCAGGGGGGTTCACCCAGGGAGCCATAAAAGAACCGCCACTGCCCCTGAGTAAAGTTCAGTGAAATATAATGAGTACATTTTCTTTAGTAAACAACACATTTCACTGCACCTATCCGGTGTATGCGACAATAAAACATATTTTAATACAAATTGTTATCCAATATCAAAAATACAAGATACACAATTCAAAACTGTTCTTTTTGAAGTATTGAATAGAAAGAATAGTGGATGATAAATATAATTTTCCATACAGTATTTGACATGCAATTTTTTTTCTTCACAATTTGTATCCAATGGCAGGTTGTGAGCATGTTGAGAAATGTTAGTCTTAATGTTTCATTAACCTTGTACAAAACATCAGAAATAGGGGTGCTGTATAGCAGTTGGCTACTGTGAAAACGTATTACGGTGTTGTCTGCCATTTCTGCCCCATGCAACATTGTACAAGATCACCTTTTCTATATGACTTGTCATCTGATACAGTATCGCCTGTCTCTCTGCTTGGCAAAATTTATCAGTTTACAGTGTATCAATGAAATTCAGATCATGAGTGGAATATATTGTTATATACAACCCAGGTATTTCAGCAGTGCATTGTACACTTCAACTATGTCCTATTGAAGCATACTGGCTGATGGAGAATGATGATGTAGAATTTACAGCCACATCCATATATAATTTGGTTTTACCTTCCAACATAAATTGATGTCAAATTGTTGCATTTATAAGGTAAAAATATAGACATTTACAGTGTTCATCAGTTATCAAACTATATACTTTAACTAGGCACTACATAATTTTGGTTCAGTTGTTTTGAGAAGTTTGACTAAATGACAAAAATCATATCAAAAGTAAAGTGAATATTGCATTTTGAAAAGCAGATACTTAGATTGAATATGTTACCAAATTGAAAGAGTGATTTGGTGCAGTGGACAAGTGACTTTGTGAATAATTTTGTTTTACTCAGTGAATTGAAAATGTGCTTAGAGTTATGAAACATGAGCTGTTTTGATAATCTGTTTAGATTTTTGTGCTTAGAGTTGCGAAAATGTACAAAATACTTGTGAAAATGGCAAGAAAGTGATTTAAAAATAATAATAGTAGGTTATATTTAACCTCAGCTCAGGATGCTTATCATCACCTGAGAGACTGGGGGTAAATTACTTTCCCCTTTCCTCAATGAACCACTCCTATATATATACACAACCATGCGGTTAGAATTATTCACCATACACAAGACAATTATCCACAGATAAATGTTGAAGATGTTGTTTCCACTCTGAAATAATAGTTATACACTTTTATAAAACTGTCTATGTGGTGTGTGTGTGTGTGTGTCAATGACTGTATACAATATATGAAGGTGCGTGTGTGTGTGTGTTTTGGTCTGATCACTTGAGAATGCTTTTTGCTGCAGTGTATGCTGGGAAGACACTGAGCCAGGGTCAGAGTAGTACAGAAGGTGTCATATGCTGAGGCAGTGAAGACAGTAGTAAAGGAAGATGGGTCCGTGAGCTAGGTTGAAGATGACATTGTGAGTAGGCCGAGGCCAATAGAGACCATAGGAATAACATGTGCTTCAGTAAGGTTGGCTTCTTAGTGGTCATAGCCATGGTTATCAACTCTACTGCATTAAACATAAGTCACCGAAAATAGATGTTGTGGTGGCAGCTGCAGAGAAGTTCTTGGGTGTACAAGATTTTATTGCAAAAGAATTACAAGGTGTGTAGAACGACAGCGTCCGTTCTCCCAGGCTGCCTACCTGGTGTAGGATCAGACAGGGCCAAAGTAGTGGAATAGTAGTGCGGTTTTAATGGGTGAAGGGCAGGTTTCCCCAAACTCGTTCCTGGGGACCCCAAGGGGTGCACATTTTGGTTTTTGCCCTATCACTATTGTAAGAAATTGTATTAGATATTGGTAACTTGTTTTAACAACTTCTCAACATTAGCTATAGTTGACACAACATACACACCCCCTCTTTCTCTTGGACATATGCTGGACTCATTAGACATATACACGACACCCACAACTCCCCTCCCCCATGACAATCACACAGACACACCCAACCCATGGTTGGACCTCAGGACAAAGAACTACCTCAGGAACCAATGGAACGTGGACACCAGGCCTGTTCAGGACTACCCAAGACCCAGATCGACCAATCGGAAGGCCGGACTCGCAGATCTACCTACTTTGCTTATTGTCTATATAATACTGGACTAGTCTTGAAACTCTCTCTTTCCGGACGATTTCATACAAATCAGACAGAAAGAGCCGTGCCGCACGCTTTGCCTAATATCTTTACACTTGAATAAATCTGCCTTATTATACAATTATCCACCTCGTCCTATTGTCTCCTCTTGTTCTCCTGTCAACAGTAAACGTTTTACTAACACTATCTACACAGCCGATTCAAATCATCAAAGCTTGATGATGAGTTGATTATTTGAATCAGCTGTGTAGTGCTAGGGCAAAAACCAGTTGCCATACCAGGCGGTGATGCAACCGGTCACGATGCTCTCGATGGTGCAGCTGTAGAACTTTTTGAGGATCTGGGGACCCATTCCAAATCTTTTCAGTTTCCTGAGGGGGAAAAGGTGTTGTCGTGCCCTCTTAACAACTGTCTTGGTGTGTTTGGACCATGATAGTTCGTTGGTGATGTGGACACCAAGGAAAGGCTCGACCCGCTCCACTACAGCCGCGGGCCTGTTCGGCCCGCCTTTTCCTGTAGTCCACGATCCGCTCCTTTGTCTTGCTCACATTGAGGGAGAGGTTGTTGTCCTGGCACCACACTGCCAGGTCTCTGACCTCCTCCCTATAGGCTGTTTCATCGCTGTCGGTTATATGGCCTACTACTGTTGTGTCGTCAAGAAATTTAATAATTTTTTTATGTTTTACAAATGTTTTATGTTTAATTTTTTTATGTTTTTATGTTTAGTTTTAGCTCACATAATATAATTTAAAAGTATGTATTAAGGTGTCAGTAATAGAATAAATGTGGCAAAAACAAATGTAGACATTAACAAATTTCTATAGCGTCCAAAATATTTGTTTACAACGGTGGAGTGCCAAGATGGAGGCACTGTGGCTTCAACACAGCGCCCCCATCGGTCATCTAGTGCAAAGCATTGGATTCTATTAGTTACTATAGCCACAAAGTTAAAATTGGCTATCGTAAAAATTCATGCAAACAAAAATTTGCTTTTCGGGCTTAGTTTAAAGTTAGCGTTAAGCATAAGGTTAGCAGTGTGGTTAAGGTTAGGTTTAAGATCAGATTAAAAAACATATATACATTTTAGAAATGGGCGTGGTTTATGACTTTGTGGCTGTGGTAACTAATGATTACCTGGAAGACACTGACAGAGGATTTCTAAAATGGCGACATCTTTAGGAGCTAACACTTACAATAGACAAAATTGGGAAGACGCGGTATGTTTTAAGTGATATTTTTCAGTTAATCTGAAAGGAAAATGTAATATGTAATTGTTATTCTGCGATATTGATTGTGTCAATAAGCAGTGGTACCCGAGATACGTTTAGTGTTTTCCTGGGAGTCGCTTAGCTAACTAACGTTAGCTAACTTTAATGGCAAATCCGATGGTTTCTAGTTAGCTAAGTCGTTGCCCTTTTTAATAGTTAGGAAAAGAAACATTCACAGCTGCGTAGCTAAAAATGTAATGTTCTTGAACTATTTAATCGATTATTCAAAGTAGCTAGCTAGCAATTTTTTTAAATATCAGACTTTAGCTTTATCGTTAGCTAACCACGTTACTAGTAGCTACTGAATGTTAGCTAGCTAACGTTAATTGTTTTGTTTGTTGCCATCTTCCCTTCCACAGGATTTCCCCATTCTCTGCCAGACATGTCTTGGAGAGAATCCTTATATTCGAATGGTACGTTTAATCAATTCTCTGACTTCGGGTTAATGTTCTCTGGGAGCTAACTAACGTTAGCCCATTATCATGAGTATCCGTTCATTAACAGTTACATTACACATACCACAAGTCATTGGACGAAGAGCGTCTTCTGTAGTGGGAAGTTGTATTAAGATCCCCGACACTCAGTCTGAACATTAACACGAATCACTTGCGGTACGTTTTTGGAAGGACCTAGACTGTTATATATCAGCGATAAATAATTGTTTAAAAAAAATGTTAATTGACACACACCTTCATAGGTTTAGTGTAGCCATATATCCATGTTTAGAGACGGAAGACAAGAGGTGACCACCTGTGCTAATTTGCGATCTCTCATGCGCCAAACACCTGTGTGTAAGCGTAACTCGGGAAGTGCAGCAGAAGTGTAGATTGTCAGATGGAGTCACCCGTAGCTGTATGGATCTGTTCAAAACAATAAGTGCTTATTTTTGTTATAACTATGTTTTTCTCTGATATAAGGTAAGGGCCATATAGTTCGAAAGCCATATCCCAAGTATTGATTGACGTTTCTAAGCGTTAAAACACAGTGTCGTGACTGTAACTCACTCGAGGCAGTCATGGGCAAAGCTAATGGCTGAGAACTGTTGGCAGAAGGCTGCCTAGAGTTTTCGAGAGCGAGGAGCTAACCACCTTTTTGCAAAATGTATGTCCATGTAGCTGAATCTTTAATTGGCATGTCCTTCTACATATGGTAATTCAAAACAAGTACTCATCCTGTATCACAATCTGTTTTTTTTGCTAGACCAAGGAGAAGTATGGCAAGGAGTGCAAGGTAAGAAATTCACAAGTGCATTAATGCTCAATTGGATTAATCAGTCACAGTTACACATATAGCAGAGTTTTCCAACATAGGTTCTGAGGAAAAACCCTGTACATAAGTAGAGTACCCTGCTACAGAGTATGCCACTGCAATCTAAACCTTCACTGACCTCCTGCTTCCGCTATGTCCTCCTTAGATATGTGCCAGACCATTCACTGTGTTCCGATGGTGTCCTGGGACCCGCATGCGCTTCAAGAAGACAGAGGCGTGCCAGACGTGCAGCAAGATAAAGAATGTCTGTCAGACCTGCCTGCTGGATCTAGAGTATGGTGAGTCAACAAGGACAGGGTTTGGAACAGGTTATATCTGTACCATCGAGAGAATGACTACACACACACAGAGAGTTGTACAGGTATATAAAAATAAAAAAATTGCATGTCCGACAAGTTCAGGGTGGATGTTAATTTTCATTACTCCTTCATCTAGGCTTGCCAATACAGGTCCGAGACACTGGTCTGTCAATCAAGGACGACGTGCCAAAATCAGATGTCAACAAGGAATACTACACACAGAACATGGAAAGAGAGGTGATGTATTTTCACTTATTCAAGATCGAAGGTAGTTGGTAACATTATAATCTGAGTCCCTTGTGTAAACTTCTAATTGTGTGACGGCAGTAATGTTACCAGAGAGATCAATGTTTACATTCTGTCGTCTAGCCTAATTCTGCTTGCTTCATAAATATCCTTAGTGTGTTCAATACCAAGAAGGTTCAGATAGCACCCTTTGACCCTTCTCATTTTCCCTTGAAGATTCCAGACAATGTTTACTCGCCAAGTCACATGACTTATTCATAAGAACCACCCAGAAATGTCTGGTCTTTGGTCCTCTGGTCTTAGTTGTGGACCTTCCGTGGCCAGGTCATTCGTCATTATTTCAGTCTTCATGAGATATGGTAAATTAAATTGTTTAAATGGGGTGAAATGCATCCACTTGACATTCGCTCTCTCCTGACTGCAGATAGGGAACTCTGATGGTACCCGGCCGGTGGGTCTCCTGGGTAAGGCCCCCAGCTCTAGTGACATGCTGCTGAAGCTAGCCCGCACCACGCCTTACTACAAGAGGAACAGACCACACATCTGCTCCTTCTGGGTGAAGGGAGAGTGTAAGAGAGGAGAGGAGTGTCCTTACAGGTGAGCAACTTTCAACATCATGAAACCATAGGTGCAAAGAAATACGTGACACATGTTAAACATCGGGCAGTTGTTGACTTATGAGCCAATGGGGGAAAAAGTCAATGCAGTGGCACAGGTCTGGTTCTCTACATTGGCCAAGATAAGAAGATTGTTTCCAAGATGTTGACAGACGTTTTGCTTTAACTCTCATTATCTCTGAACTACTGCACTCCAGGCATGAGAAGCCAACTGATCCAGACGATCCCCTGGCAGACCAGAACATTAAGGACCGTTACTATGGTATCAACGACCCTGTGGCTGACAAGCTGCTGAAGAGAGCCTCCACCATGCCGAGACTGGACACTCCAGAGGACAAGTCCATCACTACACTGTACGTGGGGGGGCTCGGAGACTCCATCACAGACTCGGAGCTCAGGTGAGTGCCTGCCCAGAATAATGCATTTTTACTCCAAATGAAGCAGACTGGGCTCACTTACCAGGTAAGTTGATTGAAAACACATTCTCATTTACAGGAATGACCTGTGGAATAGTTACAGGGGAGAGGAGGGGGGATAAATGAGCCAATATAACTGCTTGTACCCCAACAGGAACCATTTCTACCAGTTTGGGGAGATCCGAACCACCACCATCGTTCAGAGGCAGCAGTGTGCCTTCATCCAGTTTGCCACCCGTCAGGCTGCAGAGTTAGCTGCTGAGAAATCCTTCAACAAGCTCATTATCAACGGTCGCAGACTCAACGTCAAATGGGGCAGGTAAAGTACCATCCTATGATATGACAGTCTCATACATTTCCACCTGTGGTTCCTAATACTAGTGACAGGTGGCTGTGGCAGCAGGTACCTGTGTTTCTGTTGACTGATTGCTCTGTTATCACAGATATTGCAAGTAAAAACACCTCCAGTGTGACATGAGTTGATGGTGATGGATTGACTGTGTGTTATTCTGTTCCAGGTCCCAGGGAGAGGGGGGAAGGAGGGACGGGAGAGGGGGGAAGGACGGAAGGGGAGAAGGGCTGACTGAGATGGGGCTGAAGCTAGAGCCTGTACCTGGATTGCCTGGAGGTGAGAGCTATACACAGGGAGAATCTCAATTTATTTTCCTTGTTTCCTAGCTACCTCTGTCTCTCACCTCATCCTCATTAGATGAGAAGGTCAGAGGATGAGGGACCTCAGACCTCTTCCAATGGGGTTTGAGAAGGAGGCTAGAAGAATGGAACAAGGGTTGTCGCGGTGACCGTATTATCACCACACCGGCAGTCATGACCGCAGTAAAATTCTACGTGACTCGGTCACGATAATCTCCTCTTGTGCCCTCAGGACATGCATTAGTAGTACCCAACTTGCTGACACTCATCAGGTCACTAATGATCTGGTACTCAGGACTCTATTGTCCCTCTAACCACTCTGACATCAATGCAATCGAAATCACATCAAACACTTATCATCGAAACAGTACGTGCTTTTAAAACTCACCTCACTGTGATTGATTAATTTAAAGAAAGAAGTTCAATTAATTAATTAAAATAATGATTGCGCTGTTATACAATACATGGCCTACTGTAGGGCTGGGCGATATGATGATATACAGTTGAAGTTGGAAGTTTACATACACCTTAGCCAAATACATTTAAACTCAGTTTTTCACAATTCCTGACATTTAATCCTAGTAAAGATTCCCTGTCATAGGTTAGGATCCCAACTTTATTTTAAGAATGTGAAATGTCTGAATAATAGTAGAGTGATTTATTTTAGCTTTTATTTCGTTCATCACATTCCCAGTGGGTCAGAAGTTTACATACACTCAATTAGTATTTGGTAGCATTGCCTTTAAAATGTTTAACTTGGGTCAAACATTTTGGGTAGCTTCCCACAATAAGTTGGGTGAATTTTGGCCCATTCCTCCTGATAGAGCTGGTGTAACTGAGTCAGGTTTGTAGGCCTCCTTGCTCGCACACGCTATTTCAGTTCTGCTCACAAATGTTCTACAGGGTTGAGGTCATGGCTTTGTGATGGCCACTTCAATACCTTGACTTTGTTGTCCTTAAGCCATTTTGCCACAACTTTGGAAGCATGCTTGGGGTCATTGTCCATTGGGAAGACCCATTTGGGACCAAGCTTTAACTTCCTGACTGATGTCTTGAGCTGTTGCTTCAATATTGGTTGGGATGGTGTTCTTCGGTTTGCAAGCCTCCCCCTTTTTCCTCCAAACATAACGATTGTCATTATGGCCAATCAGTTCCATTTTTGTTTCATCAGACCAGAGGACATTTCTCCAAAGTATAATCTTTGTCCCCATGCGCAGTTGCAAACCGTGGTCTGGTTATTTTATGGCGGTTTTGGAGCAGTGCTTCTTTCTTGCTGAGCAGCCTTTCAGGTTATGTTGATATAGGACTCGTTTTACTGTTGGTATAGATACTTTTGTACCTGTTTCCTCCAGCATCTTCACAAGGTCCTTTGCTGTTGTTCTGGAATTGATTTCACTTTTCGCACCAAAGTACGTTCATCTCTAGGAGACAGAACGTGTCTCCTTCCTGAGCAGTATGACGGCTGCGTCGTCTCATGGTGTTTATACTTGCGTACTATTGTTTGGACGTGGTACCTTCAGGCGTTTGGAAAATGCTCCCAAGGATGAACCAGACTTGTGGAGGTCTACAAAAAAAAAATGCTGTTTTATTTTGATTTTCCCATGATGTCAAGCAAAGAGGCACTAAGTTTGAAGGTTGGCCTTGAAATACATCCACACCTCCAATTGACTCAAATTATGTCAATTAGCCTATCAGAAGCTTCTAAAGCCATGACATCATTTTCTGGAATTTTCCAAGCCGTTTAAAGGCACAGTCAACTTAGTGTATGTAAACTTCTGACCCACAGGAATTGTGATACAGTGAAATAGTCTGTCTGTAAACAATTGTTGGAAAAATTACTTGTGTCATGCACAAAGTAGATGTCCTAACCGACATACCAAAACTATAGTCTGTTAACAAGAAATTTGCATAGTGGTTGATAAAAGAGTTTTAATATCTCCAACCTAAGTAAGTGTATGTAAACTTCTGATTTCAACTGTATATCGTGGGACAACATTTTTCTATCGTTTCATATTATGCTCTATCGTTTATTTAGTTGTTGCAAATCACACGATACTGCAATATTTTAGTCATTTGGACTTCGCTTTGCGTGGAAGGAAATTTGCAACACAAACAAACATGAAGGAGAGTGAATGTGACAGAGCACGGAGACACAGAGCTCGTACCTAACAGAGGGGCTACTTCGGTTGCATGGACGTGGTTTGGGTATGAACAGTCTGACACGGACCAGAAATCCCTCCTCTGCAAAATATGCCACAGGCCGGTCCCGACAACAGGCTCAAACACCACTAACTTCCTTTACCACCTCCGCAAGATTCATGTGAAACAGTATGGTGAAAGTCTACAGATGAGACCCAAAAAACTACAGTTGAGTGCTCAAAACAAACCCCCGACTCAGACGTTGCAAGATGCTTTTTCACGCAACACACCATATGGCAAAGAATCACGAAGATGGAAGGAGATAGCAGCTGCCGTTACAACTTACGTCTGCAAAGACATGGCACCAATTTACACGGTCGAGAAACGGGTTTCGTGAGTTGGTGCAAACACTCGACCCAAGGTGCCAAATGCAAATACATTTTATTTGTTAATTCAAAATGTAAAAGAAATAGGCCTGTTTGTGTGGTCATTTTATATAAACTATTTATTCATTGAATTTACAGAATGTCTATATCGTGATATGTATCGTTATCGGGATATGAAATGACCTATATCGGGAAATTAGATTTTTGGCCATGTCGCCCAGCCCTAGCCTACTGCATATTAAACACGGCATAAAAATGACTGGTTTGAGATCTCTTTGGAACATTATTGGTCTAGCATAAATTAAATAAATTCAGCCTATAGTTAATTTGTATTTGTTTGGCATGTTGGCATGTTTTTATGTTTTCATAATTAACAGGTTGAAACATTTACCCTTTTAGCTACAGAATATCTCATCACCGAGTTTCCATTTCTTCTTCTCGCGTTTCTTCCACCAGCGTGAAGAGTGGGGCTGTCAACAGTTTAATGATTTTGTTGTTGTTGTGAAAACACGTTACTATTTGTGTTCCTGAGCAGACTTCACTTGGTTTCCCAAATTAAGTATTGGGTAGCTGCAGGAACATGTTTGAAGAGCCCATGGCATACAGAGTGCAGCCTGAGGCAAGGAACAGAGCACATGCTTTAAACTACTTTCTCAAATCATCCATAGCCTATAGTCCCATCATGCAGCCCATATATGTTTTGGTTTCTAAGGTTTGTATCATTCACAACTAGAGTTGGCAAATTACTCTAAATCTACAGTTTCGGACCTGTTTCAAATGATAACTTTTACACTCAACATAGCCAATTCGTATGCATGCATTCTCACACCAGAATGGGGAAACTATCCTTTATTATTTATTCAGCAAAGTTCAATTATATTCATCTTACTATAAAATAATGGCACTTATAAGCATATATTTTCAGCTAAACGAACCAGCCTACAGCGTCATGCATAGCCAGATAGCATACAGGAGGCCAACTCATTCTGTTCTTCTGAAATCCATTTTCTTCATATCATGTTTCTTTAGACCTGACAAAAATAATGGATTTATTGTGATGGTGTATATTGCATTGATTTATTAGACTTGTCGACGTTCCAAAGGTACGCATCAGCGACTTGTATGTGTGGAGGCCTGGAGATGCTAAACATGTTTATGCATGGGTAACCGGTTAATAACGCTCTATTACATTCCCCCAGAAAATCCCAGTCGTGCAACAAAGCGCCTATGCAAAACCCTCACTCTGTCACTCGAACGTATTCCAGCTTCCGCCTGCCAGCTGGAAGTCTTTGCTAGTAGGTGTGCGTGTAGGCTATCTGCTCCTCCCCTCTGAAGCCTAGGTTACTAAAGCCTAGGTTACTGAAGCCTAGGTTACTGAAGCATAGGTTACTGTAGCCTACTGATGACGTTACAAGCATGATTCAGAAATGAGGGAGAGATGTTTTAAAAGAATGGATTAATTTTTTCAATGCTAGTTAAGGATACTATAGTTCTATGTTTCACATTGGATTGATTAACTACATAAAGTTAAGTTGTGTTTCTAATTCTTGTGCTCTGTACACACAAGCTTGCTAACGATTGCTCTGGTCCAATGTTAAACCAACTCGGAAGTTCAGACATTCAAAGTTCCTCCATAGAAACCCCTCCGTAGGGGTAATTCTGTGGGACTAATTCAGATAATGCATGTCATAAAAAGATACCCAGCGCTTCAAGGTAAGCTTCCTCCATCTTCTCGCAAAATTTCAGTTGCATCTCGCGGCCTACACTGTAACTGGCAGCACAGTGCGTGGGTTTGTCATGATTAAACCATGCTGAATAACAGAAATCATGCTGTTATGGCAAAATACAACTTTCCTATACAGATTAAATTGATTACCCACTCCATAGCAAGCTACTCTAGCCCCACTAATTGGTGAAGTATTTTAATGGTTTAGAGGTTTAAAAAGGAACAATATCAACCATTACGTTTTTGGGGGTTCGAACCGGTTGCTGGTAGGAGCAGTGGAACGGAATAACAAATATAATGGTTCTGCTCATAATGAAACGATTTGAAAATAATTTCGGTTTCAACACGAGTAAAACCCTCACACACATTTGACCATATTCTTCCAGTAATGTGACTTGTCAATACTGACCCTCTCTGTGTCTGTCCTGCAGCGCTACCTCCACCGCCTGTGGATGAAGACACCCCTACCAACTACTTCAACCTGGGCCCAAACTCAGCTCCTCCTGTCATGAACATCAGTCTACCCCCACCCCCTGGTGTGGCTATGCCCCCCCCTCCAGGTAAAACAAGAACCTCCCTCCTGAAGTGGACCACAAATAAAACCTTTTTTAAAAGTGTTTTCATTGTGTTGTCCTCTGAAGTACAGATAGACAGTAAATTAGGACAGGTTTATTTTTGTATCCCCCTCAACTAAGATTTTATAGCCTGTGGTGTTTGTTTCCCTACAGGCTTTGGGCCACCCATGTTCCACTCCATGGACCCCATGGGGATGCCCCCTCCCATGGGCATGAGGCCCCCTGGTCATGTCCACTACCCCTCCCAGGATCCACAGCGCATGGGTGCACACGCCAGCCGTCACGGAGGCTCCTAGACCCTCGTACCTCGCTGTTTATGAATAACATCGTGATAATTTGACCAATTTCGCCCTATTAATAACCGACACAGTGACTATAGTCACAGTTCACAGATGTGAGATACTTCTTTTATATAAGCGTAATGGAGAAGAACCTCTGTTTTGTGCACCAGCAAGGTCTTGCTCGTTAGGAAACTGGAGTGCTGAACAGTATAGTTTTAAATGATTCGTTATACCTTCCTCCATCGAACCTACAGGTAACTGCCAAAATAAAGGAAACAAAGTGTCTTAATAGGGCGTTGGGCCACCACAAGCCAGAACCGCTTCAATGCGCCTTGGCATAGAACTCTACAAGCGTCTCGAACTTTATTGGAGGGATGCGACACCCATTCTTCCACAAGAAATTCATTCATTTTGGTGTTTTGTTGATGGTGGTGGAAAAAGCTGTCTCAGACGCAGCTCCAGAATCTCCCGTAAGTGTTCAATTGGGTTGAGACCTGGTGACTGAGCAAACACATTTTAAACCCCCTATGCTCCTATGAGACTCCCTTTTTTAAATTTTTTTATCACTGATCTCTTCTAACCATGGTAGCCAAAATAATGGGCAACTGGGCATTTTTATGCACGATGGGAAGTTAATTGCTTAATGAACTCAGTAACCACACCTGTGTGGAAACACCTGCTTTCAATACACTTTGTATCCCTCATTTTCTAAAGTGTTTCCTTTATTTTGGCAGTTACGTGTATGTTCTATCTCTGGCTTGTAGATTTGAAAGGGGGGAGGGTTACGTTTGCAAGTTGTGCATATTGTACTGAACCTTATAGAAGAGAATGTCACCATTTCTACAAATGTTTTTTCCTTAATGCATTTTATGTAGAATTGTCAGATGTTAACGGTCTTCAGAACATCCAATTGTTAAGACCGTTTTACTTCCATGTGGTGGCACTATTATCTAAGATTGATAAAGGTGTCCATGACTCCACAGCATTGTCAACGTCTTTTATTATAACTGTGAAAAGTGTATGGTTCACGTTTTTTGCTTCATTAAACATATTATCCTTTCTTTTAAAGTGTTTTTTTTATTTTTTGTAATAGCATAATTGAATAAGTTGTGACCTTGATGCAGTATGACCTGGTCTAAGACATTGTGGATATCATTAGCTGTGGCAGAACAAGACAAGGAGAGAACATTATTTTTCTAAAGTGATTACATGCTAGAAAATTGCACATTAGTATCCACTATTTGGACTTGCAGTTCATGTCTGTAAGAGTGTAACGAGGTCATCTAAAACTGTCATGGAGCACGTTCGACATTGAAGCCGACTTTACAGGAGAGTCGAGACTGATCAACAAATCACCTTCCAGCATAAATAACAAAATATTATTTGTTGGTCAGTCAGTCACAAGTTACCCATGATGCTCTCCGTCACAGCCATGGGCTCAGAGGTCTGAAGTCTCCGTTTCAGCAGTGTAGTGGGCAGCCCAGCCCCTTGGGGTGCGGTTGAAGTTGGGCCGGTCACATATGCTCTCCCAGGTTCGACTCGGTTCAGTATGGGCCTGCAGGAGCTCAAACCCAGGCAGGGGGAACATCCTCACACTACCTGCTGTCCCCCCAAATGGCATCGGGGCCCTACAGAAGTACATGGGTGTCAGGATCTACAGTTAGTAAGTCAAACGAATTCCCAGGCCGACAAGGTAAAAATCTGTCATTCTGCCCTTGAGCAAGGCAGTTAACCCACTGTTCCCCGGGCGCCGAAGACATGGATGTCGATTAAGGCGGCCTCCTGCACCTCTGATTCAGAGGGGTTGGGTTAAATGCGGAAGACATATTTCAGTTGAATAAATTGTTGGACATCTGACTAGGTATCCTCCTTTCCCTAAACCACAGATTAAATAAAATGTCTCTGATCAAAAGGCCTCTGGTGTGTGTGTGTGGGTCATGGTAGCATGGTGAGTAGATTCTCAAAGTTTAATGACTTAAACAGATGACTAGTTCTGATTAGTAATTTACCTTTGTATCTTGATGTAAATCTGTCTTGAGTGTTTTCTAGAGTTGTGTGGGCATCAGCTTACAGACTGTTTTAAAATAGACGCTTTACTCAGTGGCCCAGTCTGGTGTGAGCCAGCGCCAGATTCTGGTTTCACAAGCAGACAGCCTTTTAGAAAGAGGTTTCAGAAGCCAGCCAAGGAGGAAACCAGAGGCCTAGAACATTCTTTGACTGTACTGAAAGGTTGACACTTGAGTATTTCTCAAAAACACACACTTTGGTTAGTCAACCACAAGCTTTGTGGTGGTGTAGGGAGTGGTCAAGGGCAGGCTATAGAGCCAGTCACTTGGGCTCACCTGTTGAAGCACCTGTAGTTGTTTGGGGTGAGCTTCTGTGGCAGCTCAGGGAGATGGGCAGAGATGGCAGACAGCAGCTTGTCACTGATACCGTTCTGGTCCTGAATCTGCCATGGGGAGCAGTAGGACTTGGGAATCACTGTGACGTTGAACCTCTCATGAGGAACTTCTTTCAGAGGCCCATTGTAACCTTTGAGGGAGAGGTGGATTGTTATTGTAGGGGTAATACCCTGTCCCCTTCCATCAGACAGACAGACACTCTCACACTCAGTTACCTGGGGCCAGGACACTGGGGTTTCCCTTACTGGCTATTGTGTTCTTCAGGGATCTCACTAGGCTGTTTCTTCCTGGTTGTCCAATATAGACCTCTGTGTGGTAATTATTCTTCCCCCCTTGTAAGGCTCCCTGGTTGTGTGTACTGCTATGGTCTGGCTGCTGGGGGTCGAGGGGCACCACCCTGTGAGTGTCTGGTGCTACGTTCTCCAAGGTGAACCTCTCCACCCTCTTCTGTCTCTCCTGGTACATTCTGGAACCTCTGTTAGACCGCAGGTTAAGCTCTTCCATCATCACGTCCCGAGGAACGCTGATCTTCTTTCCCAGGTCAAAGTGCTCTGAGGTGTCAGCAACACAGAGACAAGAGAACATACAAAGGCAGACACGTAGATAGTGTAGACAGATGAACAATCAAATAAGTAGAGAGGTAAACACAGACTAACGTATCAATATCCCCCAGTCTATTGACTTGACTGTAGTGACCTCTTTACCTTACAAGCAAAGTCACTGCCCAAGCTGGAGTTGGATTCATTCAAAGTTCTCTATGTCTTCTGTGTTCAATAGAATATGGCTAACTGGCTCTAACAGTACATGACTGGATTTCAGACACATCATACAGCTAACCTCTCACTGTTTGTAACAGTATCTGATTCTGGCACATTGAGTTCTGTTTTCAGACCCTGATTGAGGATGGTTACTTCAGGAAGGTGTTTGATTGCTGGAGATGTTTAATCATTAAACATGACACTTGTAGGAGTATGGGACATGCTGTTCTTGTTATGAGGTCATGTATGTTGGATTCATGGCTCTGCCCCACCCTGCTACTATGAGTCACACCTCGCCTCAGCATAATGATATTCCTCCCCTGGAGTGATATACATTACTGGGTTCTCGCTCCCTTCACTCCCCCTTAATTCACAACTCTCACAGTTGAGCTCAGAAGTAATGCCGTTTGCCCTGTTGAGCTTGAATATATGAACTTTTCTGGATTGAAAGGGCAACAAAAGATACTGGAATTCTCCTATAAAATAATAATGCAATGTGGCCTTCTTCTTCAATAGCTCGTCCTGAGTCTTGACTCCCTCTGTGGACTGTGGTGGTTGCCATACCTCCTTGTTTTTCCATGCACAGTTCCTGGACCAACTGTTTCCTCTGCTTGGCCAGGTCACAGTCTGGTTCCTGCATCGTCCCTGTCAATAGGATTACACCGTGCCATCAGAGACTAGTGTCATTACACCCTGCCATCAGAGAGCAGTATGATTACACCCTGCCATCAGAGACTAGTATGATTACACCCTGCCATCAGAGACTAGTGTGATTACACCCTGCCATCAGAGACTAGTATGATTACACCCTGCCATCAGACTAGTATGATTACATCCTGCCATCAGACTAGTATGATTACACCCTGCCAGCAGAGACTAGTGTGATTACACCCTGCCATCAGACTAGTATGATTACACCCTGCCAGCAGAGACTAGTGTGATTACACTCTGCCATAAGAGAGCAGTATTATTACACCCTGCCATCAGAGACTAGTATGATTACACCCTGCCATCAGACTAGTATGATTACACCCTGCCATCAGAGAGCAGTATTATTACACCCTGCCATCAGAGAGCAGTATGATTACACCCTGTCATCAGACTAGTATGATTACATCCTGCCATCAGACTAGTATGATTACACCCTGCCAGCAGAGACTAGTGTGATTACACCCTGCCATCAGACTAGTATGATTACACCCTGCCAGCAGAGACTAGTGTGATTACACTCTGCCATAAGAGAGCAGTATTATTACACCCTGCCATCAGAGACTAGTATGATTACACCCTGCCATCAGACTAGTATGATTACACCCTGCCATCAGAGAGCAGTATTATTACACCCTGCCATCAGAGAGCAGTATGATTACACCCTGCCATCAGAGAGTAGTATGATTACACCCTGCCATCAGAGAGTAGTATGATTACACCCTGCCATCAGAGACTAGTATGATTACACCCTGCCATCAGAGAGTAGTATGATTACACCCTGTCATCAGAGACTAGTATGATTACATCCTGCCATCAGAGAGCAGTATGATTACACCCTGCCATCAGAGAGTAGTATGATTACACCCTGCCATCAGAGAGTAGTGTGATTACACCCTGCCATCAGAGAGCAGTATGATTACACCCTGCCATCAGAGAGTAGTATGATTACACCCTGCCATCAGAGACTAGTATGATTACATCCTGCCATCAGAGACTAGTGTGATTACACCCTGCCATCAGAGAGCAGTATGATTACACCCTGCCATCAGAGAGTAGTGTGATTACACCCTGTCATCAGAGACTAGTATGATTACACCCTGTCATCAGAGACTAGTATGATTACACCCTGCCATCAGACTAGTATGATTACACCCTGCCATCAGAGAGCAGTATGATTACACCCTGCCATCAGAGAGTAGTGTGATTACACCCTGTCATCAGAGACTAGTATGATTACACCCTGTCATCAGAGACTAGTATGATTACACCCTGCCATCAGAGAGTAGTATGATTACACCCTGTCATCAGAGACTAGTATGATTACACCCTGTCATCAGACTAGTATGATTACACCCTGCCATCAGAGAGCAGTATGATTACACCCTGCCATCAGAGAGCAGTATGATTACACCCTGCCATCAGACTAGTATGATTACACTATGCCATCAGACTAGTATGATTACTCCCTGCCATCAGAGAGTAGTGTGATTACACCCTGCCATCAGAGAGCAGTATGATTACACCCTGCCATCAGAGACTAGTATGATTACACCCTGCCATCAGAGAGCAGTATGATTACACCCTGCCATCAGAGAGCAGTATGATTACACCCTGCCATCAGACTAGTATGATTACACTATGCCATCAGACTAGTATGATTACTCCCTGCCATCAGAGAGTAGTGGGATTACACCCTGCCATCAGAGACTAGTGTGATTACACCCTGCCATCAGACTAGTATGATTACACCCTGCCATCAGAGAGCAGTATGATTACACCCTGCCATCAGAGACTAGTATTATTACACCCTGTCATCAGAGACCAGTGGGATTACACCCTGCCATCAGAGAGCAGTATGATTACACCCTGCCGTCAGACACTAGTATAATTACACCCTGCCATCAGACTAGTATGATTACACCCTGCCATCAGAGAGCAGTATGATTACACCCTGCCATCAGAGAGTAGTGTGATTACACCCTGTCATCAGATACTAGTGTGATTACACCCTGCCATCAGAGAGTAGTATGATTACACCCTGCCATCAGAGACTAGAATTATTACACCCTGCCATCAGAGAGTATGATTACACCCTGCCATCAGACTAGTATGATTACACCCTGCCATCAGAGACCAATATGATTACACCCTGCCATCAGAGAGTAGCATGATTACACCCTGCCATCAGAGAGTAGTATGATTACACCCTGCCATCAGAGAGTTGTATGATTACACCCTGCCATCAGAGACTAGTATGATTACACCCTGCCATCAGAGACTAGTATGATTACACCCTGCCAAACGGAGACTAGTATGATTACACCCTGCCATCAGAGAGTAGTATGATTACACCCTGCCATCAGAGACTAGTATGATTACACCCTGCCATCAGAGACTAGTATGATTACACCCTGCCATCAGAGACTAGTATGATTACACCCTGCCATCAGAGACTAGTATGATTACACCCTGCCATCAGAGACTAGTATGATTACACCCTGCCATCAGAGACTAGTATTATTACACCCTGCCATCAGAGAGCAGTATGATTACACCCTGCCATAAGAGAGCAGTATGATTACACCCTGCCATCAGAGAGTAGTATGATTACACCCTGCCATCAGAGAGCAGTATGATTACACCCTGCCATCAGAGACTAGTGCGATTACACCCTGCCATCAGAGAGCAGTATGATTACACCCTGCCATCAGACTAGTATGATTACACCCTGCCATCAGAGAGCAGTATGATTACACCCTGCCATCAGAGAGCAGTATGATTACACCCTGCCATCAGAGAGCAGTATGATTACACCCTGCCATCAGACTAGTATGATTACACTATGCCATCAGACTAGTATGATTACTCCCTGCCATCAGAGACTAGTATGATTACACCTTGCCATCAGAGACTAGTGTGATTACACCCTGCCATCGGACTAGTGTGATTACACCCTGCCATCAGAGAGCAGTATGATTATACCCTGTCATCAGAGACCAGTGGGATTACACTCTGCCGTCAGAGACCAATATGATTACACCCTGCCATCAGAGAGCAGTATGATTACACCCTGCCGTCAGACACTAGTATAATTACACCCTGCCATCAGACTAGTATGATTACACCCTGCCATCAGAGAGCAGTATGATTACACCCTGCCATCAGAGAGTAGTGTGATTACACCCTGCCATCAGACTAGTATGATTACACCCTGCCATCAGAGAGCAGTATGATTACACCCTGCCATCAGAGAGTAGTGTGATTACACCCTGCCATCAGACTAGTATAATTACACCCTGCCATCAGACTAGTATGATTACACCCTGCCATCAGAGAGCAGTATGATTACACCCTGCCATCAGACTAGTATGATTACACCCTGCCATCAGAGAGCAGTATGATTACACCCTGCCATCAGAGAGTAGTGTGATTACACCCTGCCATCAGACTAGTATGATTACACCCTGCCATCAGACTAGTATGATTACACCCTGCCATCAGAGACCAATATGATTACACCCTGCCATCAGAGAGTAGCATGATTACACCCTGCCATCTGAGACTATTGGGAGTACACCCTGCCATCAGAGACTAGTATGATTACACCCTGCCAAACAGAGACTAGTATGATTACACCCTGCCATCAGAGAGTAGTATGATTACACCCTGCCATCAGAGAGTTGTATGATTACACCCTGCCATCAGAGACTAGTATGATTACACCCTGCCATCAGAGACTAGTATGATTACACCCTGCCATCAGAGACTAGTATGATTACACCCTGCCATCAGAGACTAGTATGATTACACCCTGCCATCAGAGACTAGTATGATTACACCCTGCCATCAGACTAGTATGATTACACTATGCCATCAGACTAGTATGATTACTCCCTGCCATCAGAGACTAGTATGATTACACCCTGCCATCAGAGACTAGTATTATTACACCCTGCCATCAGAGAGCATTATGATTACACCCTGCCATCAGAGACTAGTATTATTACACCCTGTCATCAGACTAGTATGATTACACCCTGCCATCAGACTAGTATGATTACACCCTGCCATCAGAGAGCATTATGATTACACCCTGCCATCAGAGACTAGTATTATTACACCCTGCCATCAGACTAGTATGATTACACCCTGCCATCAGAGAGCATTATGATTACACCCTGCCATCAGAGACTAGTATTATTACACCCTGCCATCAGACTAGTATAATTACACCCTGCCATCAGACTAGTATGATTACACCCTGCCATCAGAGAGCAGTATGATTACACCCTGCCATCAGACTAGTATGATTACACCCTGCCATCAGAGAGCAGTATGATTACACCCTGCCATCAGACTAGTATGATTACACCCTGCCATCAGACTAGTATTATTACACCCTGCCATCAGACTAGTATGATTACACCCTGCCATCAGAGACTAGTATGATTACACCCTGCCATCAGAGACTAGTATTATTACACCCTGTCATCAGAGTGCAGTATGATTACACCCTGCCATCAGAGACTAGTATGATTACACCCTGCCATCAGACTAGTATGATTACTCCCTGCCATCAGAGACTAGTATGATTACACCCTGCCATCAGAGACTAGTATTATTACACCCTGCCATCAGAGACTAGTATGATTACACCCTGCCATCAGAGACTAGTATGATTACACCCTGCCATCAGAGTGCATTATGATTACACCCTGCCATCAGAGACTAGTATGATTACACCCTGCCATCAGAGACTAGTATGATTACACCCTGCCATCAGACTAGTATTATTACACCCTGCCATCAGAGACTAGTATTATTACACCCTGCCATCAGACTAGTATGATTACACCCTGCCATCAGAGACTAGTGTGATTACACCCTGCCATCAGAGAGCAGTATGATTACACCCTGCCATCAGAGACTAGTATGATTACACTCTGCCATCAGAGACTAGTATGATTACACCCTGCCATCAGACTAGTATGATTACACCCTGCCATCAGAGACTAGTGTGATTACACCCTGCCATCAGAGACTAGTGTGATTACACCCTGCCATCAGAGACTAGTGTGATTACACCCTGCCATCAGAGACTAGTGTGATTACACCCTGCCATCAGAGACTTGTGTGATTACACCCTGCCATCAGAGACTAGTATGATTACACCCTGCCATCAGAGAGCAGTATGATTACACCCTGCCATCAGAGACTAGTATGATTACACCCTGCCATCAGAGACTAGTATGATTACACCCTGCCATCAGACTAGTATTATTACACCCTGCCATCAGAGACTAGTATTATTACACCCTGCCATCAGACTAGTATGATTACACCCTGCCATCAGACTAGTATGATTACACCCTGCCATCAGACTAGTATGATTACACCCTGCCATCAGAGTGCATTATGATTACACCCTGCCATCAGAGACTAGTATGATTACACCCTGCCATCAGAGTGCATTATGATTACACCCTGCCATCAGAGACTAGTATGATTACACCCTGCCATCAGACTAGTATGATTACACCCTGCCATCAGAGTGCATTATGATTACACCCTGCCATCAGAGACTAGTATGATTACACCCTGCCATCAGACTAGTATGATTACACCCTGCCATCAGAGAGCAGTGTGATTACACCCTGCCATCAGAGAGCAGTATGATTACACCCTGTCATCAGAGACTAGTATGATTACACCCTGTCATCAGAGACTAGTGTGATTACACCCTGCCATCAGAGAGCAGTATGATTACACCCTGCCATCAGAGACTAGTATGATTACACCCTGCCATCAGAGAGTAGTGTGATTACACCCTGCCATCAGAGAGCAGTATGATTACACCCTGCCATCAGAGAGTAGTATGATTACACCCTGCCACCAGAGACTAGTATTAGTACACCCTGCCATCAGAGACTAGTGTGATTACACCCTGCCAAACGGAGACTAGTATGATTACACCCTGCCATCAGAGACTTGTATGATTACACCCTGCCATCAGAGTGCAGTATGATTACACCCTGCCATCAGAGAGTAGTATGATTACACCCTGCCATCAGAGACTAGTATGATTACACCCTGCCATCAGAGACTAGTATGATTACACCCTGCCATCAGAGAGTAGTGTGATTACACCCTGCCATCAGAGACTAGTATGATTACACTCTGCCATCAGAGACTAGTATGATTACACCCTGCCATCAGAGACTAGTATGATTACACCCTGCCATCAAAGACTAGTAGGATTATACCCTGCCATCAGAGACTAGTATGATTACACCCTGCCATCAAAGACTAGTAGGATTATACCCTGCCATCAGAGACCAGTATTATTACACCCTGCCATCAGAGACTAGTATGATTACACCCTGCCAAAAGGAGACTATTATGATTACACCCTGCCATCAAAGACTAGTAGGATTATACCCTGCCATCAGAGACTAGTATTATTACACCCTGCCATCAGAGACTAGTATTATTACACCCTGCCACCAGAGACTAGTATGATTACATCCTGCCATCAGACTAGTGTGATTACACCCTGCCATCAGAGAGCAGTATGATTACACCCTGCCATCAGAGACTAGTATTATTACACCCTGCCATCAGAGACTAGTATTATTACACCCTGCCACCAGAGACTAGTATGATTACATCCTGCCATCAGACTAGTGTGATTACACCCTGCCACCAGAGACTAGTATGATTACACCCTGCCATCAGAGAGCAGTATGATTACATCCTGCCATCAGAGACTTTTATGATTACATCCTGCCATCAGAGAGTAGTATGATTACACCCTGCCATCAGAGAGTAGTGTGATTACACCCTGCCATCAGAGACTAGTATTATTACACCCTGCCATCAGAGAGTAGTATGATTACACCCTGCCATCAGAGAGTAGTATGATTACACCCTGCCATCAAAGACTAGTAGGATTATACCCTGCCATCAGAGACTAGTATTATTACACCCTGCCATCAGAGAGTAGTATGATTACACCCTGCCATCAGAGAGTAGTATGATTACACCCTGCCATCAAAGACTAGTAGGATTATACCCTGCCATCAGAGACTAGTATTATTACACCCTGCCATCAGAGAGTAGTATGATTACACCCTGCCATCAGAGACTAGTGTGATTACACCCTGCCATCAGAGAGCAGTGGGATTACACCCTGCCATCAGAGAGCAGTGGGATTACACCCTGCCATCAGAGAGCAGTGGGATTACACCCTGCCATCAGAGAGCAGTGGGAGATAGAAACAGTCTCTGTAAGCATGTGTTGTTCTTATGTTATAAGGGGGCGGCAGCCTAGTGGTGAGAGCGTTGAGACCAGTAACCGATCGAATCCCCGAGCTGACAAAGTAAAAATCTGTCGTTCTGCCCCTGAGCATTAACCCAGTGTTCCTCGGGCACTGAAGACGTGGATGTCGATTGTGGCAGCCCCCCATACCTGTCTAATTCAGAGGGGTTGGGTTAAATGCGGAAGACACATTTCAGTTGATGGCATTCAGTTGTACAACTGACTAGGTATCTCCCTTTCCCCTAATCTTGTTACTACATAAAAATCCAGCTTAGTAACAAGTAAACATCCAGAGACATGACAAGTAAACTGGTCACAGCCAAGCCATTCTGTCGAATGTCACGCAGCGTACAATGTATATAGAACATGAGTTATACCGGAGTTATACAGTAATAATGTGAGACTAACAGACAGAACAGATCCTCGTGTCATCATGATGTCTTACCTGCTATTGAAATTCCAGAACTACCTCCAGATATCAGCAAACTCACTCCTGAATGAGGCTGTAAGAAACTGTTTAATAATTGCTTATGTCTCTTTATCAAGACAGAGGTTCCTTTGCTAGTGGAAGACTGGGTTCTGACGGTCGGACCACCCACCTTAGATCACAGGCTTATTTTAGTGAGTGGTGGTCACTAGTCAGAGTGTGCTCCTCACATTATCCCCCATAATAAAAACATGATCTAGCTGACACAGACCCTGAGTGGACAACATAGTCCAGGGGTATTCAAATCTTACGTTACGAGGTCCACAGTCTAAATCAGTCCCTGATACGAGGGAAGAATTAAAAGAAGCAGTGGAACTGGCATCAAGGTCAATAGAATTTAAGGGCCATAGTCTATAAAGACACAGATACTATTCTCTCTGTTGTTCACTGTGCCCTCATCGTGTGTGTGACCTACATTTTACTGAATAGTCTTCAGGAATATACAGTACATTAATGTACAATGAATTTGACACAGACCAAATCGTTTTTTGTATGTGTTTACCATTCCTGCCTCAAGTGTAATGACGACAGTGCCCACTGTGCGGCAGCACTGACTTACTGTCTGACAACAAGGCAACCAGTGACAGGCGATGGAATGCTGCTTGTCTACATTAATGGTACAAAGCAAGCATATCACATCAAGTATGAAGAGATTCTTCCAATTCAATATTTATTTGATATCACAGTCTCAATTCACACAATATAGATTTATTGTATTTTTTTTTTTACAAACAGTGAAACCACACAAACTACAAAATCTAACCTTTTTTTGTGAGTGTATGAATGAAGCCTTAAACTAAAGAGAGATGTTCTACTCAAAACGTTGTTGGGCTATTCGCCCATTACACGCTCTGTCCCTTGTTTTTACTTGTGCTCTTCAAGGATCGTGTTTTTCTTTCATCGACTAAATCAAAGAAAGTATCATTCCAGAGCAGTGGCAATAACCCTTAATGGGACCAGGAGTTGTGATTTTTCTCTTGTTGATGGTCTCTGTTGTGAACCCAAAATCTTCCATCCATTTTCTTGTGGCTGGATTTGAAAAGCCAGCAAGCTCTCAAATGTTTTGGGGACATCTTCAGAGAGAAGGCTATAAAATCTATAAAACCTGTCACCGTTGCATTGGGTGTCAACATATGTACGTGAAACACTCAAAAGTGTGTTTAAAAAGCATCACGTTGGATATTCAGGGGTTAGTCATCTCTCTTCTTATTTACAATGTTGTTGGAAATCCAGTTCATGCCGTCCTGTGAAAACAAATACATCACATATACACATGAAATATTCCAAGCTACAGAATTTCCCAAAGCAATCAAAGCATACACCGGTTGTAAATGTATACCGTACTGTGTTACGTATGGTCATAGGACATCATGCCTGACCTCCTGACCTGATCCTCCAGCACAGTACTCAGGGACAGATGATAATCTGGAGCTTTACACGGCATCCATGTTGTGTCACGACAATGAGGCAAAACATTTGTTGACCCCCCACCAGTTTGTTTTCGCTCTTAATTTCCCCCCTACTGAGATGTTGCTCCGACAACCCTACTGTAAACTGTAATGACAGAATCTCCTGCACAGTATGTGAAACGATCTGAAAATATTAGGAAAAGATTCTACTAATGACATGGTGGCCAGCAGAGAATAACTTCTGATTCTCCTGTGGGCTCTCAATTATTTTACTACATGAACAGAGTGAGAAGAGGATATTTTCTACAGTGCAGACAGGCTGCACTTCCCCTTCTGTACCACATGAAGAGGAATAGAACATGAACTGATATCGGATGATGCCTTTAATATCTGTCTTGTAAGTCCTAGAGGATGATACAGTACTGTTGTTATTTTATATCATGATACGGTGTCCATCTAACTTCATAAAAGTGATATGATTTGTCCTATTTTGAGAGAGATGTTGTGGCCTACCTGTACACCCTCTCCAGAGACAGCTGAGCAGGCCTGGATCTGCCACGCCCGGTCGCGGTATGTGTGCAGGTTCAGGCCCTCTGCGATCTCGCTGGCGGACGAGGCCGTGGCCAAGTCCTGCTTGTTAGCAAAGATGAGCACCGGAACCCCCTTCAGGTTCTCCTCATCAATCAGCTCTGATAGCTCCTGAGAGATCAAAGGACCAGCAGTGTTATCTGACTCAGAGCTGAACAAAGTCTTGGAGACTACATCTGTGTTGCCAGCACTTAAAGGTTTGCATGTCCACTGTTAATATGTAAAGCTTACTGTTAACATTAACGTTTTACAAGACAACACTTGTGGAATAGGGTATAACAGCTATTTCAGTTGGCCTCACCAGTCCTGTTTCTTCAAACCGCTTCTTGTCTGTACTGTCTATGACATATATCTGGAGGAAAGAGAAAAGAGGAAAGAAGAATAATGAATCAAACTGAGACATTTATTATCTTGTAACATAAATAAGATTGATTCTCTATTCGGTTTCTAGCTTTTATTGAGATTGAAGATTCTGAAGTAAACTAATGCCCAGTTTTTTCCCCCAACCAATAGAACAGGCTGTAGTCTAAATCTAAACGGTAGTTAATGGAAACTATTTTACTCTCTGAAACAGATATACAGTTGGGCAAAAAAGTATTTAGTCAGCCACCAATTGTGCAAGTTCTCCCACTTAAAAAAATGAGAGAGGCCTGTCATTTTCATCATAGGTACACTTCAACTATGACAGACAAAATGAGATAAAAAATCCAGAAAATCCCATTGTAGGATTTAATGAATTTATTTGCAAATGATGGTGGAAAATAAGTATTTGGTCAATAACAAAAGTTTATCTCAATACTTTGTTGTATACCCTTTGTTGGCAATGACAGAGGTCAAACAATTTCTGTAAATCTTCACAAGGTTTTCACACACTGTTGCTGGTATTTTGGCCCATTCTTCCATGCAGATCTCCTCTAGAGCAGTGATGTTTTGGGGCTGTTGCTGGGCAACACGGACTTTCAACTCCCTCCAAAGATTTTCTATGGGGTTGAGATCTGGAGACTGGCTAGGCCACTCCAGGACCTTGAAATGCTTTTTACGAAGCCACTCCTTCGTTGCCCGGGCGGTGTGTTTGGGATCATTGTCATGCTGAAAGACCCAGCCACGTTTCATCTTCAATGCCCTTGCTGATGGAAGGAGGTTTTCACTCAAAATCTCACGATACATGGCCCTATTCATTCTTTCCTTTACACGGATCAGTCGTCCTGGTCCCTTTGCAGAAAAACAGCACCAAAGCATGATGTTTCCACCCCCATGCTTCACAGTAGGTATGGTGTTCTTTGGATGCAATTCAGCATTCTTTGTCCTCCAAACACGACGAGTTGAGTTTTTACCAAAAAGTTATATTTTGGTTTCATCTGACCATATGACATTCTCCCAATCTTCTTCTGGATCATCCAAATGCTCTCTAGCAAACTTCAGACGGGCCTGGACATGTACTGGCTTAAGCAGGGGGACACGTCTGGCACTGCAGGATTTGAGTCCCTGGCAGCATAGTGTGTTACTGATGGTAGGCTTTGTTACTTTGGTCCCAGCTCTCTGCAGGTCATTCACTAGGTCCCCCCGTGTGGTTCTGGGATTTTTGCTTACCGTTCTTGTGATCATTTTGACCCCACGGGGTGAGATCTTGCGTGGAGCCCCAGATCGAGGGAGATTATCAGTGGTCTTGTATGTCTTCCATTTCCTATTGCTCCCACAGTTGATTTCTTCAAACCAAGCTGCTTACCTATTGCAGATTCAGTCTTCCCAGCCTGGTGCAGGTCTACAATTTTGTTTCTGGTGTCCTTTGACAGCTCTTTGGTCTTGGCCATAGTGGAGTTTGGAGTGTGACTGTTTGAGGTTGTGGACAGGTGTCTTTTATACTGATAACAAGTTCAAACAGGTGCCATTAATACAGGTAACGAGTGGAGGACAGAGGAGCCTCTTAAAAAAGAAGTTACAGGTCTGTGAGAGCCATAAATCTTGCTTGTTTGTAGGTGACCAAATACTTATTTTCCACCATAATTTGCAAATAAATTCATTACAAATCCTACAATGTGATTTGCTGGATTCTTCCCCCCTCATTTTGTCTGTCATAGTTGAAGTGTACCTATGATGAAAATTACAGGCCTCTCTCATCTTTTTAAGTGGGAGAACTTGCACAATTGGTGGCTGACTAAATACTTTTTTGCCCCACTGTAATAAGACAAAATAAAATGAGAAAAGTGCTAACATAATTTACACACCAACAAATCTGTGTTTTCCAGATATTTCTTCCAGAAGGGCCGGATCTTCCTCTGTCCTCCGATGTCCCACACGTTCAGTTTCATTCCGTGAGACGTGAGACTCTTAATGTTGAAGCCCTTTGGCATCAATGGAGAAGCAAAATTCATTGATCTAACACAGTTTAGCAGAACACAGCTTTATTCTGTTACTAGTGGTTCTAAATAAGCATTTATTTATAACATCATTTTATTAGAACCAAATCCTGACATGACCAGAAAGACAGATACAATGATATAAAACTTGAACCTTTTTTTGTTACCTGGAGCTTACAAAATGCGTGTTGCACCCTATCTGACTTTATGGTTAAGTAATCTTCAACCCCCGGATTAAAGTCTCAGCCTAGTCTCTATTCTTAGTCTAGCTAAATGTATCATTGCCAATGTGCTATTTTCTGCGACAGAGGGACTGCACAAACCAACCGGCTGTGATGCTTTGCTACCAGATAACATGGTATGAAGAAGAACCAAGTCAAGCATCACTTCTGTGGTATTTTAGAGACATATGAACATCTTATTTGATGTGTTAAAGTCCAGATTGGAGGATACTACTTGTCTACTTCCAGAGCCGCGTAGCGTTTGACCTGGAGTGTCCTGACCCTGGTACAGTCATCTAAGACATTGAAATAATCAGAGATCAGATTTTGAATAGGCAGGTAAAAAAAAAATGCTTCTATTGAGTAAGTGCCATTATGTGGTACGTTGCCTTGGGCAACAACCTGAGGGAGGAAGTGTCACAGGGTTGTCATTACAAAACTACATGGCCTGCTTATGTAAGTTCAGAGCACGCCAGGATCGGATCTGACCTGTGTGGGAGTAATGGTGTTGACATCCTCGGATGATAGCTGTTTTAGCAGCGTTGTTTTGCCAGCGTTGTCTAGACCCAGGAGGACTATCCGAAGTTCCTGCTCTGTGGTTCCTTTTAATTTCTGTAGCACCGAAAAGAACCCCTGAGCGAAATGAGACAGAATAGGATATTACAAACAGACACAGAAAGCAATTAGGAAGCTTGTAAGGGACTACTATGTAGTTTATTTGCAGAGAAAGTGTCAACTCATCAGTTAGCTTCTTATTAAAAAGGGAAAACAATCTGTCCCTGAATCACGCTCTAGGACTCATCAACATGTACATTCCCATCAAACTCAAAGATCAGCAGAAAGTAGCAATGCTGGATTACCTTTTGAACTTCTCCCATGTTGAATGATGTGCTTCAGAAGGCAGGAAAGAGGTCAGGTAAGAGACAAAGACTCATTCTATGGTGAATCGTCAGAGTTGAGCACAGTGTTGTCCAGCTGGTACCCTGTAAATAGGCCTACAGATAGATCCCTGGTCCCCCTTATGTCCGTTTGAAGCGTCCAGAGCCGGGTGGAGTCATCTCCTGCTTGGCCTCCCTCAGGAGGAGGAGGTGGGGGCCAGGGAGGGATTAGGGGGCCCCGATTAGCCCTCCCTGTTGTGCACGCCTTTCCTGCGCTTCCATTGGCTTCCGCCCCTCCCTTGCTCTTCCAGTTCCTCCCTTCCATGCATTAAAGACTTTACCTGGATTATCCTCCCCACCACCTGTTACAGGACACCCAGGGTTCTCCATCACTCTGAACCACCACCTGTTACAGGACACCCAGGGTTCTCCATCACTCTGAACCACCACCTGTTACAGGACACCCAGGGTTCTCCATCACTCTGAACCACCACCTGTTACAGGACACCCAGGGTTCTCCATCACTCTGAACTACCACCTGTTACAGGACACCCAGGGCTCTCCATCACTCTGAACCACCACATGTTACAGGACACCCAGGGTTCTCCATCACTCTGAACCACCACCTGTTACAGGACACCCAGGGCATTCCATCACTCTGAACCACCACCTGTTACAGGACACCCAGGGTTCTCCATCACTCTGAACTACCACCTGTTACAGGACACCCAGGGTTCTCCATCACTCTGAACCACCACCTGTTACAGGACACCCAGGGCGTTCCATCACTCTGAACCACCACATGTTACAGGACACCCAGGGTTCTCCATCACTCTGAACTACCACCTGTTACAGGACACCCAGGGTTCTCCATCACTCTGAACCACCACCTGTTACAGAACACCCAAGGTTCTCCATCACTCTGAACCACCACCTGTTACAGGACACCCAGGGTTCTCCATCACTCTGAACCACCACCTGTTACAGGACACCCAGGGTTCTCCATCACTCTGAACCACCACCTGTTACAGAACACCCAGGGTTCTCCATCACTCTGAACCACCACCTGTTACAGGACACCCAGGGTTCTCCATCACTCTGAACCACCACCTGTTACAGAACACCCAAGGTTCTCCATCACTCTGAACCACCACCTGTTACAGGACACCCAGGGTTCTCCATCACTCTGAACCACCACCTGTTACAGGACACCCAGGGTTCTCCATCACTCTGAACCACCACCTGTTACAGGACACCCAGGGTTCTCCATCACTCTGAACCACCACCTGTTACAGGACACCCAGGGTTCTCCATCACTCTGAACCACCACCTGTTACAGGACACCCAGGGTTCTCCATCACTCTGAACTACCACCTGTTACAGGACACCCAGGGCTCTCCATCACTCTGAACCACCACATGTTACAGGACACCCAGGGTTCTCCATCACTCTGAACCACCACCTGTTACAGGACACCCAGGGTTCTCCATCACTCTGAACCACCACCTGTTACAGGACACCCAGGGCATTCCATCACTCTGAACCACCACCTGTTACAGGACACCCAGGGTTCTCCATCACTCTGAACTACCACCTGTTACAGGACACCCAGGGTTCTCCATCACTCTGAACCACCACCTGTTACAGGACACCCAGGGCGTTCCATCACTCTGAACCACCACATGTTACAGGACACCCAGGGTTCTCCATCACTCTGAACTACCACCTGTTACAGGACACCCAGGGTTCTCCATCACTCTGAACCACCACCTGTTACAGAACACCCAGGGTTCTCCATCACTCTGAACCACCACCTGTTACAGGACACCCAGGGTTCTCCATCACTCTGAACCACCACCTGTTACAGAACACCCAGGGTTCTCCATCACTCTGAACCACCACCTGTTACAGAACACCCAAGGTTCTCCATCACTCTGAACCACCACCTGTTACAGGACACCCAGGGTTCTCCATCACTCTGAACCACCACATGTTACAGAACACCCAGGGTTCTCCATCACTCTGAACCACCACCTATTACAGGACACCCAGGGTTCTCCATCACTCTGAACCACCACCTGTTACAGGACACCCAGGGTTCTCCATCACTCTGAACTACCACATGTTACAGAACACCCAGGGTTCTCCATCACTCTGAACCACCACCTGTTACAGGACACCCAGGGTTCTCCATCACTCTGAACCACCACCTGTTACAGGACACCCAGGGTTCTCCATCACTCTGCTGGAAGAAGGAAAATATCTGCCTTATTTTGCTTTATTCTGGTCTCTGCCCATTATCCTCTAAGCCGTGATCCTTCTCCATAGTCTGCTTTCCTCAAAAATCTTGGTTTACTGTTTCAATGTTTCAAACATTGTTTCTGTGTTTTCCTTACGTAAGACAATAAAACAAAACATGTTGAGTCAGAATGACATACTGTATGACCATTCATTCATTGGTGACCAAAACCTTTGATTCCTCTGAGTCATGCTCATACAGCTGGAGAACAGTGGAGGCTGCTGAGGAGAGGAAAGATACATTTAGAAAGAGATATATAATTCATTCGTAGAGGAAGGCTGAAAAATAAGTTGAAGAATTAGAAAGTATTTTTTCAACATTTATCAATACTTAAAGAAACGTGTGTAGTGTGAACATGAGTCTTGACAGGGGTCTAACAACAAGCCCAATACCTCTCAATGGAGATACTGAAATACATTTGGTAGAATTCTCAATCAAGTGGTGAGGTAGGTAGGTGTGTTGAGCTCTACACTAATGCTGTCCATCTTGGACACTGACGTATGTGGACACAGTCATGTGGAAAGGGTTCTCACTAGATGGCCAAACTGCAAAGTCAAGTCAACTATATTGTAAAAATGTATGAAAACTAAAATGATCTTTTTGGTCTTAATGAAAGGTTGTGGTTTGGCATAAGGTTAACAGTGTGGTTAATGTTTAGGGTTAGGGTTAAGGTCAGGGTCATGGTCAGGTTTAAAATCTGTAATCAGCTTTTAAGAAGAGAAATTGTAGAAATAGGAGGATCTTCCGACTTCTCAACTTGGTCAGGTAGTCACGACCCGTGTAAAGGTTACCTCATCTACAATAGGACCTCCTGTTGGAAGCTGTGGGACACATGGCCATGTTTAAATTTAGATTGAGTGGTGAAGGGCCCCGGGGGATCAACCTTTGCCACTCAGACACATTGATTTACCTCATTTGTACAATGCACTCCAGGATATGTCAGAATCGATGAAATACGCAGTGATTGTTTGTGAATAATACCAAGGGAAATCCAGTCAGAGTCAAGCTGGGGTTCATTGATCACCATCAGATGGTTATATTTGACATCATGGATGTTTGTGTGAGGAAAATAGAACATAGGCCCAACCAATCTTCAAGTCTTTTTTGAGTCTCTCCATTGTGTTTCGTGTTTGAAGTAAAAATTGCTTCATGAAAGTGTTTCAAATTTGAAAGAATCACAACTTCATTTTACCATCAGAGGACCTTTACTAAAGAATTAGAAGCTTGGGTGTCCTTTTCTTCCTCTCTCAGTACAAACGCCTGCAGTTCCCTGGTCTGGGCCTATTATAAACCAAGTAGGGTAGTCTTTGTTCACTGTCCTCTAAAAGGGGACAGAGCCACAATAGAGCCAGTCTGGGCTGTCCCCCTTAGTTATGTCACAGTAATCTTTCTTAAATTGACTTTGCTCCTGCAGTGATTGTCGTGAGTGACATCCTCCCCTCCTGTACAGCTGCAGAGGGTGACAGTCTCGAGTCTCCAGTCTCTATCCTCAATTATTAATGTGCCAACCCTGAGCAACAGCTGAACCAGACTGTCAGAGTGACAAAAAACAAAGAGGTATTGCGTTTTACATTTACATTTTAGTCCTTTAGTGGACGCTCTTATTCAGAGCGACTTACAGTAGTGAGTGAATACATTTTCTTACTTTTTTGTACTTGTCCCCCGTGGGAGTCAAACCCACAATCCTGGCGGATTGCTACAGTTTACACATTTACATTACATTTAAGTCATTTAGCAGACGCTCTTGTCCAGAGCGACTTATAAATTGGTGCATTCACCTTATGACATCCAGTGGAACAGCCACTTTACAATAGTGCATCTAAATCTTTTAAGGGGGGGGGGGGGTCAGAAGGATTGCTTTATCCTAATCTAGGTATTCCTTAAAGAGGTGGGGTTTCAGGTGTCTCCGGAAGGTGGTGATTGACTCAACACAATGCAGTCCAGCACAAGTGACTGTTAAATGACTGTAAATTATATAATAGACATTCAAAAAGATTGTACATTATTTTGGAATATTATCAGACTTTAGAGAAAGCAACCCTGACAAAAATTAAATGACAACTATAGCAGCCCTACCAACCACTCTGTTTGGCCTCCTTACTTACTCACTGCAATACAAACACCTGGACTGCTAAGAGGAGAGGGTGTTGTCAAAGTAATCCTAGTGGTGACTACCTCTCAGTCTCGTGGCCTGATGCCTCTAGGCTCTGTCTCAAATGACACCCTATTCCCTATATAGTGCACTACCTTTGACCAGCGCTGGTCAAAAGTAGTGCACTATCTAGGGAATAGTGTGCCATTTGAGACAGAGCCTAGAGTGAGAGCTGAGAGCCCTGACAGTGCACGTCTGACTCAGTCCAGTTTGAGGCCCAGTCTGCTCCAGCTCTGGTCAGTTCCAAGCTGCACTGCTGCTGATACGTTGAGCGAGAGGATAAGGCCATACAAGAAGACAAAAGGGGTTGGGAGCTTATTCTGATGATGTCATAAACTACTGAGACAATTTGTGTTTTAAACTTCCATTGCACCCTGGAATCTCTTTGCTTTTCTATTGCCGATAAACTCTATTCTATCCCGAAACAAAAACATTTCTCTGGACTCACAAATTTCTAAGCAAATTGTCTCCGTGTTTGGTTTTAGTATTTGGTCCTCGTCCACCCATGCATCGTCTTGCCATGAGTCATCTTCGTCTGACGCACATTCCCACACTTATCCACCAGTATTATTCTGTACGCATGATGCCAGCCCTACAAGCTCATCTTTTCTCCTCAGGTACTCTCAGTATGACTGAGCCACAGGCAGATCTAATGTTTAGGTAACTGCAAATAATTCAATGTACAGTGAATGGTGTCACATAGAGTATATTACACAAGGATGGATGTCAATATTATTTTCTTGAATTAAGGAATTAAAACACGGTACTCACAGGTCTATACAGTGTAGGTCTAAATGACCATATGGGCATGTAGGCTGGTTTATGTTAAAATGGGTTATGGCGGATTACATGTTGACTGGTTCACACAGGTTAAGGAACAGACAGTCACTGTGAAACTGGAATGGAGAAGGAGGAGACTACCTGAGACTTTCCCCTGAGCGGTTGCTGTGTGTGTCTGTCTCCTACCCATTGAGTTTTATATCCATTATTGCTGTTGGTTTATGGCAGTGATGGTCTTTGTTCAGTGATAGGCCATCATCACTGTGAGCCCCAGACCAGTCTCCTGGCATCAGCGGCCCAAAGCTGTTCACCTTTCCTTTTCTGCCATTTCTCTCTCTGTCTACTCCAGTAGGCTCCACCACAGCCATGGAGACCTCTGCGTCCTGCCACTGTCCTTTGAGGAAAACAGCTGGAGATTCCAGAGAGAAGGTACAATACTTTATGTTAATTTAAACATGTGCAGTGGATATTCTGCCTCTTGTGAGGATTGTGGGTTTTTGGGGGAATTTCCTTTTGTGCCTTGTAGCTATTGTGACCATTAGGGCTATCTCTGATCAGATCCCCTTGGAGCTCCTAACCCTAACTCTAACCCTCTGGGCTATCTCTGATCAGATCCCCTTGGATCTCCCAACCCTAACTCTAACCCTTAGGGCTATCTCTGATCAGATCCCCTTGGAGCTCCTAACCCTAACTCTAACCCTCTGGGCTATCTCTGATCAAATTTGCCAGCTAGCCTTGGGTTGTTATGGAAGTTTACGGTTTTCAGAGAGTATGAAACATGCTCAAACAAGTAATATGAGTTTTGCCAAGTGTGACGTGATTTTTCCATTTGTTCCATATCTGATCAATGATTTAGTGTTTTGAAAGTATATTTTACAGAAAACAATAATGTTTAAAGAGTTCACCAAAGGTTTCTCTCACTTTGCCCTGAGAACTTCTCTCAGACGGAGACTTGGAAGACACAATACTGGGACCAGCATCAAACCACTGAATATCACAAGGGTAAATCTATAATAAAATTCACATGTAGAAAAATAATTGATCAACTAATTATTAACTAATATCAGACTTAATCTGAGCTGTGGTTTATGGTTGTGACAACGTTTGTTAAGTCACTTACAGTGGCTGGCAGTTTCTCATGGTTTACTGTCCAGTGAAAATCTCACTTTTAAAAGTTCCTATTCTGTTAACTTATACCCAAATTAATGTTGTTGACTTATCCTATTCTAGTATTTGTGACTAGAGCATAAATCGGAGAAAACACACTTCAAAAACCCCACCTCAAACTTGCTTGTTATTTCCTGATAGAGGATAATGTCATCCTCTGAGAAGGATGAGCTGGCCAGTCAGTGGTCTGCTCATACTGTATGAATACTTTTTATGACCGGTATACATCCACACCATTCTGTTGTTGGGGTACACCAACACCATTCCAACACAGAAAAGCTGCTTTTTAACATACTTCATAAAAACATTTTTGGAAGGAAAACTATTTAACTTGTAAGTCGCTCTGGATAAGAGCGTCTGCTAAATGACTTAAATGTAAATGTAAATGTAACTCATATTGTAATTAATTATAGGTTATATTTCACAGAAATATTGGTCAGTTTGACATACTGTATGACCAACACCCAGAAAACTCAGATACCACAAACTATTTCCAAGCTGTGTGTTGTTCAGTGTATTGATTTCATGTTTTGGTGTATACTATTGCGTCTGCATGAATGAGAATAATATTGCTTCAGACAAGGCGGCAAAAGGAGACATAGGTTTGTGTAGAGTGCACACACATCAGCTTGTGGTCTTGTTGCTATGGCAACACTTCCTGGCCATGTTTCTATGGCAAGACTTTCTGTGCAGTTAGGAAGTGGCAATCGGTACAAAGCAAGTATGTTCAGATAAGAACACTACCGGAACCCTTCTTCAGTGATCTATCAATGTCTCTCTTGGAATCTTTCAATGAACTGAAGCAATAGGGCAATGTTCCTAGTATTGGAATATGCAATATATGTGCAGTAAATTGGATTTATCAGTGTGTTTATGATTTAATCTGTCTGTCTGTCTGTCTGTCTGTCTGTCTGTCTGTCTGTCTGCCTGCCTGCCTGCCTGTCTGTCTGTCTGTCTGTCTGTCTGTCTCTCGCTCTCTCTGTCTGCCTGTCTCTGTGTCTGTCTATCTCACAGTCTCAGCTCTAAGTCTGCTAAAGATCACAGGATTTATGCCCCCCCCCCAAAAAATGGTACGTCATATATTAAATCATTGTGTTTCTGATTGTTGTTTCCCTAATCCAAAGCAGATGTATTCACTGGTTTATGTCTGTGCTTACAGGGTCTGGCAGTATCTGATGGAGGTGAGCTGAAACATGGAGACATACAGAACAAGTCAAAAGTTTGGACACACTCTTCCATGCCATCCCTAGGAGGGGTTCGTCACTTGTGTGGGTTGAGTCACTGACGTGATCTTCCTATCTGGTTTGGCGCCCTCCCTTGGGTTGTGCCGTGGCGGAGATCTTTGTGGGCTATACTCAGCCTTGTCTCAGGATGGTAAGTTGGTGTTTGAAGATATCCCTCTAGTGGTGTGGGGGCTGTGCTTTGGAAAAGTGGGTTGGGTTATATCCTGCCTGTTTGACCCTCTCCAGGGTATCGTTGGATGGGGCCACAGTGTCTCCCGACCCCTCCTGTCTCAGCCTCCAATATTTATGCTGCAGTAGTTTATGTGTCGGGGGGCTAGGGTCAGTCTGTTATATCTGGAGTATTTCTCCTGTCTTATCCGGTGTCCTGTGTGAATTTAAGTATGCTCTCTCTCTTTCTCTCTCTTTCTTTCTTTCTTTCTTTCTTTCTTTCTTTCTTTCTTTCTTTCTTTCTTTCTTTCTTTCTTTCTTTCTTTGTCTCTCTCGGAGGACCTGAGCCCTAGGACCATACCTCAGGACTACCTGGCCTGATGACTCCTTGCTGTCCCCAGTCCACCTGGCTGTGCTGCTGCTCCAGTTTCAGCTGTTCTGCCTGCGGCTATGGAACCCTGACCTGTTCACCGGACGTGCTACCTGTCCCAGACCTGCTGTTTTCAACTCTCTAGAGACAGCAGGAGCAGTAGAGATACCTGAATGATCGGCTATGAAAAGCCAACTGACATTTACTCCTGAGGTGCTGACCTGCTGCACCCTCGACAACCACTGTGATTATTATTATTTGACCCTGCTCATCATCAATGAACATTTGAACATCTTGGCCATGTTCTGTTATAATCTCCACCCAGCACAGCCAGAAGAGGACTGGCCACCCCTCATAGCCTGGTTCCTCTCTAGGTTTCTTCATAGGTTCTGGCCTTTCCAATTTAGACAGTAATAAAATTCAAGTTTTCTCTATTCAAAATCACACATTTCAAAGTGAAGCATACATTGTAGTTTCTGTATTACATCCAATACAGCCCTGTTTTTAATGTCTCCAGAGTTGAATGTGGTGCCAGAGGCGCAAGAGGCCAGTGTAGGCTTGTGTTCCAGCAGTAACTCCAATCTCCCCACAGTGCCCAGTGAGGAAGCCAGTGATGTGGGGAAGTTGACCAGTTGGGCTGTCAGCTTGGAGAGGCTCCTGCAGTGTCCTATACTTCACGGTGAGGGCTCAAGCTGACCGTATACAATCTTTCAAGCCAATGCCATGATGATCTGTTGTATACAGAGTTTTTGTGCTACTCTGTTTATTGGTCTCGTGTATTTGTTTCAAGGAGGGCCCATTGTTTTGAAGCGATAAATGAAGTAATTTAGAACAATTACATTGTCAACCCAACCGTTTAGTTTACATCACTTTAGATGACACATTGTTATCTGAAGTGATGGTTCCTATTTTAAAGCATTTTACTGACTAGGACACAAAACTAAGCTCCGCTACAAGGATTGATTGTCAAATTTCCCAAGAAATTAAAATGAGAAAGAGGCCCACGCATGAGTCACTTAAATAGTACGAACCATGTGGGTGTCTGGTTTTCTTCTTTGGGCTGGAGGATTTATGGGAAAAGAGATGAGATTCGCCAGTCTGGATTATGAGGCCTGTGGAGAATAGAGGGATGTGTGTGTGCTTGACAGAAATATCAGTGTAAACAATATAAGTCAAATATAAAGTCGTGCTAAGGTCAAATAATAGTTCTCAGACAGCGTCAAATCAGGCTGAAGATGATGCCTGGTGATAATGTATTGTGGCTGCTGGGTAGAAATTGGTGACAGAAATGTTTTTCTGTTTAAACCGACAGGCTTTCCTGAAGTCGGAGGTCAGTGCTGAGAACACCTTATTTTGGAAGGCATGTGAGAAGTTCCGACAGATCCCAGCCAATTATAAAGAGAAGGTACTTCACAGATGAAAAGGGATTTGGAAAGTTTGATAGTCTAAGAGGGGTCTCTATGAGTCAGAGTCTGACCATGTTTCTCTCCTGTCCAGTTAATCCCGGAGGCTCGCTCCATCTACAACACCTACCTCTCAGGCAGTGCTTCCCATCCCATCAACATTAATGACACGAGGAGTGGGACGTGATAAACCCTCACCTTGACATGTATCACAAGACCCAAAAACAGGTACACCACCATGGACACATCATTATAAAGTATATTAAAATACAATTTCATTTAGCAGATTATCTAATGTGACGCGTGCATACAGTTTTTACATATGGGTGGCCCTGGGAAGCGAACCCACAATCCTGGCATTGTAAGAGCCTTACTCTACCAACTGAGTCATTCAGGACAATATAATCTACTGTACCAAGGCTCACTAGAAAATAATGAAATATTCCTCTATTCCCCATACAGTAGCATGCCCATGTATTGCTGTGGGAAACACAGTAGCACAAATAAGTAATGCCATGGAAAACTGAGTTTAGTAACAAACATGGTTGTGCTGCCTGACTTGACGAGGCTTTTCCTCTGTCTCTCTCTCACTTCAGGTCTTCAAGCTGATGAAGTTTGACAGCTACACGCGCTTTGTTCGCTCCCAGCTCTACCAGAGCTGCATGTTGGCCAATGTGGAGGGCAGGCCTCTACATGAGGTGGGACCCCGCTCGAAGAGCACAGCAACCAGGAAAACTGCTGGGACTGACAGCGCCTCTCTCAGTGACAGGCACAAGGCTGACCAGAAACCCCAAAAGGTACTGTACAGTATTGTGAAGCTTGGCTATAATGTTTGTGCATAAACCAACTCATGACTGAGTATTGTTCTTAGAAACCAAAGGTCAAACCAGGAAAGTCTCTTCCTTTGGATGTGGACGAGGGAGCAGAGAAGAAGATGAAAGCTCTACAGAACAAGTTGACCAGAGACAAACTTCAGGAAAAGAGGTGCTCGTGGGAAGGTACAGTATAATACAATGGGGATAGCATTGGTTCAGAGTTTACGGTACAGTATATGACGTTTCTGGTACGGTGACCTACTGTACATTATTTGAAAAAAGGGTTATTTGGCTGTCGCCATAGGAGAACTCGTTTTGGTTCTAGTTAGAGCCCTTTTTGGTTCCAGGTAGAATCCTTTTGGGTTTCAGGTAGAACCCTCTGTGGAAAAGGTTCTACATGGAATCCAAAACCCTTTTAGATTTCAAATAGCTCCTTTTTTTCTAAGAGTGTACCTGCAGCTGAATATAATGCACCCCATTCCCTTAGCAGAGCTTGCTGACCTTGCTGCAGTCCTACAGAGGAGTGCCAGGCCGGGGTCTCTCTTCAATGCAGTAGAGGTAAGCACACCACACACCAAGCTCTAACTATATCATAAAATATGATCCGACAACATCTCCCTTTGAATTAACTTGTAACTTTTGCCCCCTTTCCCCGCAGCAGTTGGAGAGAGAGCGTTGGCGTGCGGCCCAGGCTGAGAACTGCTGTGTGTTCCTACCTGACGGTACTGCCTCCCTGGCTCCTTTCCATCTACACCGTGCTGACTGGGCTCTGTGAGAAGAAAGGCTTCCCCCTCTCGGATGCCATCATCTACCTGCAGGGCAAGGACAAGTTGAGCCTCAGTCAGATTTGGCTCCTACATGCAGAGCAGAGGCCAACTGTGTAATAAGCAGAATATTTTTATTTTATTTAACCTTTATTTATCAGGCAAGTCAGTTAAGAACAAGTTCTTATTTACAATGACGGCCTAAGAATCAGAATCACGTTTATTGTCCACAAGAGGAACATCTTGGCATAGCTCACACATGACATACACATGACACACACATGAACGCTACATGGAATTGTTCACAATAGCTCCTGGAATGAAACTATTGGTTTAACCCAAAATGGTGTCTGTCTGTCACTTAGCAACATCATAGGTGGAAAAGAGTTTCTATTGTTGATGTACCTGTCCTGTTTGTTCTCTTTCTGTTCTCTGGTTCCTCCACAGAAACCCCTCTCTCTGGACCAGGACAGCTCAGTTCTGAAGGAACAGCAGGTTTTTCTGGAGCTCAGCGTGACTTTTGCATGAGTGACCACATCCTGATATTCCATGACTTTTATTTATCCTTGAAAAGGAAAAGGCTCCATGCTTGCTCAACATTAAAAAACGTGTCACTATTAAAAGCTGGACATTTCGGCCTTCATCAATGGCCTTCATCAATTAGAAAAATGACACAGAGGGAGTATATAGGTCATAAGTCATAAGTAAGACAATTTTATCATCCTGTAATTAAATAAATCATACAACCAGACAAAAAGTATTTCTCAGGGTGGAGATAGTGTCCACAGGGAAGACAGTGGGTATTGTGGTGACGTCCAATGGAACTCTACAGGAAGCAATGACCCCGGTGCTCCAGAAGCAACGTCTGCTACCACAGGACGTCATAGTCACCATGGTAAGTCATTCTGGGGGACTGTGACTGTGACGTTCTGTTGCATAACCTGTAAACCCTCTGATGTTTTCTCTCCATACTCCATTTTATTTCAGAGTGGTAGCATAGAGTCACTAAGCATGAGCACGGCCTTAACCTCACTGGACAAGAAAAAGCTAACACTGGACCGAGTAAAAGGCTAGTATGCTGCAAAGTTGTGTTTTTTGTGTGTATTTGTGTTTAGGAGAGAGACATAGACAGTGAGATTGCCTGTGCTCGAAAGTAAGACTAATGCTGAATCAACCAAGCTTATGCATTTATTTCCCAAAGGAGTTTGTGCAATATTCTGCAATACACTTTTTCCTATTATGCCAAAACACTATGATTTCCCATGACAATTTTCTGTAAGGCTTGATCTTTTACGGTGCTCAATCACCTAGTGTTTTTTTGTGGTAATTGGTTCTTCAAGGTAATTAGCTGTGAGTCTTTATGGGTGAGCTTTGCACAATATTTGCACATTAAAAAAATTATTCAAGATTTGTCAAGTTGGTTGTTGATCATTGCTAAACTGCCATAGATTTCAAGCTGATTTAAGTCAAAACTGTAAATATACCACTCAAGAACATTCAATGTCATCTCAGTAAGCAACTGCTTTGGCTTTTTGATTTAGGTTATTGTCCTGCTGAAAGGTGAATTTGTCTTCCAGTGTCTGTTGGAAAGCAGACTGAACCAGGTTTTCCTCTAGGATTTTGTCTGTGCTTAGCTCTAGTCCATAAAAAAATGTCCTAAAAAACTCCATTGCTTGTTATTCAGGACATGAAGTTAATTTCTTTGCTCATTTTAGTTTTACTTGAGTACCTTCTTGCAAACAGGATGCATGTTGTGGAATTGTTTTAATCTGTTCAGGCTCCCTTCTTTTCACTCTTTCATTTAGCTTAGTATTGTGAAGTAACTACAATGTTGTTGATCCATTCTCAGTTTTCTCCTATCACAGCCATTAATCTCTGTAACTGTTTTAATTAAAGTCACCTTGTAATAGTCCTGACCTGTTTTATGTTGTTTTTTATGTGTTTATGGTCAGGGCATGTGTTTTGGGTGGGCAGTCTATGTTATCTGTTTCTATGTTGGTTTTGGGTTACCTGGTATGGCTCTTGATTAGAGGCAGGTGGTTTGCGTTTTCCTCTAATTAAGAGTCATATTTAGGTAGGGCGTTCTCACTGTTTGTTTGTGGGTGATTGTCTCCTGTGATGTCTTCGTCGTTGTCGATGTATTTTCACATACGGGACTGTTTGGCTGTTCGTGTGTTTTGATGTAACGTTCCTGTCCGTGAGTTTACGTTTAGTGATGTGAGTTTATGTTCAGGTTTCGTTCTACGTCGTTTTGTTGTTTTTGTAGTTTTGAAAGTGTTTTGTTTTGTTTCGTGTTGCCGTCGTATATATAATAAAGATGGCTTATTTCCCTGAAGCTGCGTATTGGTCTGATGATCCTTCTCTCCTCACCTCTTCCGAGGATGAGGAGAGCGACAGCCTTAACAGAATCAACCACCACGCTAAGACCAAGCGGTATGGGAATGCTCTACGGAGCAACAAGGACTCCTGGACTTGGGAGGAGATCCTGGACGGTAGAGGACCTTGGGCTCAACCAGGGGAATATCGCCGTCCAAAGGAGGAGTTGGAAGCAGCGAAGGCTGAGAGGCGCTGGTATGAGGAGGCAGCGCGACGACGCGGTTGGGAGCCCGTGAGTCAGACCAAAAAATTTCTTGGGGGGGGGCACACGAGGAGTGTGGCAAAGCCGGGTAGGATACCCGAGCCAACTCCCCGTGCTTACCGTGGAGGTAGAAGGCGTGGTACTGGTAAGACACCGTGTTATGCGGTAAAGCGCACGGTGTCCCCAGTACGCGTGCTTAGCCCAGTGCGGGCTATTCCACCTTGCCGCACTGGGAGGGCTAGGTTGGGCATCGAGCCGGATGTCATGAAGCCGGCCCAACGTATCTGGCCTCCAGTACGTCTCCTCGGGCCGGCGTACATGGCACCAGCCTTACAGGTGGTGTCCCCGGTTCGCCTGCATAGGCCAGTGCGGGCTATTCCACCTCGCTGCACTGGTAGGGCTACGGGGATCATTCAACCTGGTAGGGTTGGGGAGGCTCGGTGCTCAAGAGCACGTGTCCTCCTTCACGGTCCGGTAGACCCGGTGCCACCTCCATGTACCAGTCCTCCGGTGGCAGCCCCCCGTACCAGGCTGTCTCTCCGGGTTCTCTCTCCTGCTGTTTCCTCCTCTCCAGCGCAGCCAGTGCCTAGACCACGCACCAGGCTGTCTCTCCTTCTCCTCCCTACAGAGCCATCCGTCTCCCCAGCGCCATCTGAGCCATCCGTCTCCCCAGCGCCATCTGAGCCATCCGTCTCCCCAGCGCCATCTGAGCCATCCGTCTCCCCAGCGCCGTCTGAGCCATCCGTCTCCCCAGCGCCGTCTGAGCCATCCGTCTGCCATGAGCCTGCAAAGCCGCCCGTCTGCCATGAGCCTACAGAGCCGTCCGCCAGACAGGAGCCGCTAGAGCCGTCCGCCAGACAGGAGCCGCTAGAGCCGCCCGCCAGACAGGAGCCGCTAGAGCCGCCCGCCAGACAGGAGCCGCTAGAGCCGCCCGCCAGACAGGAGCCGCTAGAGCCGCCCGCCAGACAGGAGCCGCTAGAGCCGCCCGCCAGACAGGAGCCGCTAGAGCCGCCCGCCAGACAGGATCTGCCAGAGCCGCCAACCAGACAGGATCTGCCAGAGCCGCCAACCAGACAGGATCTGCCAGAGCCGCCAACCAGACTGGATCTGCCAGAGCCGCCAGCGAGCCATGACCAGCCAGAGCCGTCCTGCCATGACCAGCCAGAGCCGTCCAGCCAGGACCAGCCAGAGCCGTCCAGCCAGGACCAGCCAGAGCCGTCCAGCCAGGACCAGCCAGAGCCGTCCAGCCAGGACCTGCCAGAGCCGTCCTGCCAGGACCTGCCAGAGCCGTCCTGCCAGGACCTGCCAGAGCCGTCCAGCCAGGACCTGCCAGAGCCGTCCAGCCAGGACCTGCCAGAGCCGTCCAGCCAGGACCTGCCAGAGCCGTCCAGCCAGGACCTGCCAGAGCCGTCCAGCCAGGACCTGCCAGAGCCGTCCAAACAGGACCTGCCAGAGCCGTCCAAACAGGACCTGCCAGAGTCCCTCAGCCAGGACCTGCCAGAGTCCCTCAGCCGGGATCTGCCCCTTGTCCCGGTGCTGCCCCTTGTCCCGGTGCTGCCCCTTGTCCCGGTGCTGCCCCTTGTCCCGGTGCTGCCCCTTGTCCCGGTGCTGCCCCTTGTCCCGGTGCTGCCCCTTGTCCCGGTGCTGCCCCTTGTCCCGGTGCTGCCCCTTGTCCCGGTGCTGCCCCTTGTCCCGGTGCTGGCCGTTTATTTAGGGGAAGGTAGTTTTAGGGTGGTCAGGGGAAGGGGTAGACAGAAGAGGGGAGTGACTATGGTGGTGTGGGGAGAGCGTCCAGAGCCGGAGCCACCACCGTGGTCAACTGCCCACCCAGACCCTCCCCTGGACTTTGTGCTGGTGCGCCCGGCGTTCGCACCTTGAGGGGGGGGTTCTGTAATAGTCCTGACCTGTTTTATGTTGTTTTTTATGTGTTTATGGTCAGGGCATGTGTTTTGGGTGGGCAGTCTATGTTATCTGTTTCTATGTTGGTTTTGGGTTACCTGGTATGGCTCTTGATTAGAGGCAGGTGGTTTGCGTTTTCCTCTAATTAAGAGTCATATTTAGGTAGGGCGTTCTCACTGTTTGTTTGTGGGTGATTGTCTCCTGTGATGTCGTTGTCGATGTATTTTCACATACGGGACTGTTTGGCTGTTCGTGTGTTTTGATGTAACGTTCCTGTCCGTGAGTTTACGTTTAGTGATATGAGTTTATGTTCAGGTTTCGTTCTACGTCGTTTTGTTGTTTTTGTAGTTTTGAAAGTGTTTTGTTTTGTTTCGTGTTGCCGTCGTATATATAATAAAGATGGCTTATTTCCCTGAAGCTGCGTATTGGTCTGATGATCCTTCTCTCCTCACCTCTTCCGAGGATGAGGAGAGCGACAGCCTTAACACACCTTTGGCCTCTTGGTGAAGTCCCTGAGCGGTTTCTTTCCTCTCCGGCAACTTACAGTATTTAGGAAGGACGTATGTATCTTTGTAGTGACTGGGTGTATTGATACACCATCCAAAGTGTAATTTACTTCACTATGCTCAAAGGGATATTCAATGTCTCTTTTTTATTTTATTTTTGTATCTACCAATCGGTGCCCTTCTTTGCGAGGCATTGGAAAACCTCCCTGGTCTTTGTGGTTGAATATGTGTTTGAAATTCACTACTCGACTGATGGACCTTACCGATAATTGTATGTGTGGGGAACAGAGATGAGGTAGTCATAAAAAAATCATGTTAAACACTATTATTGCACAAAGAGTCCAATGTATTATGTGACTTGTTAAGCTGTTGTTTACTGCAGGACTTATTTAGGCTTGCCATAACAATGGGCTTGAATACTTCTTGACACAGGACATTTTAGCTTTAAATGTTTTATTAATTAGTAAGCATTTCTATAAACATACAGTACCAGTCAAAACTTTGGACACACATACTCATTCAAGGGTTTTACTTTATTTTTTTACTATTTCTACATTGTTGAATAATAGTGAAGACATCAAAATTATGAAAGTAACTAAACAAGTATATATTTTATATTTGAGATTCTTCAAAGTAGTCACCCTTTGCCTTGATAACAGCTTTGCACAAACTTGGCATTCTCTCAACCAGCTTTATGAGGTAGTCACCTGGAATGCATTTCAATTAACAGGTGTGCCTTGTTAAAAGCTAATTTATGGAATTTCTTTCCTACTTAATGCGTTTGAGTCAATCAGTTGTCTTGTGACAAGTTAGTGGTTGTATACAGAAGATAGCCCTATTTGGTAAAAGACCAAGTCCATAATATGGCAAGAACAGCTCAACTAAGCAAGGAGAAATGACAGTCCATCATTACTTTAAGGCATGAAGGTCAGTCAATACGGAACATTTCAAGAACTTTGAGCGTTTCGTCAAGTGCAGTTGCACAAACTATCAATGATGAAACTGGCTCTCATGAGGATCGCCACAGGATAGGAAGCCCCAGAGTTAAAATCAAATCAAATCGAATCAAAATGTATTTGTCACATGCGCCAAATACAACAGACTTTCCGTGAAATGCTTACTTACAAGCCCGTAACCAACAGTGCAGTTACCAAATAAACTAAAATAAAAAAGTAATAATAAAAAAGTAACACAATAAGAATAACAATAATGAGGTTATATACAGGGGGCACCGGTACCGAGTCAGTGTTCGGGGGTACAGGTTAGTTGAGGTAATTTGTACATGTAGGTGGGGTTGAAGTGACTATGCATAGATAATAAACAGTGAGTAGCAGTAGCAGCAGTGTACAAGGGGGGAGGGGGGGGGGGGGGGGGGTGATTGTTCGGTGGCGATTTAGTTAATTGTTCAGCAGTCTTATGGCTTGGGGGTAGAAGCTGTTGAAGAGCCTCTTGGTTTTATACTTACCGCTTGCCTTGGGGTAGCAGAGAAATCAGTCTATAACTTGTGTGACTGGAGTCTCTGATAATTTTATGGACTTTCCTCTGACACCGACTATTATATTGGTCCTGGATGGCAGGAAGCTTGGCCCCAGTGATGTACTGCGCCGTTCGCACTACCCTCTGTAGCACCTTGCGGTCAGATGCCGAGCAGTTACCATACCAGGCGATGATGCAACCTGTAATGTCCTGACCAGAGTTCTTATGTGTTTTGCTTGTTTAGTGTTGGTCAGGACGTGAGCTGGGTGGGAATTCTATGTTGTGTGTCTAGTTCGTCTGTTTCTGTGTTCAGCCTAATATGGTTCTCAATCAGAGACAGCTGTCAATCGTTGTCCCTGATTGAGAATCATATATAGGTGGCTTGTTTTGTGTTGGGGATTGTGGGTGGTTGTTTCCTGTCTCTGTGTTTGTGTTCTGCACCAGATAGGACTGTCTCGGTTTTCACGTTTGTTATTTTGTAGTTTGTATAGTGTTCACGTTATTGTCATTCTTTATTAAACATGTTGAACACTAACTGCGCTGCATTTTGGTCCTCTCCTTCATCCCAGGAAGAAAGCCGTTACACAACCGGTCAGGATGCTCTCAATGGTGCAGCTGTAGAACCTTTTGAGGATCTGGGGACCCATGCCAAATCTTTTCAGTCTCCTGAGGGGAAAAGGTTTTGTTGTGCGCTCTTTACGACTGTCTTGGTATGTTTGGACCATGATAGTTCATTGGTGATGTGGACACTAAGGAACTTGACACTATTGAACCGCTTCACTACAGCCCTGTCAATGTTAATGGGGGCCTGTTCAGCCCGCCTTTCCTGTAGTCCACGATCAGCTCCTTAGTCGTGCTCACATTGAGGGAGAGGTTGTTGTCCTGGCACCACACTGCCAGTTGTCTGATCTCCTCCCTATAGGCCATCTCATCATTGTCGGTGATCAGGCCTACCACTGTTGTGTCATCAGCAAACTTAATGATGGTGTTGGAGTTGTGTTTGGCCATGCAGTCGTGGGTGAACAGGGAATACAGTGGGGGACTAAGTACACACCCCTGAGGGGCCCCAGTGTTAAGGATCAGCGTGGCAGATGTGTTCTTGCCTACTCTTACCACCTGGGGGCAGCCCATCAGGAAGTCCAGGATCCAGTTGCAGAGGGATGTGTTTAGTCCCAGAGTCCTTAGCTTAGTGATGAGCTTCGTGGGCGTTATGGTGTTGAACGCTGGAGCTGTACTCAATGAACAGCATTCTCACATAGGTGTTCCTTTTGTCCAGGTGAGAAAGGGCAGTGTGGTGTGCAATTGAGACAGCGTCATCTGTGGATCTGTTGGGGCGGTATGCGAATTGGAGTGGGTCTAGGGTGTCCAGGAGGATGCTGTTGATGTGAGCCATGACCAGCCTTTCAAAGCACTTCATGGCTACTGACGTGAGTGCCACGGGGCGATAGTCATTTAGGCAGGTTACCTTCGCTTCCTTGGGCATGGGGACAATGGTGGTCTGCTTGAAACATGTAGGTATAAGAGTCTCGGTCAGGGAGAGGTTGAAAATGTTAGTGAAGACACTTGCCAGTTGGTATGCGCATGGTTTGAGTACACGTCCTGGTAATCCGTCTGGCCCAGCGGCTTTGTGAATGTTGACCTGTTTAAGGTTTTGCTCACACCGGCTACTGAGAGCGTTATCACACAGTCAACCAGAACAGCTGGTGCTCTCATGCATGCTTCAGTGTTGCAAGGCATTTAGCTCATCTGGTAGGCTCACGTCACTGGGCAGCTCGCGTCTGGGTTTCCCTTTGTAGTCCGTAATAGTTTTGAAGACATGCCACATCCGACCAGCGTCAGAGCCAGTGTATTAGGATTCAATCTTAATCCTGTGTTGACGCTTTGCTTGTTTGTGGTTCCTCTGAGGGCATAGCGGGATTTCTTATAAGCACCCTGATTCGTCTCCCGCTCCTTGAAAGCGGCAGCTCTAGCCTTTAGCTCGATGAGGATGTTGCCTGTAATCCAGGTCTTCTGGTTGGGATATGTACGTACACTTATTATTGCACTTATTGATGAAGCCGATGACTGAGGTGGTGTACTCCTCAATGCCATTGGATGAATCCCGGAACATATTCCAGTCTGTGCTAGCAAAACAGTCCTGTAATGTAGCATCCGCGTCATCTGACCACTTCCATATTGAGCGAGTCAATGGTACTTCCTGCTTTAGTTTATGCTTGTAAGCAGGAATCAGGAGGATATAATTATGGTCAGATTTGCCAAATGGAGGGCGGGGGAGAGCTTTGTATGCATCTCTGTGTGTGGAGTAAAGGTGGTCTAGGATTTTTTTTCTCTGGTTGCACATGTGACATGCTGGTAAAAATGTGGTAAAACTGATTTAAGTTTGTCTGCATTAAAGTCCTAGGCCACTAAGAGTGCCGCTTCTGGGTGAGCATTTTCTTCTTTGCTTATGGCCTTATAGAGTTGGTTGAGAGCGGTCTTAGTGCCAGCTTCATTCTGTGGTGGTAAATAGACTGCTACGAATAATATAGATGAGAACTCTCTTGGTAAATAGTGTGGTCTACAGCTCATCATAAGGTACTCTACCTCAGGCGAGCAATACCTCGAGACTTCTTTAATATTTGACATCGCGCACCAGCTGTTATTGACAAATAGACACACACCCCCACCCCTCGTCTTACCAGAGGTAGCGTCTCTATTCTGCCGGTGCATGGAAAATCCCGCTTATTGTCCATATCGTCGTTCAGCCTCGTCACGGTGAATTTTGTATTTATTTTATTTATTTCACCTTTATTTAGCCAGGTAGGCAAGTTGAGAACAAGTTCTCATTTACAACTGCGACCTGGCCAAGAATAAAGCAAAGCAGTTCGACACATACAACAACACAGAGTTACACATGGAATAAACAAAACAAACAGTCAATAACTGTATCTATATACACTGTGTGCAAATGAGGTAAGAAAAGGGAGGTAAGGCAATAAATAGGCCATGGTGGCGAAGTAATTACAACATACCTGTCAGGGTTTGTGTGCAGAGATGTGGCGGAGTCAAGCGCAGGACACAGGTGTTGAGCAAAACAACGGCGTTTACTCAAAATACAAGCAAAAATTCCTCAATGGGAATATAACAAACACACATGCACCAACAACAACCACTAACAAAACAAACAATCACGGACAGAACAGAAATGTATGCCAGAGGGTTAAATAGGGAACATGATAGGGGAATTGAAACCAGGTGTGTGTAATACAGACAAAACAAAACAAAACTGAAAAATGGATCGGTGGTGACTAGAAAGCCGGTGACGTTGACCGCCGAACACCACCCGAACAAGGAGAAGGGCCGACTTCGGCGGAAGTCGTGACAATACCAATTAGACAATAGAGTGATTGATGTGCAGAAGATGAATGTGCAAGTAAAGATACAGGCGTGCAAAGGAGCAAGATAAATAAATAAATACAGTATGTGGATGAGGTAGTTGGATGGGTTATTTACAGATGGGCTATGCACAGGTGCAGTGATCTGTGAGCTGCTCAGAAAGCTTCAGACAGTTGCTCAGACTAGCTTAAAGCTAGTGAGGGAGGTAAGAGTCTCCAGCTTCAGTGATTTTTGCAATTCATTCCAGTCATTGGCAGCAGAGAACTGGAAGGAAAGGCGCCAAAGGAGGAATTGGCTTTGGGGGTGACTAGAGAGATATACCTGCTGGAGCGCATGCTACGGGTGGGTGCTGCTATGGCGAGAAGTGAGCTGAGAGAAGGCGGGGCCTTACCTATCAGAAACTTGTAGATGACCTGAAGCCAGTGGGTTTGAAGCGAGGGCCAGCCAACGAGAGTGTACAGGTTGCAGTGGTGGGTAGTTTATGGGGCTTTGGTGACAAAACGGATGGTACTGTGATAGACTGCATCCAATTTGTTGAGTAAAGTGTTGTAGGCTATTTTGTAAATAACATCGCCGAAGTTGAGGATCGGTAGGATGGTCAGTTTTACAAGGGTATGTTTGGCAGCATGAGTGAAGGATGCTTTGTTGCAAATAGGAAGCCGATTCTAGATGTAATTTTGGATTGCAGATGCTTAATGTGAGTCTGGAAGGAGAGTTTACAGTCTAACCAGACACCTAGGTATTTGTAGTTGTCCACATATTCTAAGTCAGACCCGTCCAAAGTAGTGATGCTGGGTGGGCGGGCAGGTGTGGGCAGCGATCGGTTGAAGAGCATGCATTTAATTTTACTTGCATTTAAGTGCAGTTAGAGGCCACGGAAGGAGAGTTGTATGGCATTGAAGCTCGTCTGGAGGTTAGTTAACACAGTGTCCAAAGTAGGGCCAGAAGTATACAGAATGGTGTCGTCTGCGTAGAGGTGGATCAGAGAATCACCAAGGCTGTTTAGTCTGCCGATAAGAATGTGGTGATTGACAGAGTCGAAAGCCTTGGCCAGGTCGATGAATAGGGCTGCACAGTAATGTCTCTTATTGATGGCAGTTATGATATTGTTTAGGACCTTGAGCGTGGCTGAGGTGCACCCATGACCAGCTCTGAAACCAGATTGCATAGCGGAGAAGGTACGGTGGGAATTCGAAATGGTCGGTAATCTGTTTGTTAACTTGGCTTTCAAAGACCTTAGAAAGGTAGGGTAGGATAGATATAGGTCTGTAACATAAGATGTCCCGTTGGTAGGGTGATCTTAATCGTAGGTCATCAATTTTATTATCCAATGATTGCATGTTAGCAAGAAGAACGGATGGCAGTGGGAGTTTACTCACTCGCCTACGGATCTTCAGAAGGATGCCTGATCTGCGGCCATTTTTCCTGCATCTTTTCTTCACACAAAAGGTGGGGATCTGGGCCTGTTCCAGTGAAAGCAGAATATCCTTCTCGTCGGACTCGTTAAAGGAAAAGTTTTTTTCCAATCCGCGGTGATTAATCGCTGTTCTGATGTCCAGAAGTTGTTTCGGTAATAAGAGATGGTGGCAGCAACATTATGTACACAATAAGTAAAAAAATAAGTTACACAAAGTGCAAAAAAAACGAACAAAATTGCACAATTGGTTGGGAGAACGTAAAACGTCAGCCATTTTCATCGGCACCAGCAGAGTTACCTCTGCTGCAGAGGATAAGTTCATTAGAGTTAACTGCACCAGACTGCACCCAAAATAAATGCTTCACAGAATTCAAGTAAAGAACAGATCTCAACGTCAACTGTTCAGAGGAGACTGCGTGAATCTGGCCTTCATGGTCAAATTGCTGCAAAGAAACATGAGCAATGGACATAAGACCGGTGGAAATCTGTTCTTTGGTCTGAGGAGTCCAAATTGGCGATTTTTAGTTCCAACCGCCGCATCTTTGTGAGACGCAGAGTATGTGAATGAATGATCATGTGTGGTTCCCACCATGAAGCATGGAGGAGGAGGTGTGATGGTGTGGGGGTGCTTTGCTGGTGACACTGTCAGCGATTTATTTAGAATTCAAGGCACACTTAATTAGCATGGCTACCACAGCATTCTGCAGCGCTACGTCCTCCCATCTGGTTTGCGCTTAGTGGGACTATCATTTGTTTTTCAACAGGACAATGACCCAACACACCTCCAGGCTGTGTAAGGGCTATTTGACCAAGAAGGAGAGTGACGGAGTTCTGCATCAGATAATCTGGCCTCCACAATCACCCGACCTCAACCCAATTGAGATGGTTAGGGATGAGTTGGACCGCAGAGTGAAGGAAAAGCAGCCAACAAGTGCTCAGCATATGTGGGAACTCCTTCAAGACTGTTGCAAAAGCATTCCAGGTGAAGCTGGTTGAGAGAATGCCAAGAGTGTGCAAAGCTGTCATCAAGGCAATAGGCTGGCTACTTTGAAGAGTCACATTTGTTTAACAGTTTTTTGGTTACTACATGATTTCATATGTGTTATTTCATAGTTTTGATGTCTTCACTATTATTCTCCAATGTAGAAAATAGTAAAAATAAAGAAAAACCCTTGAATAAGTAGGTGTGTCCAAACTTTTGACTGGTACTGTAGTTCCACTTTGACATTATGGGGTGTTGTTTGTTGAAAAATGACACGAAATCTCAATTTAATACATTTTAAATTCAGGCAGTAACACAACAAAATGTGGAAACGGGAAAGGGGTATGAATACTTTCTGAAGGCACTGTAATTACCTAGCAAACTCATTGTCACTAATTGTCATGTTTGGCTTGACACTGACAACAATGGAGCTGGCAAGAGCACAAACATATCCGGAACCAAGCTAGTAATTACCATTTTACCATGTGATTTCAATGTAAACACCAGATAAATAGCCTCAACTCATAAGTAAAATACATCTTCTGATGAAGATTCTACATCTGGTACTGTAGATGTCATTGTACTAGATTCATGTACACTACATTCTCTCTTTATCCTTTGCTTATGTGCATCAGGGAGCAAAACAGTGTTTCCTCCTGAGCAAATGTCTCATCACATTTATGTTGTTGTGGACTGTGTAACCCCTCCACAGTGGAGCTCTTACTAGCATCACTAAACCCACATCACTTTGCATCTACTGAACTGACTGTATCACAACCGTTACTGACCAAGGAATTCATGTATAATGTATAACAAATAGAGAATAATGCTTTTGACAACTTCTCTTCTAGCTTTAAAGAGCAGGAACTTCTCTAGTTTCTATGTTTAAGTCCATCAACACATTTCGCTGTCCTGTTCTTATATTTAGTCTAAACCTCTAAATTGTTCTGTATAGTTTCATTGATGAGTTTGAGAATATTTGATCATAATATTCCCCCCAGGTACCTAGCAGAGCAGCAGCACAAGGGTGAGTGGTACTGGAGCACTGCTCTGTCTGTCTGTTGGTCTGTCTGCTTGGTCTGACTGTCTGTCTGCTTGGTCTGACTGTCTGACTGTCTGTCTGCTTGGTCTGTCTGCTTGGTCTGTCTGTCTGTCTGTCTGTCTGTCTGTCTGCTTGGTCTGTCTGTCTGCTTGGTCTGTCTGTCTGTCTGACTGTCTGTCTACTTGGTCTGTCTGTCTACTTGGTCTGTCTGTCTGCTTGGTCTGACTGTCTGTCTGTCTGCTTTGCCTGACTATCTGATTTTCTGTCTGTCTGCTCTGCCTGCCTGTCTATCTGCTTGGTCTGACTGTCTGTTTGCTTGGTCTGACTGTCTGTCTGTATGTCTGTCTGTCTACTCTGTCTGACTGTCTGTCTACTTGGTCTGTCTGTCTAGTCTCTCTGACTGTCTGACTGTCTGTCTGTTTGTCTGTCTGCTTGGTCTGACTGTCTGTCTGTCTGTCTGTCTGTCTGTCTGTCTGTCTGCTTGGTTTGACTGTCTGTCTGTCTGTCTGTCTGCTTTGCCTGGCTATCTGATTTTCTGTCTGTCTGCTCTGAATGCCTGCCTGTCTGCTTGGTCTGACTGTCTGACTGTCTGTCTGTCTGCTCTGTCTGTTTGTCTGTCTGCTTGGTCTGTCTGTCTGTCTGTCTGTCTGTATGTCTACTCTGTCTGACTGTCTGTCTACTTGGTCTGTCCGTCTGTCTGCTTGGTCTGACTGTCTGTCTGTCTGCTTTGCCTGACTATCTGATTTTCTGTCTGTCTGCTCTGCCTGCCTGTCTATCTGCTTGGTCTGACTGTCTGTTTGCTTGGTCTGACTGTCTGTCTGTATGTCTGTCTGTCTACTCTGTCTGACTGTCTGTCTACTTGGTCTGTCTGTCTGGTCTCTCTGACTGTCTGACTGTCTGTCTGTTTGTCTGTCTGCTTGGTCTGTCTGTCTGCTTGGTCTGTCTGTCTGTCTGTCTGTCTGTCTGTCTGTCTGTCTGCTTTGCCTGGCTATCTGATTTTCTGTCTGTCTGCTCTGAATGCCTGCCTGTCTGCTTGGTCTGACTGTCTGACTGTCTGTCTGTCTGTCTGCTCTGTCTGTTTGTCTGTCTGCTTGGTCTGACTGTCTGTCTGTCTGTCTGCTTGGTCTGACTGTCTGACTGTCTGACTGTCTGTCTGTCTGCTTTGCCTGACTATCTGATGTTATGTCTGTCTGCTTTGCCTGCCTGTCTGTCTGCTTGGTCTGACTGTCTGACTGTCTGTCTGTCTGCTCTGTCTGTTTGTCTGTCTGCTTGGTATGTCTGTCTGTCTGTCTGTCTGTCTACTTGGTCTGTCTGTCTGTCTGTCTGTCTGTCTGTCTGTCTGTCTGTCTGTCTGTCTGTCTGTCTGTCTGCCTGTCTGTCTGTCTGTCTGTCTGCTTGGTCTGTCTGTCTGTCTGTCTGCTTGGTCTGTCTGTCTGACTGTCTGTATATCTGTCTGTCTAATCTGTCTGTCTGAGGACAATACATGGATTCAGGTGTTAAAAAAAGTGATTGGCTTGTCCAACATTGTGAACGTATTCTATGTTGTTTAGATGAAAAGATCAGCTGTTGTAGAGGTGGACGCTAGCTCCCTCTGTGGTGCTGATAGAGTCCCCACCAACGCCAGGCTGAGAAAACCTATAACATGGATGGTAAGGTAGTGGTTTGGGAACCTACTGGACATTAGTGCTATGATCAGCTGGTATCTAGCAATTAGTTTATGGCATGAGCCTAATATTATTTTGTTTTATTTTATTGTTGTTGAGATACTATTAAATCTGTCTAAAGAAAGGTTAAATAAAAAAATCTATAAAATAAAATGTTAACAAGAATTGTCTGTTGTCTGTATTTCTGATGGAGCTTGGAATGTTAGCTGTGGAATGTTAGCTAAACAGGCTGGTACTCAGGCTAGTGGAATGTTAGCTAAACAGGCTGGTACTCAGGCTAGTGGAATGTTAGCTAAACAGACTGGTACTCAGGCTAGTGGAATGTTAGCTAAACAGGCTGGTACTCAGGCTAGTGGAATGTTAGCTAAACAGGCTGGTACTCAGGCTAGTGGAATGTTAGCTAAACAGACTGGTACTCAGGCTAGTGGAATGTTAGCTAAACAGGCTGGTACTCAGGCTAGTGGAATGTTAGCTAAACAGGCTGGTACACAGGCTAGTGGAATGTTAGCTAAACAGACTGGTACTCAGGCTAGTGGAATGTTAGCTAAACAGGCTGGTACTCAGGCTAGTGGAATGTTAGCTAAACAGACTGGTACTCAGGCTAGTGGAATGTTAGCTAAACAGGCTGGTACTCAGGCTAGTGGAATGTTAGCTAAACAGGCTGGTACTCAGGCTAGTGGAATGTTAGCTAAACAGACTGGTACTCAGGCTAGTGGAATGTTAGCTAAACAGGCTGGTACTCAGGCTAGTGGAATGTTAGCTAAACAGGCTGGTACACAGGCTAGTGGGATGTTAGCTAAACAGGCTGGTACTCAGGCTAGTGGAATGTTAGCTAAACAGGCTGGTACACAGGCTAGTGGAATGTTAGCTAAACAGGCTGGTACTCAGGCTAGTGGAATGTTAGCTAAACAGGCTGGTACACAGGCTAGTGGAATGTTAGCTAAACAGGCTGGTACTCAGGCTAGTGGAATGTTAGCTAAACAGGCTGGTACACAGGCTAGTGGAATGTTAGCTAAACAGGCTGGTACTCAGGCTAGTGGAATGTTAGCTAAACAGGCTGGTACTCAGGCTAGTGGAATGTTAGCTAAACAGGCTGGTACACAGGCTAGTGGAATGTTAGCTAAACAGGCTGGTACTCAGGCTAGTGGAATGTTAGCTAAACAGGCTGGTACTCAAGCTAGTGGAATGTTAGCTAAACAGGCTGGTACTCAGGCTAGTGGAATGTTAGCTAAACAGGCTGGTACACAGGCTAGTGGAATGTTAGCTAAACAGGCTGGTACTCAGGCTAGTGGAATGTTAGCTAAACAGGCTGGTACACAGGCTAGTGGAATGTTAGCTAAACAGACTGGTACTCAGGCTAGTGGAATGTTAGCTAAACAGGCTGGTACTCAGGCTAGTGGAATGTTAGCTAAACAGGCTGGTACACAGGCTAGTGGAATGTTAGCTAAACAGGCTGGTACTCAGGCTAGTGGAATGTTAGCTAAACAGGCTGGTACTCAGGCTAGTGGAATGTTAGCTAAACAGGCTGGTACACAGGCTAGTGGAATGTTAGCTAAACAGGCTGGTACTCAGGCTAGTGGAATGTTAGCTAAACAGGCTGGTACTCAGGCTAGTGGAATGTTAGCTAAACAGGCTGGTACACAGGCTAGTGGAATGTTAGCTAAACAGACTGGTACTCAGGCTAGTGGAATGTTAGCTAAACAGGCTGGTACTCAGGCTAGTGGAATGTTAGCTAAACAGGCTGGTACTCAGGCTAGTGGAATGTTAGCTAAACAGGCTGGTACTCAGGCTAGTGGAATGTTAGCTAAACAGGCTGGTACACAGGCTAGTGGAATGTTAGCTAAACAGGCTGGTACTCAGGCTAGTGGAATGTTAGCTAAACAGGCTGGTACTCAGGCTAGTGGAATGTTAGCTAAACAGGCTGGTACTCAGGCTAGTGGAATGTTAGCTAAACAGGCTGGTACACAGGCTAGTGGAATGTTAGCTAAACAGGCTGGTACTCAGGCTAGTTGAATGTTAGCTAAACAGGCTGGTACACAGGCTAGTGGAATGTTAGCTAAACAGGCTGGTACTCAGGCTAGTGGAATGTTAGCTAAACAGGCTGGTACACAGGCTAGTGGAATGTTAGCTAAACAGGCTGGTACTCAGGCTAGTGGAATGTTAGCTAAACAGGCTGGTACTCAGGCTAGTGGAATGTTAGCTAAACAGGCTGGTACACAGGCTAGTGGAATGTTAGCTAAACAGGCTGGTACTCAGGCTAGTGGAATGTTAGCTAAACAGGCTGGTACTCAGGCTAGTAGAATGTTAGCTAAACAGACTGGTACTCAGGCTAGTGGAATGTTAGCTAAACAGGCTGGTACTCAGGCTAGTGGAATGTTAGCTAAACAGGCTGGTACACAGGCTAGTGGAATGTTAGCTAAACAGGCTGGTACACAGGCTAGTATATTAATATACTTAAATGCAAAATATGAACAGTTACATGTGTTTTGTACAGTTGTTCTGCTGTTTATTTTGTCTGGGAGAAAAGAAATGCATGTATTGATAACCTAGAGTGTAAAGTGTAAATACAATTATATTGTCATTGGAATACAAAGTTTGCCACAACAATGTAATCTCTGACAATGTAATCTCTGGAATGAATTACTCTCTCTCTGGGTGAAGAGATACTGTGGAGTATTAAATGGAGGATAATTGCCTGAGTATGTGGTAGCCTTTTATTTTCAGTCTCCCTTGTTGGGTTGTTAGTATTCACTCCATACGCCTTCAAATAAAAAAGGAGGATGACCATAATGCTTTCGTGATAAGGAGAAGAGAGAGAACAGAAAGGGAGGGGAAAGACCTCAGTGGTGAGTGTGGGGGTGTGGGGGGTGGGTGGAGATAATGGAGGATGAATGACGTAGTTTCTAGCCTGTTGAGCTTGAGCTGGAACTGCTGTTCACACAATTGAATACCCCCTATCTCTCTGCCTCTGCTGCTCTCTCAATTCAATTCAAGGGCTTTATTGGCGGGGAACATATGTTAACATTGCCAAAGCAAGTAAAATAGATAAACAAATGTGAAATAAACAATACAAATTCTCTCTCTCTCTCTCTCTCTCTCTCTCTCTCTCTCTCTCTCTCTCTCTCTCTCTCTCTCTCTCTCTCTCTCTCTCTCTCTCTCTCTCTCTCTCTCTCTCTCTCTCTCTCTCTCTCTCTCTCTCTCTCTCTCTCTCTCTCTCTCTCTCTCTCTCTCTCTCTCCTCTCTCTCTCTCTCTCTCTCTCTCTCTCTCTCTCTCTCTCTCTCTCTCTCTCTCTCTCTCTCTCTCTCTCTCTCTCTCTCTCTCTCTCTCAAACACACTCAAACACATACCTTGACGTGATTGGTCCACGCCGGCACACCGGATGCTCACAGAGAAGAATATTTGGATCTGTGATGCTCTTCATACAGTACTGGACGTGTCATTTACTGAGAAATAAAGAGGTGAAGACTGATGACTTGGAGCAATCACTCTAACAGGTTCTACGTAGAGGGGAGAGAGAGGAACAAGTGAGACAGAGAAGGGAGGAGAGAAAGAGGGAGAGAAGAGAAGAACTCTTAGCCACCCCACTTAACCATCCACAGGCGTGTGTCTTAGCAGTTCTGTGTCTCGTTGTAGAAGAGTGTTCAAGTAGGCTACAGATTTTCAAAGAAACCACTGTCTTTGTACTATTCTGCACATCCCACTCTAACTCTTAAATTCCCCGGGGCTGGACTTCATACAGAACAGCAAGGTAAGCTTCCTTTGCGTGGCTTTGTTGCAGTATTGTAAAGCTTGAGGAGGTCAGCTATTTACAGTATCTCTACATTTGTCATTGTATTTTTAACAGCTTACAGCAGCCCACATCACTTGATAGTTCTAGTTGTTTTACACTATGACTGTTGTCACAGTGTAAAATTACCTTGACTAACCTGTACCCCCGCATATTGACATGGTGCCGGTACCTCCTGTATAGAGCCTCGTTATTATTATGGAAATTAATAGTGTTACTTTTTGATTGATTCAATTTTTTTAACTTTAGTTTATTTAAAAAATATTTCATTAACTCTATTTCTTGAACTGCATTGTCGGTTAAGGGCTTGTAAGTAAGCATTTCACAGTAAGGTACAATTTTATTTTATTTTATTTGTCAGGTGATGCATCATAGTCTAAGACATGAGGAAGTAAGCCCACATCACTGGCTAGTGGAGTTGTTTTACACTATGACTGTTGTCAGATGATGCGTCATAGTCTAAGGCACTATGACTGTTGTCAGGGGATGCTTCATAGTCTAAGACACTATGACTGTTGTCAGGTGATGTGTCATAGTCTAAGGCACTATGACTGTTGTCAGGTGATGTGTCATAGCCTAAGACACTATGACTGTTGTCAGGTGATGCTTCATAGTCTAAGACACTATGACTGTTGTCAGGTGATGTGTCATAGCCTAAGACACTATGACTGTTGTCAGGTGATGTGTCATAGTCTAAGACACTATGACTGTTGTCAGGTGATGCTTCATAGTCTAAGACACTATGACTGTTGTCAGGTGATGTGTCATAGCCTAAGACACTATGACTGTTGTCAGATGATGCGTCATAGTCTAAGGCACTATGACTGTTGTCAGGTGATGTGTCATAGTCTAAGACACTATGACTGTTGTCAGGTGATGCGTCATAGTCTAAGACACTATGACTGTTGTCAGGTGTGACTTCATAGTCTAAGACACTATGATTGTTGTCAGGTGACCATATAACCAACCCATTACCTAACCATATACCTAACCCTTTAACTAGCCATATAACTAACCCTTTAACTAACCCTATGCATCAGAGGTGGACTGGGACAAGAATGCAGCCCTGGCATTTTATCCACACCAGCCCACATCACTGTGCTCACCACCAACTCCACACACACACGCACGCACGCACGCACGCACGCACACACACACACACACACACACACACACACACACACACACACACACACACACACACACACACACACACACACACACACACACACACACACACACACACACACACACACACACACACACACACACACACACACACACACACACACACACCCTGAGTCTGCACCCCCTTCTTAGACACAGGCAGTAGTGCTGACATATAACACTGACAGTACAGTAAAGCGTTTCTCAACCATTTCTGTACAAGTTACTGGCGAGACATGGTCCTCCTCTTTTTTAATAAATACAAATGCAAATAGTATACCTAGCTTCACGTTGAAATGATGGTGTCATTTGTTTGGCAAATCAGATGTCATTGTAGCCTACACAAACCCAACCTCAGTCCTATTTTACTTTCACATACAGCTTGTGTAAGACAAGTTAGTTACTTTCAACTTTTCAATGTTATATAGGAAGTCTAAACAAATGAGTATGGAAGCTGACAACCACTGTCTAAATGTGTTGACGTGACAGTTAAATCTAACACAAGCTTGTTTCTCAAGCTAAGCAGCGTACGTAGAGGGAGGCATCTGGATGGTGGACTCGTTCTCACTGAAGTGCGTTACCCCTCATATACCCAAAAGGACTCAATGTTCAGGCAGGAATTGTTGGACTGCGGCTTCACATCTTATTTCAATATACCTCTTAATAGCATGACGTTGATGTCACGCCCTGGCCTTAGTATTCTTTGTTTTCTTTATTATTTTAGTTAGGTCAGGGTGTGACATGGGGAATGTTTGTGTTTTGTTGGTTTTGGGTGTTTCTATGGTAAAGGGGTTGTTGGGTGTAGTATATGGGTTTGTGTTGAGTTCATGTGTCTAGCGTTGTCTATGTATGTTTAGTTGTCTAGGAGAGTCTATGGTTACCTGAATGAGTTCCCAATTAGAGACAGCTGATTTCGGTTGTCTCTGATTGGGAGCCTTATTTAGGGTAGCCATAGGCTTTCATTTGTTGTGAGTAGTTGTCTATGTGATACGTTTGTAGCCTGTGTGTGCACATCGTTATTTTAGCTTCACGATCGTTTTCTTGTTTTGTTTAGTGTGAAAGTGTTTTTGTTTCGTTGGCCTTCTTCATCAATAAAAAGGAGATGGCTTATTTTCCTAAAGCTGCGTTTTGGTCCATCAATCCTCCACACGATCGTGACAGAACTACTCACCATTACAGGACCAAGCGGCATGGAAAGCGGCAACAGGACCCACCTACACAGGATTCGTGGACATGGGAGGAGATACTGGATGGTAAGGGGCCGTGGGCACAACCGGGAGAATATCGCCTTCCTCGTGAAGAGCTGGAGGCAGCTAAAGCCGAGAGGAGGCGATATGAGGAGGCAGCACGGAGACAAGGCTGGAAGCCCGTGAGTACAACCCAAAAATTTCTTGGGGGGGGCCTTAAAGGGAGTGTGGCAAAGTCAGGTAGGAAACCTGCGCCTACTCCCTGTACTTACCGTGGAGAGCGAGAGTACAGGCAGACACCGTGTTACGCAGTAGAGCGCACGGTGTCTCCTGTACGCGTGCATAGCCCGGTTCGGTACATTTCAGCTCCACGTATCGGCCGGGCTAGACTGAGCGTTGAGCCGTATGTCATGAAGCCGGCCCAACGCATCTGGTCACCAGTGCGTCTCCTCGGGCCGGCGTACATGGCACCAGCCTTACGCATGGTGTCCCCGGTTCGCCTACATAGGCCGGTGCGGGTTTTTCCACCTCCCCGCACTGGTCAGGCGACGGGGAGCATACAACCAGGTAGGGTTGGGCAGGCTCGGCGCTCAAGGGAGCCAGTACGCCTGCACGGTCCGGTATTTCCGGCGCCACCTCCCCGCCCCAACCCAGTACCATCAGTGCCTCCTCCACGCACTAGCTATATGGTGCGTGTCTCCAGCCCTTTACCACCAGTGCCTAAACCACGCACCAAGCCTCCTGTGTGTCCCCAGAGTCCTGTGCGTCCTGTTGCTGCTCCCCGCACTAGCCCTGAGATGCGTGTCCCCAGCCCGGTGCCACCAGTCCCGGCACCACGCACCAGGCCTACAGTGCGCCTCAGCCGGCAGGAGTCTGCCGTCTGCACAGCGATGCCTGAACTGCCCGTCTGCCAAGCGCCATCTGAGCCATCCGTCTCCCCAGCGCCATCTGAGCCATCCGTCTCCCCAGCGCCATCTGAGCCATCCGTCTCCCCAGCGCCGTCTGAGCCATCCGTCTGCCATGAGCCTGCAAAGCCGCCCGTCTGCCATGAGCCTGCAAAGCCGCCCGTCTGCCATGAGCCTGCAAAGCCGCCCGTCTGCCATGAGCCTACAGAGCCGTCCGCCAGACAGGAGCCGCTAGAGCCGCCCGCCAGACAGGAGCCGCCAGAGCCGCCCGCCAGACAGGATCCGCCAGAGCCGCCAGCCAGACAGGATCCGCCAGAGCCGCCAACCAGACAGGATCCGCCAGAGCCGCCAACCAGACAGGATCCGCCAGAGCCGCCAACCAGACAGGATCTGCCAGAGCCGCCAACCAGACAGGATCTGCCAGAGCCGCCAACCAGACAGGATCTGCCAGAGCCGCCAACCAGACAGGATCTGCCAGAGCCGCCAACCAGACAGGATCTGCCAGAGCCGCCAACCAGACAGGATCTGCCAGAGCAGTCAGCCAGCCATGAGCAGCCAGATCCGTCAGCTAGCCATGAGCAGCCAGATCCGTCAGCTAGCCATGAGCAGCCAGATCCGTCAGCTAGCCATGAGCAGCCAGATCCGTCAGCTAGCCATGAGCAGCCAGATCCGTCAGCTAGCCATGAGCAGCCAGATCCGTCAGTCAGCCATGAGCAGCCAGATCCGTCAGTCAGCCATGAGCAGCCAGATCCGTCAGTCAGCCATGAGCAGCCAGATCCGTCAGTCAGCCATGAGCAGCCAGATCCGTCAGCTAGCCATGAGCAGCCAGATCCGTCAGCTAGCCATGAGCAGCCAGATCCGTCAGCTAGCCATGAGCAGCCAGATCCGTCAGCTAGCCATGAGCAGCCAGATCCGTCAGCTAGCCATGAGCAGCCAGATCCGTCAGCTAGCCATGAGCAGCCAGATCCGTCAGCTAGCCATGAGCAGCCAGATCCGTCAGCTAGCCATGAGCAGCCAGATCCGTCAGCTAGCCATGAGCAGCCAGATCCGTCAGCTAGCCATGAGCAGCCAGATCCGTCAGTTAGCCATGAGCAGCCAGATCCGTCAGCTAGCCATGAGCAGCCAGATCCGTCAGCTAGCCATGAGCAGCCAGATCCGTCAGCCAGCCATGAGCAGCCAGATCCGTCAGCCAGCCATGAGCAGCCAGATCCGTCAGCCAGCCATGAGCAGCCAGATCCGTCAGCCAGCCATGAGCAGCCAGATCCGTCAGCCAGCCATGAGCAGCCAGATCCGTCAGCCAGCCATGAGCAGCCAGATCCGTCAGCTAGCCATGAGCAGCCAGATCCGTCAGCCAGCCATGAGCAGCCAGATCCGTCAGCCAGCCATGAGCAGCCAGATCCGTCAGCCAGCCATGAGCAGCCAGATCCGTCAGCCAGCCATGAGCAGCCAGATCCGTCAGCCAGCCATGAGCAGCCAGATCCGTCAGCCAGCCATGAGCAGCCAGATCCGTCAGCCAGCCATGAGCAGCCAGATCCGTCAGCCAGCCATGAGCAGCCAGATCCGTCAGCCAGCCATGAGCAGCCAGATCCGTCAGCTAGCCATGAGCAGCCAGATCCGTCAGCCAGCCATGGGCCGTCCCTCAGTCCGGAGCTGCAGTCCCTCAGTCCGGAGCTGCAGTCCCTCAGCCTGGTGCTGCCCCTTATCCTGGTGCTGTCCCTTATCCTGGTGCTGTCCCTTACCCTGGTACTGCCCCTTAGTTCGGAGCTGCCCCTGACCCTGGTACTGCCCCTTACCCTGGTACTGCCCCTTAGTCCGGAGCTGCCCCTTAGTCCGGAACTGCCCCTTAATGCAGTGTGGTTAATGTGGAGGGGGGTCTTTTGGAGGAAGCTAAGGAGGCGGTTAGGGACTGTGGTGACGTGGGGACCACGACCAGAGCCGGAGCCGCCACCGTGGATGGAAGCCCACCCAGACCCTCCCCTAGACTGTGTAATGGTGCGCCCGGAGTTCGCGCCTTAAGGGGGGGTTATGTCACGCCCTGGCCTTAGTATTCTTTGTTTTCTTTATTATTTTAGTTAGGTCAGGGTGTGACATGGGGAATGTTTGTGTTTTGTTGGTTTTGGGTGTTTCTATGGTAAAGGGGTTGTTGGGTGTAGTATATGGGTTTGTGTTGAGTTCATGTGTCTAGCGTTGTCTATGTATGTTTAGTTGTTGTCGTGGAAAATCACTTCAAATATAACTCTTACAAGAACTTTTGTGAACTCAAATAAATGTTTTTATTACAATTGTATTGCAATCTGGAATGTCCGCGGAACACACCCTCCTCCGAAGTCCAGTCCTTTATATTTATACCCATATAATATTATGCTCATCCCCGATGAAGTCATTCACCACCATCTGCTTTCAATCAGTTTATCATGGTGGCCAGACCCTCTATCCCAGTGTCTCAACTTTCTTTAAGCCTATGTGTCTGACATGTATGTACATAATGGACTGGTCAGACTATATGTCTAGTGGGTCTAAGTGCCCTAAACACATATTTCTCTGACATGTGTATCTCTTTAAAGAATCAGCAGACTATGTGTCTAGTATCCAATTTCTTTAAGCGCCTATCTTTCTGACATGTATGTACATAATGGACTGGTCAGACTATATGTCCAGTGGGTCTAAGTGCCCAGGCACTGACATGTCTAGTCAGTCTGTCAGCACAATGGAGAAAATACAAGAGCCAGAACGTCCCTTAGGAAATTTCCATTACCACAGTCTCATAATCAATGTAAACATGTAGTCCATTACTTTAATGTTCAGCTGTCCTAAGTCTCCATATGTTATCCATGTGTCTTATTTTATTACTACACTACCACATTGTCTAGGAGAGTCTATGGTTACCTGAATGAGTTCCCAATTAGAGACAGCTGATTTCGGTTGTCTCTGATTGGGAGCCTTATTTAGGGTAGCCATAGGCTTTCATTTGTTGTGAGTAGTTGTCTATGTGATACGTTTGTAGCCTGTGTGTGCACATCGTTATTTTAGCTTCACGATCGTTTTCTTGTTTTGTTTAGTGTGAAAGTGTTTTTGTTTCGTTGGCCTTCTTCATCAATAAAAAGGAGATGGCTTATTTTCCTAAAGCTGCGTTTTGGTCCATCAATCCTCCACACGATCGTGACAGTTGATGCAATGACGTTGATTCAAACATACCATTTTACTATCAACATTGAAACAAGGTCAAATAAAATATGTCTAATCAATTTACAATTCTACATAATTTGAACAACCCGATATAAGAATATAGAATGAAATATTTTTAACATTTGTATGTGGAATTTTCAACGCAATTTCAACATGTACAGTGCCTTCAGAAAGTATTCACACCCCTTCACTTGTTCCACATTTTGTTGTGTTACGGTCTGAATTTATAATAGATTACAGTTTTTCTGGATTGCTTACACACTAAAATTAAAAGTAGTACACTATTAGCAAAACCTTACACTCAAGAAGCAAAACCTCAGCCCATATTTGCACAACTATAAGCACATTGTCAACCTCACACTTGTTGCAAAACTCTACACACAGTGATTTGCAAACCACTAAACACACTTAACATACATTACACACAAAAATCTATCATGAAGTCACGTCCTTGCAGTACCAAAGCACTGACTGTCAAATTACCACACCGTCCAACCAATTGGTTCAACACAGTCACCAAGTGTGCAAACACTCGTTTGCTTAATTGTAGACACACCAATCAGGTGTATAAGCACTATAAAAAGCAGCAGGTGAGTTCATCGGTCTTCAAGCACAATGGAAAGAGTCAGAGAAAGAGTAAGACGAGGAGGAGGAGGAGGACGAGGAGGAGGACGACGACGACGAGGAGGAGGAGAACGAGTAGGAGGAGGAGCACGAGGAGAACGAGGAGGACGAGGAGGAGGAGGAAGGGGAAGAAGAGGAAGACAAGAAGGTGCTAAAAGAGGACCGAATCTGACAAATGAGATCCGTGCAACACTGGTTGACCACGTTGTCAACCACGGCCTGACGCTGAGGGAGGCTGGACTGCGAGTACAGCCAAATCTAAGCCGATATACAGTGGCAAGTGTGATGAGAACATTACGACTGGAAAATAGGTATTGTAAAAATATCATCATATCAAAAACATCTGCATGGTTTCAGTAACTGCTTACAGTACTGTATTCTATGCACTATCAGCACTTCTGTTACCTTTTCCTGTGAAATTACTGTACTATTGTATACTGGGGGTTTTTCTTCATAGGATTGAGGGTCAGGGACGACAAGGGGGAAGGCCTCCTATGTTCACAGAACAGCAAGAGAGGGAGATAGTAAACATGGTTTTGGCCAACAATGCTATAACACTCAAGCAGCTCCAAGCTAACATTGTCAATAACCACGCCATTTTCAACGATATCCATCAGGTCTCAACATCAACACTGGCACGCATCCTAAAAAAAAACCATATTCAAATGAAGCAAATTTATCGAGTGCCTTTCGAGCGCAATTCCGAAAGGGTGAAACGACTGCGGCATGATTATGCAGAGGTATGTATTCACTTTAGCAGTGTGATCTTGCATACTGTCTCATAATCTTTTACTGTACTGTAATAGGTATACTAGATCTACACTGAACTACACAATTTTGCCTGACACTGTTTTTCAGAGAGTTTTACGAATGGATGGAGAGGAGATCCAGCATGAGTTCATTTACGTAGATGAGGCTGGGTTCAACCTGACGAGAACACGAAGGAGGGGAAGAAACATCATTGGCCACAGGGCTATAGTCAATGTCCCAGGGCAACGTGGGGGTAATATAACACTCTGTGCAGCCATTACACAGAATGGGGTCCTCCACCGCCATGCCCATATGGGCCCTTACAACACAGCACTCATACTTACATTCTTGGACCAATTGCACAACATAACAGCAGCAAATCAAATCGATCATATGCAGTACATTGTTGTCTGGGACAATGTGTCTTTCCACCGCTCTGCTCTGGTTCAGAACTGGTTTCAGCAACATCCACATTTCACCGTCCTATATCTTCCACCATACTCTCCATTCCTCAACCCTATAGAAGAGTTTTTCTCGGCACGGCGGTGGAAGGTATATGATCTCCGTCTCCAGGCTGAGGTACCCCTCATCCAAGCCATGGAGGAGGCCTGTGACCAGATGGAGGTAGCAACAATGCAAGGATGGATTCGTCATTCAAGACGTTTCTTTCCAAGGTGTCTTGCTAATGACAACATGCGATGTTGATGAAATTCTCTGGCCAGATCCAGCTAGGCGAAGAGACAATGTCTAGTTATTTTAATTTTTTTGAACTTACAATACGTAAAGTGACGTTTGGTTACAGTATTATGAATCTCCATGTCAACATTTTGGGCGTGTTGAGAAATAAATGAGTTTCTTCAGTCTGCAACATTGGTCTTGGTGAATTTACATTATATTTGTACTTTGTTGATAGTAGCCTACTCTAATCATAGGGAAGTAGAAGTGCTAAAAGTGTTTTATGTTTATCACAGCAGAGTGTAACTCGTGCAAACAGAGTATAGTAATGTGAAACGTGTGTGTTTGGTAACAAAGTGTGGTTTTTAAAAAGAAGTGTATAGTTTTTACAAGAGTGTTTAATTTTTCAAAGGATCTGTAGTGTTTTGCTAATTGGTTGTGCTAATTGTGTGTAGTGTTTTGAAAATCGTGCTTAAGCAATCAAAAAAAACTTTAAATTGAGATTCTGTGTCACTGGCCAACACACAATAACCCATAATGTCAAAGTTGAAATTTGTTTGTAGAAAATTCTAAAATAAAAGCTGAAATGTCTTGAGTCAATAAAAATTCAACAACTTTGTTATGGCAAGCCTAAATAAGTTCAGGATTAAAAATGTGCTCATTAAATTGTATAATAAGTTGCATGGACTCATTCCATGTTCGATAATAGTGGTTAACATGATTTTTGAATGGCCTCTTCGCTGTACCCCCTTACAATACAATTATCGGTAAGTTTCTCAATCGAGTAGTGAATTTCAAGCAGAGATTCAACCACAAAGACCAGGGAGGTTTTTCAATGCCTCGAAGGAGGGCACCGATTGGTAGATGTGGAAAAAAAACAGACATTGAATATCCCTTTGAGAATGGTGAAGTTATTAATTAGGCTTTTTGATGGTGTATCAATACACCCAGTCACTACAAAGATACAGGCGTCCTTCCTAACTCTGTTGCCCAGAGAGGAATGAAAACGCTCAGGGATTTCACCATGAGGCCAAGGGTGACTTTAAAACAGTTACACAGTTTAATGGCTGTTAGGAGAAGACTGAGGATGGATCAACAACATTGTAGTTACTTCACAATACTAACCTAAATGACAGAGTGAAAAGAAAAAAACCTGTACAGAATATATATATATATGTGTGTGTTTTAAAGGCACTGAAGTAATACTGCAAAAAAATGTGGCAAAGAAATGGACTTTATGTCCAAATAAATCGTTATGTTTGTGGCAAATCGAACACAACACATTGAGTACCACTCTTCATATTTTCAAGCATGGTGCTGGCTGCATCATGTTATGGGTATGCTTGTCATCAGCAAGGACAAGGGAGTTTTTTTTAGGATACAAATAAACAGAATAGAGCTAAGCACAGGCAAAATCCTAAAGGAAAACCTGGTTCAGTCTGCTTTCAAACATCACTGGGAAACAAATTCACCTTTCAGCAGGACAATAACCTAAAACATAAGGCCAAATCTACATTGGAGTTGCCTACAAAGAAAACATTGAATGTTCCTGAGTGGCCGAGTTACAGCTATGACTTAAATCGTCTTGAAAATCAATGGCAAGACTTGAAAATGGCTGTCTAGCAATGGTCAACAATCAACTTGACAGAGCTTGAAGAATTTAAAAAAGAATAATGGGCAAATCCAGGTGTGCAAAGCTCTTAGAGACTTACCCAGAAAGACTCACAGCTGTAATTGCCGCCAAAGGTGCTTCTACAAAGTATTGACTCAGTCGTGTGAATATTTACGTAAATTAGATATTTATGCATTTAATTTTCAATAAATTTGCAAACATTTCTAAAAACATGTTTTCACTTTGTCATTATAGGATATTGTGTGTAGATGAGAGAGAGAAAATAAATATCTATTTAATTAATTAATCATTTGAATTCAGGCTGTAACAACAAAATGTGGAATAAGTACATTCTTCTGATGATTATATGGAAATTCCATTGATTTAGCAACCTCTTAGTCAGGTTAAGTCAATGTATTTAAGTTGAGGTTTTACCGTAAGTTTTAATGAAAACGGTACTGGTTGAGCCCACATCACACAACTGACAAATTATGTTGAAACAATATTGATTCAACCAGTGTGCCCAGCAGGGAGTAAGTGACCGAGTGAGTGAGTGAGTGACCGAGTGACCGAGTGAGTGAGTGAGTGAGTAAGTAAGTGAGTGACTGAGTGAGTGATTGAGTGATTGACTGACTATGTGAGTGAAGGATTGAGGGATTGAGTAAGTGAGTGAGTGACTGAGTGAGTGAGAGACTGACTGACTGACATACTGACCGAGTGAGTGGGTGAATGACTGAATGAGTGAGTGACTGTCAGTCAGTCATGTGTAGCAGAAGACTTTCCCCAGGGGGGTATCTCTCAGACAGTTGGGCTCTTTCAGTTAGCCCACTAGGCTCCTGCTGACATGTTGTTGCCATGGTGATGCTTTCTGAACTGTCATTCTGTCTTTAGTTCCTGAATGTTATGGTGGTGTGTATTTTGGGCAATACTCTATTATATTATTTTCAGGGATGATAAGCAGGGCTGTATGATGTTATTTTTCTTCAAAAGTATGAGATAACATGTTTTCATCTTTAATACCTTTCAGAGCTCTCCTCAAAGCCAGAAACAGAATACACACGCACACACACACACACACACACACACACACACACACACACACACACACACACACACACACACACACACACACACACACACACACACACACACACACACACACAGAGAGAGAGAGAGAGCACATTAGCTTTTAGAGTGTCAAACCCATAGCTGAAGAGGTACAGTATGTATGACTCACTGTTTGTCTTCTCTTAAAAAGCAGCACCATTTGCTTCTGGCTTCCTCTTCAACACATCATACATACAACCTGATGGGAGCCAGATGGGAAATGTCATTCAAACACATATGCATGCACGTGAGGGGTTAGAGATGTGTGTGACAAAGAAGTGGATATTATATAATCTAGTCTGTACTGCAAACTATCTGTAACTCTAGTTCCTATTCAAGGTCAATATACTCCTCCCTATATGAGACATTAATAGTAGACTATGGGCTGTCACTGTGATGGGATAAGTTTCCTTGACTTTGCACCACTCGTTTTGGTTTATAAAAGGTCAGTCTGACAGTCTCAGCAATACACTTACGCCCATTAAAGCCGCCAAATTAGTAGGCTATTTCAGACCAAGTCTATTGCAATTGAGAAAGCTCCATAACAAAACTAACAATGTATTATGTTCATTTCCTGCTTGGGACCACAGAGAGCCCCTGATCAGAGAGAAGCCTCAGTCTGCGCCCTGACTGAGCTGGTGTCCTGTTTCCTATTGATTTATTTCCCAGAAGAACAGTCATCGGTGGATAGAGATTGACGTTGAACTACAGACCGTAGATAACCTGGGGCTAGCAGAGACTACTATGGAGTCAGCACAGAATAAAGTTAGTGTATTTTTAACATTTTTTGGGGGGGGCTTAAGTATGTCAATTGGTGACATCATCCTGTCTGAACAATTTCCTTTTCCTGTTTCCCATGTAGGCTCAACCAACCTCTCCTCATAAACAGACAGTGAAGAACAGGTCCAAGTCAACAGATGAGATTCAACAAGCCAAAAAGGTGGACGACATTACACCGTCCGCCAATCTGCTCATTTTGAGCTCAGGAGTGGCGCAGCAGTCTAAGGCACTGCATCTCAGTGCTAGAGGCGTCACTACAGACCCTGGTTTGATCCTGGGCTGTATCACAACCAGCCGTGATAGAGTGTCCCATAGGGCAGCGCACAATTGGCCCAGCGTTGTCCCGGGTTAGGGGAGGGTTTGGCCAGAGTAGGCAGTCATTGTAAATAAGAATTTATTCTTAACTGACTTGCCTAGTTAAATAAAGGTTAAAAAATGTAAATGTCATGTGTATTGAAAAGCATCTTGATCCATCTCATTGTTTTACAGCTGGGAGTGCCCCTTGCTGCTGTATTTAAACCACCTGAGCTGCAGGTCTTTCTTTCATTACAACACGTGGCATGTTATGGCGGAGAGAGGAGGAGAGAGAGAGATGGCTGCCGATTCCTTAAACTAGTGATGGAACTAGTGTTAATCAGATAGATAACTTTGGTCTGGTTTCCTTTTGTTGGTATGCTAATGATAGTCTTTCTCCAGGCTTTTCACACGACACAGAAATCATTGCCAGGGAAGCCGGAGACTGAGAATGAGGTGGATATAAAGCACTTTATCTTTTGCCTCATCCGAGCCACAGACCACATGACCTTTCCATTGCCTAATCACATTCCCTGCCGATACTGCTAAAATATCTTATTCTCCATATCTGCCAGGAGCCCCCAGAGAGTCCATCCTCATCAGAAGAACTGAAATGAAGGGGCAGACAGCGCCAGGCAGAGAGTCAGAGTCATGGGCTTCATCAATTATTCCTCTGGAAACCTATTCAGTTGTCTGCAGTTTTTATTCTCATAACGACAAAAAGGCCTTACATTTTTTGTAAACGTCTTATGAATGTGGTTGTTTACTAAATAATAAAAAGTGTAAAATGCATTGTTTGTGAGGATATGTTCAAAGAATGACTAGAGACTTACTCTACAAAACCCAGACACTTAACATAAATGTGTAATTAAGTGAGTGGAAAACACATGTGCATGTGTCAGGTGGGATGTGTGTAAGTATGAGGTATAGTGGATTTGTTATGTACACTCTCCTAAAACATTGAGTTTTTTGGAACTGATGTCAGAATTAATGTCTGTATGCCACTTTGAAAATGTGAAGTAATTGAACTTGTAAATAAACCTTGTGTATGTCAAAACAATAAGTTATTTGAATCCCAATACCACACACAGGCAGATCATCAGGGTTTGAAATTCTTTAATATCCTCCTTTTCTCTCTTCTTAGTATCAAAATGTGTTTGTTTACAGGACAAAAGCAACAGAACTGTCACGATCGTGTGGAGGATTGACGGACCAAAACGCAGCATTAGGAAAATACGCCATCTCTTTTATTGATGACTAAGACAAAACGAAACAAAAACACTTTCACACTAAACAAAACAATCGTGAAGCTAATCAAACGTAGTGCACATACATGCTACAAACGTATAACATAGACAATTACCCACATCAAATGAAAGCCTATGGCTACCCTAAATATGGCTCCCAATCAGAGACAACAGAAATCAGCTGTCTCTAATTGGGAACTCATTCAGGCAACCATAGACTCTCCTAGAAAACTAAACCAACATAGACACAGCTAGACACATGCACTCAACACAAACCCATACACTACACCCAACACCCCCTTTACCATATATAATCACCCAAAACCGACAAAACACAAACATTCCCCATGTCACACCCTGACCTAACTAAAATAATAAATAAAACAAAGAATACTAAGGCCAGGGCGTGACAAGAACAATGACACAAGGCCAGAGCCGGCGACACTCACAACACATACATGCTAGAATCCACTGTTCGGCATGAACAGTTCATTCAGCCTCATTTACTGCCTTTAAAAAAAATATAGCTGATATTGCTGACTTGCATAAACAAACGTGGTTTTTACTAACAATTGAGATGTACAAACTATGGTATAAGGGGACGACAGGCGGACAAGAGGCAATCCGTAATTTCAATTAAGACATTAATGAGCGAGCTAGGACGGACGTAGTCAATATAACTATTTGTTCAGCACTTTTGAAATTTACAGCAACAGAATTCAGAACATGGGCTGTTCTTACAGTATTCTACCTGTATACCAAGTTAGAACCGTAAGATAAATAAAGGGGGCATATAAGCAGACAATGAAAGCTCTTTACAATATTCGATGATGACATTTCTCTAAAACAGGCTATAGGCTACATGTGCACCACCTACAGCTAACAGCTTAAAACACAACATACACTTAGTATTACTTCTAAGCTACAGTATACATATCTCCCTGGCATATTACATAATTTATGCAGCAGCATAAATACATTTTTGGAATCACCTTGTTGTGCTGTACTCACTTGAACAGGATGGTGGAGCGGAGAACCTTCGTGGGCAAATTTTGTCATTAAACTTTGTCACCAAAGTCTGTCATTCTCTGGATTTATGGTGCTTTCAAGACAACTGGGAACTCAGAAAAAAACAAGGTTGAATCATTAGGATGTTAGTGATCTTCAGGTCGGAGCTCTAGAAAGAAGCCCGAAGCCCGACTCGCAATTCCGAGTTTGATGACCGTTATAAACATATTTTCCCAGTCGGAGATAGATTTTTTTCCGAGTTCCCAGTTGTCTTGAACGCACTATAGTCAGATTTCCCAGTTCAGAATTTCCAGTTGTTTTGAGCGTGGCAGAAGTCATGCTGGATTGACAGCATGGCCAATGTTGCATGTTTATCCTTTTAAGCTTGGAAAAGAGACCCTTATACCCAGACTTGGAACACACATCCACTCCACTGAATAGCAGGCTAGTGATTGCTTTGCAATGCTTGCAGTTAGCCACTGATTCCTTCCAAACCACTCATTGTTGAATTTGCGATTTCTGTAATGTTTATGTCCAATGTCCAATGGCCAATGAGCACCGATATGTTTTACCTATAATTTCTCTTCCTTATTTCTCTTCATATGACAAGGATTGAAAAGGATTTGCCATCAGATTGTCGACTTGATTCATGATGATGACTGCTAGCTTGCTAGCTAATATTTGAATGATGTATGACATGATGTTGACATGATCAGTCCAATCAAAGCTACTATAGATGTAATGTGATTTAACTTAATTTTATCTGTGGCCAATATCCTTGAGCCTTCTTGGGTGGGCACTTCTAATTTAACCCTATGGCAGCACCCAAGGGAATTTAATTTTCGAGATCTACCGTCAGATTTTGCGCTGACGTGGTGTCCCCATGAGTGACAGAACACTGAGCCAATCACGGCACAACTAGAGAACATTACCAACCCCTTCGCTCCGTTGGCTGCCCCACCACCACAGAAAGCACTGAGCTAGGCTGCATTTTGGAGCTGTCTCACTCAAGAAAGCAAAAAAGAGACCAAGTTGGTATGCAGCTTTATTAACTCAATGATGATGATTATTATAATTGTTTACATTGTTTGCAAACTGATATGTGACATGTATTAATGCCAAAATAACATGCAAAACCTGCCCTGAATGAGGGGTCGCCACAAAGGAGGTCAACCGATTCAAAGGAAGTCACTCAAATAAGGAAATAAGAATTCAACCAAAACACAGCACATGATAGGATAAATATTTAAAGCACTTCTAGGTTAATCCATTCAAATTCAAATTAAGATCCTACATGTCTATATGACTTGTGTGTGAGTGCGCGTGTGAGTGTGCGTGTGTGTCCGCGTGTGTGTCTGAGTGTGCGTGTGTGTGCGTGTGTGTGCGTGTGTGTGCGTGTGTGTGCGTGTGTGTGTGTGTGTGTGTGTGTTTGTGTGTGTGTGTGTGTGTGTAATCAATGATGTCTTTTACATGGCATATATCTCTGTGTGAATCATCATGTTTATCTGTGGGAGAGAAATCGGACGTTTCTGTCCAGGAAGCAGATTCATCATTCACAGCCGGGGGTATGACATCATTCACCAACAACTGTTCCTGTCCCGAGTGACCACACAAGTAGTGGGCAGCCAGCTCCATGAGAGCAACATTTGCCTGCTTCTCTAGATCTCACCACAGGGTGTCACCCTCTGCATTCTGTTCCAACACTCGAAAAGCCAGAGTAATGCTGAAAGAATGCTCCCCGTCTCTTTCCTTATGAAAGTTGTAGCCTTTTGACATTTGCCACATAATCAGTGAACTCTCTCTTCATATTGCACTAAGTATTATTTAACCACCTGGAGCACATTCAATGTTTTGTGGTTATACACGTGAGGTGCTACTTTTAGACTTTGCACCTCAGACTCAGGAGGAGACATACAAAAGCCAGGTCTCTCTCCTTCACACATTGTCAAAAGAGGAGTATACTGTCATTGGTTGGTGGTAAAGAGTTGGGCATAAGACGGTAAGACAAGTCTATCTAATAGCTGTCACTAATCTAATCAATGTTTTCATGACCAAATGATTTTCTCTCTCTCTGTGGCCCCTGTTAACATTATCCATTGTTTGGGATGTGAGTTAGCATGTGCTATCTAGATATGTATTTTTAATCAAAAGGATTAGAGAGCTTTTGACTGGCAGTGGAGATCTTTTTGTACCCACAGATGTAAAGCCTTTGAATTATTGAAGTGGAAGACTACTGGCTTGATGTTCATCCTCCTCAGCAGCCCCAGAGACATTGAAAACAGCATCTAAACCTTTCATCTACCACCAGGCTTTATAGTGCCGCTATGCTTTGCAGAAACAGCGTTTCGAGCTGTATTTTAAAAGGTGTAGATCCACAAAGTGCACACTCCTTAAATGCAACAAATATATTGTACTGATAGATAACGTAATGAGAACAATTAGCATAATGGAGGAATACGATACAAAAATCTACACCCTTTAAATTAACAAATAAATAAATCAAGAATGAATGCAATGTTGACTACTTTATACAAAATAATATTTATATTATTAAAGTCTTATTTCACCTGACCTCAGTCAACTGATCCAATTGGCTTATTGTCATATTTATAACGTTCTGTTGGGTCCATTCCTTAGAAAGATGGCTCACCGGAGCAGTAATTTGACTTTACTGTGGTCACTAATGTCATTTCTATATTACTTCAACTGGACATAGACTCCTCTACAATAGGACGTGTTCCATGACAGCATGCCCCTCCAGGACTCATCATGTGCTCTGGTGAAGAGGAAATACCTGGGACAACAGTCACACCTGGACGGAGACATCCTTCCCGACCCCCCAAAAACATGGCCTGAATCCCCACTCATAAAAGCACATGGTAAGTGGAGGAGAGGATTGACACATTCAGGAATGGAATAAAGTGTGACTGATTTACCTGCAACACTCCAGGCATAATGTTGAAAAGTAAACCATTTAATTCAGAAGGTTTGTTTTCATGCATGGTTATCTATTAACCAACTAATAGTTCATCTCACTATGACAACAGCTTATCTGAGATGCCGGGAACTTGTTATTTTAACCTGCAGATGTTGCTTCGTCAATGTCCCAGACTCAGGCAGAGAGAATGAGATCAGTTTTCATCAACGTCTCCAAGATCCCCCTGCTCCTCCTCTTCCTGTACATGTTCGTCTGCTCGTTGGATGTCCTGAGTTCTGCCTTCCAGTTAGCAGGAGGTATCCTTCCTCAGGTTCATTCAGGTTTATCCATCCTGGTCCATTAATGTATGACTACTCTCCCCTCAATCTCTGACTACATGAGACATAACTCTATGGATTGGAATAAAAAAATAACAATCATTAGCCTTACCCCACAGCTGTAAATGTAAGTGGTGTGTTCCCCACTGGGCGGACAGGTAAGGTGGCTGGGGACATCTTCAACGACAACGCCATACTGGCCAACCCGGTGGCAGGGCTGGTGGTTGGCATCCTGGTGACGGTTCTGGTCCAGAGCTCCTCTACCTCCACCTCCATTGTCGTCAGCCTCGTCTCCTCGGGCCGTAAGTCACACACACACACACACACACACACACACACACACACACACACACACACACACACACACACACACACACACACACACACACACACACACACACACACACACACACACACACACACACACACACACACACACACACACACACACACACACACACACACACACACACACACACACACAAACAAAACCTCTACTGTACTGCATTATACTACACAATAGGTCTGGATTACTGGAGGATAAACTGCAATAGAAGATGAAAGGTATATCTTGACATGCTGCCTCAATACAAGATGAAAGGTATATCTTGACATGTTGCCTCAATACAAGATGAAAGGTATATCTTGACATGCTGCCTCAATATAAGATGAAAGGTATTTATTGACATGTTGCCTCAATACAAGATGAAAGGTATTTATTGACATGTTGCCTCAATATAAGATGAAAGGTATTTATTGACATGTTGCCTCAATATAAGATGAAAGGTATATCTTGACATGTTGCCTCAATACAAGATGAAAGAGTATTTCTTGACATGCTGCCTCAATACAAGATGAAAGGTATTTATTGACATGTTGCCTCAATACAAGATGAAAGGTATTTATTGACATGTTGCCTCAATACAAGATGAAAGGTATTTATTGACATGTTGCCTCAATATAAGATGAAAGGTATTTATTGACATGTTGCCTCAATATAAGATGAAAGGTATTTATTGACATGTTGCCTCAATACAAGATGAAAGGTATTTATTGACATGTTGCCTCAATATAAGATGAAAGATATTTATTGACATGTTTCCTCAATAAAAGATGAAAGGTATTTATTGACATGTTGCCTCAATATAAGATGAAAGGTATTTATTGACATGTTGCCTCAATATAAGATGAAAGGTATTTATTGACATGCTGCCTCAATACAAGATGAAATGGTATATCCTGACATGTTGCCTCAATATAAGATGAAATGGTATATCCTGACATGTTGCCTCAATATAAGATGAAAGGTATTTATTGACATGTTGCCTCAATACAAGATGAAAGGTATTTATTGACATGTTGCCTCAATACAAGATGAAAGGTATTTATTGACATGTTGCCTCAATACAAGATGAAAGATATTTATTGACATGTTGCCTCAATACAAGATGAAAGATATTTATTGACATGTTGCCTCAATACAAGATGAAAGATATTTATTGACATGTTGCCTCAATATAAGATGAAAGATATTTATTGACATGTTGCCTCAATATAAGATGAAAGATATTTATTGACATGTTGCCTCAATACAAATGAAAGAGTATTTCTATAAAAAAATGTGACTTTGTAATATAGATGAATAGTGGTTTATTGTTTTGCTCCTTGCTTGTGCAGTACTCAATGTGAGGTCTGCCATCCCAATCCTCATGGGATCCAATATTGGGACGTCCGTCACCAACACCATCGTTGCTCTGATGCAGGCTGGAGAGAGGGATGAGTTTGAACGGTAAGAAATGGCTGTGTATCCTCCTCTCCTGTAATTCCTTAGGATTTGAACAAACCCTATACCAAGTATTGCCACAGTTTGGCATCATGCATGATTTATAATAACATGGCCTGTTCAATACAGGGCATTTGCTGGAGCCATGGTGCATGACTGTTTTAACTGGCTGTCAGTGCTGGTGCTACTGCCCCTGGAGGCAACCACAGGCCTGCTGAGAAGACTGTCTCAGGCCGTAGTTGACACCTTCCACATCAGCTCTGGAGATAAGGCCCCAGAGATGCTCAAGGTCATGACTGAACCACTCACCAAACTCATCATTCAGGTACTGAACCACTCACCAAACTCATCATTCACGTACTGAACCCCTCACCAAACTCATCATTCAGGTACTGAACCACTCACCAAACTCATCATTCACGTACTGAACCCCTCACCAAACTCATCATTCAGGTACTGAACCACTCACCAAACTCATCATTCACGTACTGAACCAATAACCAAACTCATCATTCAGGTACTGAACCACTCACCAAACTCATCATTCAGGTACTGAACCACTCACCAGACTCATCATTCAGGTACTGAACCACTCACCAAACTCATCATTCAGGTACTGAACCACTCACCAGACTCATCATTCAGGTACTGAACCACTCACCAGACTCATCATTCAGGTACTGAACCACTCACCAGACTCATCATTCAGGTACTGAACCACTCACCAGACTCATCATTCAGGTACTGAACCACTCACCAAACTCATCATTCAGGTACTGAACCAATAACCAAACTCATCATTCAGGTACTGAACCACTCACCAAACTCATCATTCAGGTACTGAACCACTCACCAGACTCATCATTCAGGTACTAAACCACTCACCAGAATCATCATTCAGGTACTGAACCACTCACCAAACTCATCATTCAGGTACTGAACCACTCACCAGACTCATCATTCACGTACTGAACCCCTCACCAAACTCATCATTCAGGTACTGAACCACTCACCAAACTCATCATTCACGTACTGAACCACTCACCAGATTCATTATTCAGGTACTGAACCAATCACCAAACTCATCATTCAGGTACTGAACCACTCACCAAACTCATCATTCAGGTACTGAACCACTCACCAAACTCATCATTCACGTACTGAACCACTCACCAAACTCATCATTCACGTACTGAACCAATAACCAAACTGATCATTCAGGTACTGAACCACTCACCAAACTCATCATTCAGGTACTGTCGGGGTTGGGCAAAATGTGTGGGTCTGCACTGTGTGGCTTTGGTCAAACACGAGTCACATGTCCAGGAATGTAGAAAGACTTATGAGCTTGTCTTTGGATCATTCATCCTTCCTTTGATCACCTCGCATTGATCGATATCATGTTTTATTCCCGTTTATCCTTACAGTTGGACAAGTCTGTCATCACTGGCATCGCCATGGGAGATGAGGCCATGAGTAACAGGAGTCTGGTGAGGGTATGGTGTAAGGATCACATCTTAACGGTAGGACCAAATGCCACAGGCCTCTTGATGTGCAAAATATCTGGAGTCACTGGTTTGGTGGTTTCAAAGACAGATGTTTCTCTCTCATCCCCCTGCAGCCCTCTGTGAATGTTTCTGTTGGTGATTCCTTCAACTGTACGACAATACAACCCTGCTGGCAAAGCAATGCAACAACCTGGACAACACAGAACATGACTCTGCTTGTAAATATAGAAAAATGTAAATCAATGTAATTTTCATTCTTGGAATTGAGCGAGTGTCAAAGTACTGTCACAGGGAAATACTTGACAGTCATACTGATTCCGCTACAGTCCTGGGGCTGCGGGCCCTAGTTGGACCCATAGTGGGGCCTTAGTGACAGATAATCTTGACAGATAAAAGCAGCAGAGTAGAAAGACTGACCCAGTCCTCTGTTGATGTCCCTAGGCAGCCATCTGTTTGTGGACTCGTGGTTGTCCGACCTGGCGGTAGGCCTCATTCTGCTAGCCTGCTCTCTTCTGCTCCTGTGTACATGTTTGTTGCTGCTGGTCAAGCTGCTCAATTCCCTGCTCCAAGGCCAGGTGGCTAAGGCCATCCAGAGGATCATCAACACAGGTGGGTGTAATCTAAATGTGGCTGGAAGATTGAGATCAGAAAATATAGTTATGATAAAAAAAAATCCTCCCTGTGGTTTATGATTGCAAAGAATATCTATTTGAGGTGGTGCCCATAGGCTCTGTATAGCTTATTTGAGGTGACACCCATAGGCTCTGCATAGCTTATTTGAGGTGACACCAATAGGCTCTGTATAGCTTATTTGAGGTGACACCCATAGGCTCTGCATAGCTTATTTGAGGTGACACCCATAGGCTCTGCATAGCTTATTTGAGGTGACACCCATAGGCTCTGCATAGCTTATTTGAGGTGACACCCATAGGCTCTGCATAGCTTATTTGAGGTGACACCCATAGGCTCTGCATAGCTTATTAGAGGTGATGCCCATAGGATCTGCATAGCTTATTAGAGGTGATGCCCATAGGATCTGTATAGCTTATTAGAGGTGATGCCCATAGGCTCTGCATAGCTTATTTGAGGTGATGCCCATAGGCTCTGCATAGCTTATTTGAGGTGGGACCCATCATAGGATCTGTATAGCTTATTAGAGGTGATGCCCATAGGCTCTGCATAGCTTATTTGAGGTGATGCCCATAGGATCTGCATAGCTTATTAGAGGTGATGCCCATAGGCTCTGCATAGCTTATTTGAGGTGATGCCCATAGGCTCTGCATAGCTTATTTGAGGTGGGACCCATCATAGGCTCTGCATAGCTTATTAGAGGTGACGCCCATAGGCTGTGCACAGCTTTTAGTAAGCACTACGTAGCCATTTAGTAAGCATAGATACATTTCGGTTGTGTGAGGAAAACAAAGCTGTAATAAAACACAGGTAGATAGTAAAACACAGGTAGATTATGCAGTAAGTAAAATATAATAAAATATATATATAATATTTAACCAGGTAGGCTAGTTGAGAACAAGTTCTCATTTACAACTGCGACCTGGCCAAGATAAAGCAAAGCAGTGCGACACAAACAACAACACAGAGTTACACATGGAGTAAACAAACTTACAGTCAATAATACAATAGATTTTTTTTTAGATACAATGTTGGCAAATGAGGTAGGATAAGGGAGGTAAGGCAATAAATAGGCCATAGTGGCGAAATAATTACAATATAGCAATTAAAACACTGGAGTGATAGATGTGCAGAAGATGAATGTGCAAGTAGAGATACTGGGGGCAAAGGAGCAAAATAAATCAAATAAATAACAGTATGGGGATGAGGTAGTTGGATGGGTTATTTACAGATGAGCTATGTACAGGTGCAGTGATCTGTGAGCTGCTCTGACAGCTAGTGCTTAAAGCTAGTGAGGGAGATATGAGTCTCCAGTGATTTTTGCAGTTCGTTCCAGTCATTGGCAGCAGAGAACTGGAAGGAAAGGCGACCAAAGGAGGAATTGGCTGTGACCAGTGAAATATACCTGCTGGAGCGCGTGCTGCGGGTGGGTGCTGCTATGGTGACCATTGAGCTGAGAAAAGGCGGGGCTTTACCTAGCAAAGACTTGTAGATGACCTGGAGCTAGTGGGGTTGGCGACGAGTATGAAGCGAGGGCCAGCCAACGAGAGCATACAGGTTGCAGTGGTGGGTAGTATATGGGGCTTTGGTGACAAAACGGATGGCACTGTGATGGACTGCATTCAATTTGCTGAGTAGAGTGTTGGAGGCTATCGCCGAAGTCGAGGATCGGTAGGATATACGAGGGTATGTTTGGCAGCATAAAATAACAATCCCAGCATTTGACATATTTCCCTTGAAAGCTCTTCACTGAAACTCCACATACTGTAAGTAATATGAATCTCCTCTCTCTCCCCTCCTCCAGACTTCCCCTACCCGTTTGGCTGGCTGGCAGGTTACCTGGCCATCCTAGTGGGGGCTGGCATGACCTTTGTGGTTCAGAGCAGCTCAGTGTTCACCTCTGCCATCACTCCTCTCATAGGTGAGTGTTTCAAATACTATTTACCATGCAGATCACTTTGTAAGTTCTGGGCTCATAGGAGTGCTGATCTAGGACTAGATTCAGAGTCATTAACCGGTACCTACAAAGCAGATCATTGTTTTTATTTAGGTCATACAGTGCCTTTAGAAAGCACTCAGACCCCTTGACTTTTTCCACATGTTGTAACGTTACAGCCTTATTCTAAAATTTATTTAAAAAAAAAAAAATCTTAGCAAACTACACACAATATCCCATAATGATAAAGGGAAAACCGTTTTTAAATTTCTTTTGCACATTTATTAATATAAAAACCGTTTGCTATGAGACTCGAAATTGTCAGGTGCATCCTGTTTCCATTGATCATCCTTGAGATGTTTCTACAACTTGATTGGAGTCCACCTGTGGTAAATTAAATTGGTTGGACATGATTTGGAAAGGCACACACCTGTCTATTTAAGGTCCCACAGTTGACAGTGCATGTCAGAGAAAAAACCAAGCCATGAGTATCAGGTTTCAGGTAAGACACAAATGCAGACTGTGTTGAAGTAACAAAGGTTATTGCAGCAACAGGGGGAAGCACACGACAGGTCAAGGCAGGCAGGGGTCGATAATCCAGAGTAGAGGGCAATGGTACAGGACGGGAGTCAGACTTAGGATCATGGTACAGGACGGGAGTCAGGCTCAGGGTCATGGTACAGGACGGGAGTCAGGCTTAGGATCATTGTACAGGACGGGAGTCAGGCTTAGGATCATGGTACAGGACGGGAGTCAGGCTTAGGATCATGGTACAGGACGGGAGTCAGGCTTAGGATCATGGTACAGGACGGGAGTCAGGCTTAGGATCATGGTACAAGACGGGAGTCAGGCTTAGGATCATGGTACAGGACGGGAGTCAGGCTTAGGATCATGGTACAGGACGGGAGTCAGGCTTAGGATCATGGTACAGGACGGGAGTCAGGCTTAGGATCATGGTACAGGACGGGAGTCAGGCTTAGGATCATGGTACAGGACGGGAGTCAGGCTTAGGATCATGGTACAGGACGGGAGTCAGGCTTAGGATCATGGTACAGGACGGGAGTCAGGCTTAGGATCATGGTACAGGACGGGAGTCAGGCTTAGGATCATGGTACAGGACGGGAGTCAGGCTTAGGATCATGGCAGGGCAGAGAGGTCAGGCAGGCGGGCTCAGAGTCAGGACAGGCAAGGGTCAAAACCAGGAGGGCAAGAAACAGAGAGACTGGGGAAAAGCAGGAGCTGAGAAAAAACGCAGGTTGACTTGACAAACAAGACAAACTGGCAACAAACAAGCAGAGAACACAGGTATACAGTTGAAGTAGGAAGTTTACATACACTTAGGTTGGAGATATTAAAACTCGTTTTGCAACCACTCCACAAATTTCTTGTTAACAAATTATAGTTTTGGCAAGTCAGTTAGGACATCTACTTTGTGCATGACACAAGTAATTTTTCCAACAATTGTTTACAGACAGAAAATTTTACTTATTTACACTGTATCACAATTCCAGTGGGTCACAAGTTTACATACACTAAGTTGACTGTGCCTTTAAACAGCTCGGAAATTCCAGAAAATTATGTAATGGCTTTAGAAGCTTCTGATAGGCTAATTGACATAATTTGAGTCAATAGGAGGTGTACCTGTGGATGTATTTCAAGGCCTACCTTCAAACTCATGGGAAAATCATGGGAAAATCAAAAGAAATCAGGACAAATTAGCCAAGACATCAGAAAAAAAATTGTAGAGATGCACAAGTCTGGTTCATCCTTGGGAGCAATTTCCAAACACGTGAAGGTACCACGTTCATCTGTACAAACAATAGTATGCACGTATAAACACCATGGGACCACGCAGCCGCCATACCGCTCAGGAAGGAGACAGTATGTCTCCTAGAGATGAACGTACTTTGGGGCCGAAAGTGCAAATCAATCCCAGAACAACAGCAAAGGACCTTGTGAAGATGCTGCAGGAAACAGGTACAAAAGGATCTATATCCACAGTAAAACTAATCCTATATCGACATAACCTGAAAGGCTGCTCAGCAAGGAAGAAGCCACTGCTCCAAAACCGCCATAAAATAACTAGACCACGGTTTGCAGCTGCACATGGGGACAAAGATCGTACTTTTTGGAGAAATGTCCTCTGGTCTGATGAAACAAAAATAGAACTGTTTGGCCATAATGACCATCGCTCTGTTTGGAGGAAATAGGGGGAGGCTTGCAAGCCGAAGAACAACATCCCAACCGTGAAGCACGGGGGTGGCAGCATCATGTTGTGGGGGTGCTTTGCTGCAGGAGGGACTGGTGCACTTCACAAAATAGGTGGCATCATGAGGCAGGAAAATTATGTGGATATATTGAAGCAACATCTCTAGACATCAGTCAGGAAGTTAAAGCTTGGTCGCAAATGGGTCTTCCAAATGGACAATGACCCCAAGCATACTTCCAAAGTTGTGTCAAAATGGCTTAAGGACAACAAAGTCAAGGTATTGGAGTGGCCATCACAAAGCCCTGACCTCAATCCTATAGAACATTTGTTGGCAGAACTGAAAAAGCATGTGCGAGCAAGGAAGCCTACAGACCTGACTTAGTTACACCAGCTCTGTCAGGAGGAATGGGCCAAAATTCACCCAACTTATTATGGGAAGCTTGTGGAAGGCTACCTGAAACATTTGACCCAAGTTAAACAATTTAAAGGCAATGCTACCAAATACTAATTGAGTGTATGTAAACGTATGACCCACTGGGAATGTGATGAAAGAAATAAAAGCTGAAATAAATTATTCTCTCTACTATTATTCTGACATTTCACATTCTTAAAATATGGTGGTAATCCTAGCTGACCTAAGAAAGGGAAGTTTTACTAGGATTAAATGTCAGGAATTGTGAAAAACGGAGTTTAAATGTATTTGGCAAAGGTGTATGGAAACTTCCAACTTCAACTGTAAGTACCCAGGGGATAATAGGGAAGATGGGCGACACCTGGAGGGCGGTGGAGACAATTACAAGGACAGGTGAAACCGATCAGGTCGTGACAATGAGATTGAAGGAATTGTCCGTACAGCTCTGAGACAGGATTGTGTTGAGGCAAAGATCTGGGGAAGGGTGCCACAAAAATTCTGCAGTAATGAAGGTCCCCAAGAACACAGTGGCCTCCATCATTCTTAAATTGAAGAAGTTTGGAACCACCGGGCCAAACTGAGCAATCGGGGGAATAGGGCCTTGGGAGTAGGGCCCGATGGTCACTCTGACAGAGCTCCAGAGTTCTTCTGTGGAGATGGGACAACCATCTCTGCAGCACTCCACCAATCAGGCCTTTATGGTAGAGTGGCTAGACGGAAGCCACTCCTCAGTAAAAGGCACATGACAGCCCGCTTGGAATTTGCCAAAAGGCACCTAACGTCTCTCAGACCATGAGAAACAAGATTATCTGGTCTGATGGAACCAAGATTGAACTCTTTGGCCTGAATGGCAAGCGTCACATCTGGAGTAAACCTGGCACCATCCTTTCGGTGAAGCATGGTGGTGGCAGCATCATGCTGTGGGGATGTTTTCCAGCGGCAGGGACTCGGAGACTAGTCAGGATCAACGGAAAGATGAACAGAGCAAAGTACAGAGATCCTTGATGAAAGCCTGCTCCAGAGCATTCAGAACCTCAGACTAGGGCGAAGGTTCACCCTCCAACAGGACCCTAACCACACAGCCAAGACAACGCAGGAGTGGCCTCTGTGTTGAGTGGTCGCTGAAGGAGTGGTCTCTGAATGTCCTTGAGTGGCCCAGCCAGAGCCCGGACTTGAACTTGATCGAACATCTCTGGAGAGACCTGAAAATAGCTATGCAGCAACGCTCTCAATCCAACCTGACAGAGCTTGAGAGGATCGACAGAGAAGAATGGGAGAAACTCCCTCCAAATACAGGTGTGCCAAGCTTGTAGTGTCTTACCCAAGAAGACTCGAGGCTGCAATCGCTGCCAAAAAGTGCTTCATGAAAGTACAGAGTAAAGGATTCTGAGTACTTACGTAATGGGATCTGTTTTTGCTTTATCATTGTGGGGTATTGTGTGTAGATTGATGAGAAAAAAATGTTTTAATCAAGTTAAGAATAAGGCTGTAACGTAACAAAATGTGGATAAAGTCAAGGGGTCTGAATTTTTTAGCTCCCAAGCACGACCCGCTCGTAAAACTGTAATAAACAACTACTTCTTTATCAGGGTTAGAACTTAAACAAGGCTGCATGGGATTTCTCTTAACGCGACTCCGTGCAGCCAATGGCAATGTTCGCTTTAGGTATAACGCCGGGAGCCGCTTCTGGATTTGACAGCTCAACCGCAGTTCCACCTCCGACATTTTAAATCAACAGCTATGCGGGAATCGGCTAGAGCGAATCTGATTGAATCTAGCCTCTAGATTCAGCCCCCCTGTCTATGTAATCTTATTCATTATAATCTAATATACAAAACTGATCCTAGATCCGCACTCCTACTCTGAGACGCTTAAGAATACGGGCCTTATACGGGCCCTGTAATCTTCTAAGCTAAAGGTATTCTGTAGCCAGCTGACCTGAGCAGGAGATCAAATGACTCATTCCTCTGGTGGTGATAGTGACACATATGTTAATGAGGAGGTGGCACTAGTTTCTCTTTAATAAGCCTTGGTGAGGTATTACTTTTCTCATGAATTTCACTTTTTTTATGTGGGGGGGCATTAACCCAATTGAAAAAAGCAGGGCTTGTTTTTGCTCTATTTGTTGATGAAACACTTACAGGAGAAACAAGAGGTTATACTAATATGAATTAAGGTTGGTTTTGTTTGGGAATTAATTATGTGTGTCTGATGGAGCCAGGTGTATTATTTGCTAGAGAGGGGAGAATCCATTTCATGCTGTCTAATCCCTGGCACTCTCTGGGGGATAGATCTACCTCAGTGTTCTGAGATCAGCAATAATTAACTGCATAGTGGCTGGACTCTCCCACGGAGCATGGTAGTGAGCTGTGGCTCCATGGAATCCCTATTTCTGGGCTGGTTAATCCCCTGGAGTTTAGGATCTGCTGTGGAGGCACGGAGACAAAGTATTTCTCACACAGAATAGCTACTGCTATTCAAATGAAATGAAATCAAACTTTTTTTGTCACATGCACTGAATACAACGTGTATACCTTACTGTGAAATGCTTACTTACAAGCCCTTAACCAACAGTGCAGTTCAAGAAGAGTTAAGTAAATATTTACCCAAGTAAACTAAAGTAAAGAATTATAAAAAGTAACACAATATTATAACAATAGCAATGCTATATACAAGGGGTGCCGGTACCGAGTCAGTGTGCGGGGGTACAGGTTTTAGGTCATTTGTACATGTAGGTAGGGGTGAAGTGACTATGCATAGATAATAAACAGCAAGCAGCAGCAGTGTACAAAACAAATGGAGAGGGGGGGGTCAATGGGGGGGTCAATGTCCGGTGGCCATTTGATTAGTTGTTCAGCAGTCTTATGGCTTGGGGGTAGAAGCTGTAAACGAGCCTTTTGGCCCTAGACTTGGTGCTCTGGTACCGCTAGCCGTGCGGTAGCAGAGAAAACTGTCTATGACTTGGGTGACCGAAGTCTTTGACAATTTTATGGGCTTTCCTCTGACACCGCCTAGTATAT